>NC_140540.1:27376175-27956175 GCF_057382185.1 Mchenga conophoros
CCAGCTGTAGTCGGCCAATGGATGACGAAGTGACGCCAGAGTAGAGGCTGTTGCAGAAGTCGAGGTGAGATGAAATAAAGGCATGGATTGCTTTCTCAATGTCTCTGAAACAGAAAATTGTCTTCACCTTTGCAAGTAGGTGGAGGTGAAAGAAGCTAGTCTTGATCACATTATTTATCTGTTTATCGAATGTTAAATTACTAGTGTGTTATGAATGTTAAATTACAGTGTGTGAATGTGTGTGTGAATGGGTGGATGACTGGTTGTGTAAAGCGCTTTGGGGTCCTTAGGGACTAGTAAAGCGCTATACAAATACAGGCCATTTACCATTTACTATCAAAAATCACACCTAAATTTCTCGCAAAAGATTTTTTGATAGTTTTCTAAGGGGCCAAGGTCGTAATGGTCACTAGGGCCGAAGACAATGATCTAAGTTTTCTGTTCATTTAAACTGAGAAAATTTATCATCAAGTGAACTAATCCATAATTTGTGTTCTGTAGTTTTTAACGAATTAATTAACATTAAAACAGGAAAATCTGTACACATGTGGAGAGAGTCTGCACTAGCAGTGAAGCACACAAAAACAAGACATGCACACTAACTTACTGTTTTCATATTTGCTATCATCATGTTATTATACATGATATATTACTGTAATATCAATGTTGTGTTAATATATTAACAGACGTTTAAAGGATAGCTAAGGATATAATTAAATGTTTGTTAAGTGATTGTGACGGTGGATGTTAAAGGGTAGAGGATATGCAGGATGAGCTCCAGGGAGGATGCAGTCTAAATGCAGACATGTCGGGACTATCAGCAGCAGATAAGCGGTACAACTTCACTTTTCCTAAAATGGATTCTAACAGCCAAAGGTCCTGAATCTGCCCTCATGGTGCATTTACTTGATCAGACAGATTTAGTTCAGCTGTCATCTCCTAATTTGGTCCACAGGGAGTCTTTATAAATATCACCTGCTGTGAGGAGACTGCAGTTCTCCATCAGCTTCAGCAGGAAAACTCTCTCACTTAGTTTGTTCTCTCCTCTGACTGCCAACGTTCTCCACCGTAAAGCATGGGCGACTCTCTGATGGCCGAGTTTGGGAAGGCTGCTCCTTACCTGAGGAAGTCTGAGAAGGAGCGTCTGGAGGCTCAGACCAGACCCTTTGACATCAAGACTGAATGTTTTGTAGTCGACACTAAAGAAGAATATGTCAAAGGAAAAATCCTGAGCAAGGACGGAGGGATGGTAACGGTCCAGAAGGAAGATGAAACAACGGTGACAGTGAAGGAATCTGACACTCACCCCCAGAACCCACCCAAGTTCGATAAAATCGAAGACATGGCAATGTTTACATTCCTCCACGAGCCCGCCGTGCTGTTTAACCTCAAAGAGCGTTACGCAGCCTGGATGATCTATACCTACTCCGGGCTCTTCTGCGTCACTGTCAACCCCTACAAGTGGCTTCCTGTTTACGATGCTGAAGTGGTGGCTGCCTACAGGGGGAAGAAGAGGAGCGAGGCCCCTCCTCACATCTTTTCCATTTCTGATAATGCGTACCAGTACATGCTGACAGACCGGGAGAACCAGTCTGTCCTAATCACTGGAGAATCTGGAGCAGGAAAGACTGTGAACACCAAGAGAGTCATTCAGTACTTTGCCAGCATCGCTGCAGTTGGTGGTGCAAGCAAAAAAGACAGCAGCAAGGGGACTCTGGAGGATCAAATCATCCAGGCAAACCCGGCACTGGAGGCCTTTGGCAATGCCAAAACGTTGAGAAACGACAACTCGTCGCGTTTTGGAAAATTTATCCGAATCCACTTTGGCACGAGTGGTAAGCTGTCATCTGCTGACATAGAGACGTATCTGCTGGAGAAGTCACGAGTTACCTTTCAGCTAAAGGCCGAAAGGAATTACCACATATTTTACCAGATCCTGTCCAATCAGAAGCCAGAGTTGTTGGACATGCTGTTGATCACCAACAACCCATATGACTACTCCTACATCTCCCAAGGAGAGGTAACAGTTGCTTCCATCAACGACTCGGAGGAACTGATAGCCACCGATGGTGCCTTTGATGTTCTTGGCTTCACTCCAGAGGAGAAAATGAGTGTCTACAAACTAACTGGTGCCATTATGCACTACGGCAACATGAAGTTCAAACAGAAGCAGCGTGAGGAGCAGGCTGAACCTGATGGAACTGAGGCTGCTGATAAATCAGCTTACCTGATGGGGCTCAACTCTGCTGATCTCATCAAAGGGCTTTGCCACCCCCGAGTTAAGGTAGGAAATGAATATGTCACCAAAGGGCAGAGTGTGGACCAGGTTTACTATGCCATTGGTGCTCTGGCTAAGTCAGTGTATGAGAAGATGTTCAATTGGATGGTGGTGAGAATAAACCAATCACTGGACACCAAACAGCATCGTCAGTACTTCATAGGAGTGCTGGACATCGCCGGGTTTGAGATCTTTGATTTCAACACCTTTGAGCAGCTGTGCATCAACTTTACCAACGAGAAACTGCAACAGTTTTTCAACCATCACATGTTCATCTTGGAGCAAGAAGAGTACAAAAAAGAAGGAATCGAATGGGAGTTCATTGACTTTGGCATGGACCTCCAGGCCTGCATAGACTTGATTGAGAAACCTCTGGGGATCCTGTCCATTCTGGAGGAAGAATGCATGTTTCCCAAAGCTAGCGACCAGACCTTCAAGGCCAAGCTCTATGACAACCATCTGGGCAAGAACAAGATGTTTGAGAAGCCACGGCCAGCAAAGGGGAAAGCAGAGGCCCATTTCGCCCTTGTTCACTATGCCGGGACAGTGGACTACAATATTGCTGGCTGGCTGGTCAAAAACAAAGACCCCCTAAATGAGACAGTGGTTGGTCTATATCAGAAATCCTCTCTGAAGCTTCTCAGTCTTCTGTTTTCAAACTATGCAGGAGCTGATGGAGGAGACAAGGGAAGTGGAAAAGGAGCCAAGAAGAAAGGCTCCTCCTTTCAGACGGTGTCTGCACTTCACAGAGAAAACCTGAACAAGCTGATGACAAACCTGAAGACCACTCATCCACACTTTGTCCGCTGTCTGATTCCTAATGAGAGGAAAATTCCAGGAGTCATGGACAACTGCCTCGTGATGCACCAGCTGCGCTGTAATGGGGTCCTGGAAGGCATCCGGATTTGTAGGAAAGGTTTCCCAAACAGGGTGCTCTATGGAGACTTCAAACAGAGGTACAGGATCTTGAATGCATCCGCCATCCCAGAGGGTCAGTTCATAGACTGCAAGAAAAGTACTGAAAAGCTGTTAGGATCGCTGGACATTGACCACACTCAGTATAAGTTTGGTCACACAAAAGTCTTCTTTAAAGCCGGCCTGCTGGGTACACTGGAGGAGATGCGAGATGAGCAACTCTCTCGAATCATCACCAGGATCCAGGCCAATGCCCGAGGGCTCCTCATGAGGAAGGAGTTTATTAAGCTTGTGGAACGTAGAGATGCCCTAATGGTCATTCAGTGGAACCTTCGGTCTTTCCTTGGGGTGAAAAACTGGCCCTGGATGAAGCTCTTCTTCAAGATCAAACCCCTGCTGAAGAGTGCAGAGTCTGAGAAGGAAATGGCCAACATGAAGGATGAATTCAACAAGCTAAAGGAAACTCTGGTGAAATCAGAGGCAAGACGAAAAGAACTGGAGGAGAAAATAGTGACTCTCCTCCAAGAGAAGAATGATCTGACCCTGCAGATTCAGTCTGAACAGGACACCCTAACAGATGCTGAGGAACGCTGTGAACAGCTGATCAAGAGTAAGATTCAACTGGAGGCAAAGCTAAAAGAAATGACAGAAAGACTGGAGGATGAAGAGGAGCTGAACGCTGATCTGACAGCAAAGAAACGCAAGCTTGAAGATGAATGTTCAGAGCTGAAGAAGGACATCGATGACCTGGAGCTAACGTTAGCTAAGGTGGAAAAAGAGAAACATGCTACAGAGAATAAGGTGAAAAACCTGATGGAGGAGATGGCTTCACAGGATGAGAACATCACAAAGATAACCAAAGAGAAGAGGGCGCTGCAGGAGGCTCACCAGCAAACTCTGGATGACCTGCAGAGTGAAGAAGACAAAGCTAACACTTTGACCAAAGCTAAAGCTAAGCTGGAGCAACAAGTGGATGATCTGGAGGGATCGCTGGAGCAAGAGAAGAAAGTCAGGATGGACCTGGAGCGCTCAAAGAGGAAGCTCGAGGGAGACCTGAAACTGATCCAGGAGAACTTGATGGACTTGGAGAATGACAAGCAGCAGCTGGAGGAAAAACTCAAGAAGAAAGACTTTGAGGTCACCCAAATAACTTCAAGACTAGAAGATGAGCAGATTGCATCAGTTCAGCTCCAGAAGAAGCTCAAAGAAAGCCAGGCAAGAATTGAGGAGGTGGAGGAAGAGCTGGATGCTGAGCGAGCAGCCCGGGCCAAGGTGGAGAAACAGCGTTCTGATCTTTCCCGTGAGCTTGAGGACATCAGTGAACGTCTAGAGGAAGCTGGAGGAGCCACATCAGCTCAGGTGGAGCTGAATAAAAAGAGAGAAGCGGAGTTTCAGAAGCTGCGTAGAGAGCTGGAGGAATCAACCCTCCAACATGAGGCCACCGCTGCCACCCTGAGGAAGAAACATGCTGACACCGTCGCTGAACTGGGAGAACAGATTGATAACCTTCAGCGTGTGAAGCAAAAACTGGAGAAGGAAAAGAGTGAGCTGAAGCTAGAGCTCGATGATTTGTGCTCAAACATGGAAAATGTAGTAAAGACAAAGGCAAACTTTGAGAAAATGTGCCGAACGATGGAAGACAACATGAATGAGTACAAGAGCAAATGTGAGGAGGCTCAAAGGACCATCAATGACCTAACAACCCAGAGGGCCAAGCTCCTCACTGAAAATGGTGAGCTTGGCCGGCAGCTGGAGGAGAAGGATTGTCTGATATCACAGCTTACTCGAGGGAAGAACTCGTACAACCAGCAGATGGAAGATCTGCGCAGACAGCTGGAGGAAGAACTAAAGGCAAAGAACGCTCTCGCCCATGCTGTTCAGTCTGCTCGTCATGACTGTGATCTGCTCCGAGAACAATTTGAGGAAGAGCAGGAAGCCAAGGCTGAACTGCAGAGAGCTCTGTCTAAATCCAACACTGAAATCTCTACATGGAGGACCAAATATGAAACGGATGGCATCCAGAGAACTGAGGAGCTGGAAGAAGCAAAAAAGAAGCTTGTTCAGAGACTGCAAGAGGCAGAGGAGGCCATTGAGGCTGTGAACGCAAAGTGTTCCTCCCTTGAGAAAACCAAACACCGCCTCCAAAATGAGATTGAAGACCTCATGCTGGACCTTGAGAGATCTAATGCGGCATCCGCAGCACTGGACAAAAAACAAAGAACCTTTGACAAAGTCTTGGCAGAGTGGAAGCAAAAATATGAGGAGTCGCAGTGTGAGTTAGAGGCATCTCAGAAGGAGGCTCGATCTCTGAGCACTGAGCTCTTCAAACTCAGGAATGCCTATGAAGAATGCCTGGATCAATTTGAGACAATGAAGAGAGAGAATAAAAATCTCCAAGAAGAAATCTCAGACCTCACTGACCAGCTGGGAGAAGGTGGCCGCAGTGCCCATGAACTAGAGAAGATCAGGAAGCAACTTGAACAAGAAAAGGTTGAGCTACAGTCGGCGCTGGAGGAAGCTGAAGGTTCCCTGGAGCACGAAGAGAGCAAGATCCTCAGAGCACAACTGGAGTTTAACCAAGTGAAGGCTGACATGGAGCGCAAGCTGGTCGAGAAGGACGAGGAAATGGACCAGGCCAAGAGGAACTACCAGCGTATGGTGGAATCACTCCAGTCCTCTCTGGAGTCCGAAACCAGGAGCCGAAATGAAGCCATGAGAGTCAAGAAGAAGATGGAGGGCGACCTCAATGAGATGGAGATTCAGCTGAGCCAAGCTAACAGGCAGGCAGCTGAAGCCCAGAAACAGGTGAAGACCCTCCAGGCGTTCCTGAAAGACACTCAGCTGCAACTAGATGATACCCAGCACGGCAACGATGACCTAAAAGAAAACATTGCTCTGCTTGAACGCCGAAACAACCTCATCCAGGCTGAACTGGAGGAAGTGAGAGCCGCACTCGAGCAGACCGAGAGAAGTCGGAAACTGGCCGAACAGGAGCTGACCGAGGCAACGGAGCGAATGCAACTCCTACACTCCCAAAACACCAGCCTGATCAACCAGAAGAAGAAGCATGAAGCAGACCTCCTACACCTGCAGTGTGAAGTGGAGGAAGCCATACAGGAGAACCGCAATGCTGAGGAGAAGGCAAAGAAGGCGATCACAGATGCAGCCATGATGGCTGAGGAGCTAAAGAAGGAGCAGGACACCAGTGCCCATCTGGAGCGCATGAAGAAGAACATGGAGCAGACCATCAAAGACCTGCAGCACCGTCTGGATGAGGCTGAGCAGATCGCCATGAAGGGCGGCAAGAAGCAGCTCCAGAAACTGGAGGTTCGCATCAAAGAGCTGGAGAATGAGCTGGAGGCAGAGCAGAAGAGGGGAGCCGAGTCCATCAAGGGAGTTCGCAAGTACGAGCGCCGCATCAAAGAGCTCACCTACCAGACCGAGGAGGACCGCAAGAACATGGCCCGCCTCCAGGACCTGGTGGACAAGCTGCAGCTGAAGACCAAGTCCTACAAGAGAGCGGGTGAGGAGGCAGAGGAGGCGGCCAACCTCAACATGGCAAAACTACGCAAGCTGCAGCACGAGCTGGAGGAGGCAGAGGAGCGGGCCGACATTGCCGAGTCGCAGGTGAACAAGCTGAGGGCAAAGACTAGGGATGGATCGTCTAAAAAGGGCCTGGATGAGTGAGGAACAGGAACAGGAAGTGCACATCGCAGGTGAGAAGAGTCAGTGACATAGTCAGAGCTCTGTAAACAATACGGTCTATCAGGTTTAATGGAACCCTAATAAATAATGTCTAAATAATGTTTATGCATTTTAATTGAACATTTACAAACAGAAAGAACAAGATAATAAGATCATAAATAATGTTTAATAGCACTACAGACCTAAGAACCTAATCCGTTTTAAATTCATTACCACAGCTATTGTAAAGTTAAACCACAACACTTTAGCAATTTTCAAACTTTCCATCAGTTTGAGTTGAATAGTTTCTGCTGATGAGAAGTTCTTCACACTAATGTGTTATGAATCATTCCTGCTGTGTTTTTGTTTCTGTCTTTTACATTGTGTTTATTATTTTAGAACATCTGATCTATTAAATATATATACACAGCATTAAAACACATGACATTAATGCTGTTTTACTCATGAGTGTGTATAAATCCTCATCTGTGGCCTTAACAGCACAGATTTATTTCTGTATTTTTTTCATGTTTATGTCATTAATGTTTGAATCTGTTTCCTCCCACAGATGTTCCTGAAGCTGAAGCTGAAACCGTCACCTCCCTAATCAGTAATTAGTATTTGATGTATTGATTATTCTGCTGATCATGAGTTCTCTGAAGCTTTTCATTCACTTGATGTTTAAGGATGTTTAGTATGTTTATGCTCACTCCAGTAAAACACATCTAGCATCACAGAGACTGAAATAAATCAAGTTCTGCTTCCATATTGTTGTTTTAAATTTGGTATACCTGCAGCTGAGGATTTTAAACCAATACTTGGGTTAATTGATTGTTTCAGGTTCGTACTCTTCTCTGATTCACAGTTTTGAAATGATTTTCAGAAACTCAGATTTTCCTGTTTCAGCAGTTTTCAGTCAAATCTTTGGGAGAGATCTCTTTGCTTTGATTCTTTCTCTGCTGAACTTTGTTTGTTTGCTTTACTGCATTTCTTTGAATGCTGAAGTGTTGATGTTATTAATGTGAACATCAATAAAGTCCCAGCTGATCCCTGAAAACTGACTTCTGATTTCAAATCACGTGACATCGATAAAACTGAACTTTTAACTGATGATGTTTGAAATGTGAATCAATCTAAAAGCTTGTGTGTGTGTGGATGCGTGTATACCATGTTTAGATATCTTATGGGGACCAAATGCCCATCCCCAGAAGTTTGAAGGCATGTTTGAGGCTCAAAATATGGTTTTAGTGTCAGGGTTACAGTTAGGTTATGGTTAGGTTTAGGCATTCATTTTAGGCTACATCCACACTAGCCTGAATAGATTTGAAAACGGCGTTTTCATCTGAAAACGCTCCGCGTCCACCCTTGCGTTTTCAGTTGTTTTCAAAGAGTTGCACGTCCACACTAAAACGGCCGAAAACGCTGACGTTGCAGCGTGAAACGCAAGACAACTCGACCTGCGTCTTTTCCCTCTGCCGTTTACTTACATACTTGCTCTTTTCCTTGGGGAAAACGCCGTCTCAGTGTGGACGGGAGGCCAAATAGGAGAGAAAACGATGCGTTTTCAAACAAAAATGCAGTAGTGTGGATGTAGCCTTAGATGGTTAGGGTAAGCGCTTAGGAAAAGGGTTATGTCAACTAGATCTTCCCACAGGATATGAAAACAAGTGTGTGTGTTTGTATGTGTGTGAAAAACAATTTTTATATGTATATATATATATATATATATATATATATATATATATATATATATATATATATATTAGGGGTGCAACGATATTCGTATCGTATTGAACAGTTCGATACAGTGCTTTCGGTTCGGTACGCATATGTATCGAACAATATATATTTTTTAATTTATTTTATCAACTTTCCTTCTGACGATGCTGTCTGTGTTGAGCGCTCAGTGAATCTGCGTTTGACTACTCCGCCTAGGCTGCACTGTCGAGCACAGATCCACTGAGCTCCACCCACATGCATTCAATCAAGCTAGCGAGACAGAAGCTAAGCTTATTGCAACATGGCAACTGCCTCAGTGCCTCCTGAAGTCGAACCTCCTCCACCGTCATTGAAATCTGGCGTTTGGAACTTTTTTGGCTTTCGTGTGAAGTATCACCCTGATGGTAAGCGCGTTGTGGACAAAACTACAACAGTATGTCGGATGTGCCACGCCATGGTTAATTACATCGGTGGGAACACAACAAATATGAATGCACATTTACGCCGACATCACCCTAGTGCAAAGACGAGTGAAGGCAGACCAAAACAACAACAAACACACATGCTACAAACTTTGTCGGAGTCATTTAGACAGCCGTTAGCGCATGATTCTAAGAGGGCAAAAGAAATCGACAGGGCAATTGCTACTTTTATTGCTGTCGACATGCGACCCTTTTCTGTTGTAGAAAACACCGGGTTTCGGGAAATGCTGAGAGTACTTGAGCCCCGTTACAGTATTCCTTTACGAACCCATTTCACCGATATCGCAGTTCCTGCTTTGTACAAGGAGACAAAAGCTAAATTAGAGACGGCAGTGTCAGCAGCACCCGCTGTTGCTCTGACCTCAGACGGCTGGACGTCAAGAGCTACGCAGAGCTACCTCACTGTCACCGCACATTACATTGATCCGGAATGGCAGATGAAAAACTGTGTTTTGCAGACACGCCTGGTCGAAAGTCACGCCACTGACGACTTAGCCAAAGGTCTCTCTGAAGCTGTGGAAGACTGGAAGTTAGTGTGACCAAATGTGACAATACCTGTAACTACTGACAATGCTAAGAACATAGTTAATGCTGTCACAGCTGCTGGGCTGGGGCCACAAATCGGATGTTTTGCACATACAATTAATATAGCTGCTCAGAAAGGAATGGCAGTGCAGAAGGTTTCCCATCTCCTAGCAAAGATGAGAAGAATTGTCTCCTTCTTTCACAGAAGCACAACAGGATGCAATGTGTTTATGAAAAAACAGCAACTGCTGCAGCTTATTGGAAAAAAACTGATTCAAGATGTTCCAACTAGGTGGAACTCCTCTCATGATATGATGGAAAGATACCTTGAACAGCAAGCTGCAGTGTATGCTGCTATGGCCGACAATACTGTGAAGAAGAGTATGAAGAACATTCAGAATCTAACTCAGGAAGAACATGCACTGGCTGAAAATCTTGTTACAGTCATGAAAACCCTAAAAACTGTGACAGTCATGATGTGTGAAGCGTCATCTCCAACAGCATCCATGATCCTGCCACTTAAAATGAACATCCTGAACTCTATGGCGCAGTCTGGTGATGATAGCCCAGCAGTGAGAGATGTAAAAAAAAACATCAGGGAGGACCTGGAGAAGAGATACGCTGATCCTGCCCTTCAGAATTACCTACACAAGTGCACAGCTTTAGATCCTCGATTCAAGTCCCTGCGACACTTGGATAATGTCACTCAGCTGAGAGTCTACGGAGCACTCACCACAGAACTTGTCTTGAGCATTGAACAAGTAGGCATTCTTTTTTTTATTTTTGAAATTTTATTTAGCTACTGCTTGATTTATAAATATTATTTAAACAAATACAATTAACAGTTTGGTTGTTTATATTTCCTCAGGACCAAGCCGCAGGCACCACAGAAACTGCGACCTCCGCAGAGACTCAAGCAGCAAACTCTTCAGATTCCCCATCAGCATCTCCACCAGAGAAAAAGTCAGCCATGAAGGAGTTGTTTGGAGAACTGTTCATGTCACAGGAGCCAAGGACCAGGTCTGCAGCCGAAGTGGCAGAGGAGGAAATTAACTTGTACAGGTTAGCAGACTGCATTCCCACAGATGATAACCCACTGAGATGGTGGAAGGAACATCACAGCTTGTACCCTCATCTTTCCAAGTTGGCACAGTGTTACTTGGTTGTACCTGGAACCTCTGTCCCAAGTGAGAGGGTGTTTTCCACAGCAGGTGACATTGTCACAGCAAGCAGATCTGTACTGTCAGCAGAACATGTGGACATCCTAATTTTTCTGAAGAAGAACATGGAAATTGAGTAAACTATGTTTTGGTTTGTATTTAACAGGACCGTTTATTTAAGTTGTTTATGCTGTATATGCAGCTAAGTGCTAACACTCCAGAAGATGAGTGTTAGGGGAGGTCCGTTAAAGAGTGATTCATTTTATGGGTACCTGATTTGTTATATATGCTGCTGAGAATATACCCCAGAAGAAGGGTATAGAATAGCTTTTATTTGTATTTATTTTTTATTCTTTACATGGTGGGTTTTTTTTTTGTTTGTTTGTTTTACATGGTGCCAAGTCTGCACAACAGAAAATATGTGAAGTATAGCTTTACCAGATTTAAGTTTTCATGTGTTTTCTGTACACTATAGAACATGGTTCTAAAAAAAAATTTTCATGCCAGGGATTGGGTGTGTTTGTTTTATATTCTGCCAAGAATAGAAAATACCGTCAGGGATTCCCAAACAATGCAGAACTGTATGTGGTTGATACCTTGTTTTTAGAACATTTCAAATGTTTAAAAATATATTTAGGAAGGCCTTTCTGTGCAATACATTTTTATTTAAGTTGTTTTTGTTGTATATGCAGCTAAGTGCTAGCACTCCAGAAGATGAGTGTGAGGTGAGGTCCATCAGAGAGTGGTTCATTTTATGGGGACCTGATATGTTCAATATGCTCCTGAGAATTTACCCCAGAAGAAGGGTATAGCATAGCTTTTATTTTGGAAAAGGACATTTCTCTGAAATAAACTCGTTTCCAAACTCTTTTATTCTTTTATTATTTTGTTGTTTCAGCAACATTTCATTTAAAAACTGTATTTTTGAGTTAAAATATATATTTATAATCTTAATAAATTACAAATTAAAAAAGGCATGAACATTTTTTGTATCGAAGAAATATCGAACCGTGACACCAAAGTATCGAACCGAACCGAACCGTGAATTTTGTGTATCGTTGCACCCCTAATATATATATATATATTTGCAAGCCCTGTATCTGATTGAGGAATCACTCATCTTTGGAAAAGAGAGTTTATTACAGAGAAATGTCTCTTTCCAAAATAAAAGCTATACTATACGCTTCTTCTGGGCTATATTCTCAGCAGCATATTAAACATATCAGGTCCCCATAAAGAGACTCATGTGCTAGTACGGCAGTGGCCTCTGTCTGTGCAGAACAAAATACAAAGAACTAAATCACACAAGGCTCCTTTAAAAAAATGTGGAAGTGTTACATACATGTTTATAAACACTTACATTCCACAGAAATCTCAGCTCACTTGCAATACTGGAGCACACAGACGATCTCGCAGCTTATCCCTTGCATAGAGAAAATGGCCGCTCCACGCTGCACATACAGGTCCTTTGCATCATACATTTAAGAAATACATCATCTTGTTAAAATACTGACGTTTTGTCACTGCACTACAATTATAACAATATGTTTCAATGAGTTATGTGCATATTTAACAATTCCTTACCAACAATTTAACTCCTTCACAACATTCCCGTTCCACATCCCCACAACGAAAAGAAAAGTAAACAGGAAGTCCCAAGATGCATTTCTTGTTAAGTTTTTTTGGAAAACTGCAGTTAACCCTTAAGCACTGCCCCCCCCCCCCCCCCCCCCCCCCCAGTGACCACAATATGCAACTACACAAACCTATAAAATTATCAGCTTCAAATGCACACAACATGCCGATAACCAAAGAAATAGCACAAGCAATAACATTAAATTACCCAATAACACTCTTGTCTTACCATACATGGAAACAAAGAAACAACATTTTAAGAACCCTTTTTGAACCTTAAATGGATATTTGGTTAACTGAAATGGAAAATATTATTATTCATTTACCACTAGGCTACATTAGATTTATATTTTAAATAAGACAAAATTTGGAATTTACAGCAGTAAAATTATTGTATCTCTACAGTTTAAAAATGTAATAAGCTTTGCCCCTGCACAGAGTGGATAGTGAAACAAATGGAATCATCATAAATACATTATTTCATATTTATTACTTCCCCCTCCTCATTGCTTTATTATTGTAGCTCTAGTAATAAATAATAATGTAAGGATTCTGGATGAGCACCATGATGCCCATAGTATATACAGTATTCTGAAGAAGGTCTAAAATGTCACTGTGTGTGCGTGCATGTGTGTGTTTTATTTAGATGGATTTACTCATGATATAACATTGTCCAGACATACCGGGTAAGGACATGAGGAGGAAACAGTAGGAGCTGTGTGAGGCTACTAAAGGCAGTGCTATAACATTTTTCTGTCATCATTTTATTATAGATTAAGTGCAAGAGTTGTTAGGTGTGGATAATTAGATTATAGTTTATTGCAATAGCAAGTTGTGCCTTGTTCTCAGATAGACAGCAAGTGGAGAGTGATATATGAAATGATGGGATGGAAGGAAGAAGAGAAGCAAAGAGTGATTCACAGGCAGAGCCTAAATTATTTCTCACAGTTTTTTGTTACCTTATGGTTCCAAGTGCTGTCACCAATCTTTGCATTTTGTTATTATCTCATGACACTTGTTTAAGCAGCTACCATCTCTCCTATGGACTTTTTAATGTCTACAGTCTCAGATCAACACAGCCCTGCCCTTCCTATATTAGATTCTTGATGAATGTGTGTTGTTGTTATTCAGCCTGGTTCAATGTGCCCCTTTTTAACTTTGAGCACCCGCCCCTTTAAACGTCTCTGCACGGCCCTGCTCTCCTCCCTGTGTCACAAGCAGCAGGCGCACCTCGCAAGCGAAGGGCGCCCTTACTCCCAGCAAACGGGCGATAGAAAACCGATCGGTGCTTATGCCATTCCCAATATGCGCTGGCTGACGTCGGGGCAGCATGAGTACAAGCATTTTTTTTTTTTTTTTGCCGATGCCGGTGATGCCGAACTGAGGATAAAACACAGAAAAACATGAAGGAGATTTCCTTTGCCTGTGATTAGCAGATGACCCTAAAAATATTCTGCAGTAGATCAAAAACGAAAGAAAACCATTAATCAGCATATGAACATTACCTGATGCTGCTGAAGCAGAGCAAAGTTACAGAGGTTTTAGACACAGCAAAGCGTTTTGCAATTTTGCATAATTTTAAAAAGTTTCAATTTGTTCAGTAGCCTACTGAACAGCAGAAATGAGGCTTTCTTGTCGAAGTAAAAGGGGAAAAAACAGCGGCCGACAGCTCTGTAAACAACTTGCGTGTAATAAGTAGAGATGGACCGATCTGATATTACCTATCGGTATCGGTCCGATACTGACCTAAATTACTGGATCGGATATCGGAGAAAAATAAAAAAATGTAATCCGATCCATTAAATATCAGGAAAGCACCTCACAAAACTTGCAACTCACCTCGGAATGTTAGCACGTCGGCGCAGTATGCATCACGTGATAGAGCGGCTGTGGCATGCGGGACCTGTCGGTGGTCTGGATAGCATGTGGAGCTTCGCTAGCAGCCCGGCATTTCATCTCCAACAAAGTTATAGAAGTTATAGAAGTAAAGCAAGTGTGTAAGTCCATCTCTGAATGTTTGTAAAGCATTCCGCTTAACAAACGATATATGGAGCGACTGCCTCTTCTTGCTGCTACTTCAATCATGAAACTGCTTAATGATCAGCTGATCGGCTTTTCTGTCGCGAGTCCGTCTCTCTTGTTTGTTTTTGGCCCACTTTGTACCAGAAAGAGGAAACCAGCGGCTGAAGAACAGCAGCACGTTTAAGCTTGATAAGCTGTTGTTAGAATTTATTTAATATTACGTTGTACACCAGGATCTTTTTCTACGTAGCTGACGCTGGTAACTGTGCAGGGGCGGATCTAGCAAAGTTTAGCAAGGGGGGCCGATAGGGCATTAACAGGGAAAAGGGGGCACAAAGACATACTTTTCTTTCTTATTCTCATTTAAAATGTCTAGCTTTTAATAAATAATTATCTGACACCCAAAGTTTTAATTTGATGTAAAATGAATAGAAGTCCATTACTGTATATACTAATTATTAAGTCTAATATATATATATACCCTAGTAAGCTATAATACTTTTTCCTTTGGGAAGGTACCATCTGTGCAGTCTGCAATTTTGTTGAAGAAAGATGTTGAATCTATTTAATATTTTAATATTTTGAAAAATAATTGATTTCTGTGCATTTTTTTCACACTGCATCAAATTAAGGTTGATTACGTCGATTAAGCATCATGAGGTGGAGCGTGAGGGGTGGTTCCCTATTTTTTATTTATTTATTTTTGTTGTTGCTGGGAGTTGGAACCCTATTAGTTAGGTTGCTTAATATTTACGCTAAGTACTCTTTAAAATACCAGAATAGGGAGGATGGTGTAGGTTTGAGTTTATTAGATTGATCAGTATTGCTGAACTATGAAATATATTTTTTTGCATACAGGTATAACAGAATAGCTTTAGTGTAGTTGTTGTTTTAAACTTGAGTATGAACTTATACAAAATGCAGCAAGATATTTAAAAAAACAGTTTTGTTGATTAAAACACACTATATCGGATTAATATCGGTATCGGCAGATATCCAAATTTATGATATCGGTATCGGTATCGGACATAAAAAAGTGGTATCTGCCATCTCTAGTAATAAGCAAGCGAATAATGCAGAAAACAGAGATTTTTAGATGTGAAACTGTTCTTGAAGTACAGGGAGAGAGAGAGAGAGCTCTGCGTGAAGTGTGATTTTATCATGGTGGAATCAAAAAAGAAAAAGAATTCATGACGATGTTTATGTGAAGCGAAATGTGAAGCATAGTTTGGATGTTCTTTTGCTGCTGGTTCAGTCAATATTGTTTGGAGAGAGATAAAACCTGCAGCTTCAGAATCTAGCGCAAAAAGGACGTAAACACAAAGCACGGACCCGCCGAAACATCAAAATCAGTGAGCTGTCGGCTTTCAGCCCCGACCGTGTCCGTGCCGTCGGATGAGAAAGGCGACATTTCACTGATTCTGATCCATCGGTGGTCCTCACTTTGTGTTTACATCTTTGTACAGAATCCGTGTACCTGCTCTCATTTACTGTTTTAGCTGTTTGGTGGTTGTTGAAATTTTGTGACGTTTAACCTGAGGACAAAATAAATTTATACTTAAAAATCGACTCAGGATTTCAATGAATCGATATCACGTTATCCAAGCTAGAATTTTAATCGATAAATCGATAATCAAAACCCACCCCTAGTTCCAGTCTCTGTGGGAATGAAACCTGTGTGTTTATTTTGCAGCATGAGGTCATCTGTGCCTGACAGTTTGCGGAAATGAGGACTAAACGATGCCGTGCTCTGATTGGTTCAATCTGTCCTTCTGAGCGGCTTGCTCCTGCAGCTGGTACCTGCTGAGAGGCTCAACCTGAGCATGTGCATTGTGGGTGTATCTGATTGGAGGAATTTGATTTTCTGTTGCTATCCATTTATTATGTTTTCTACTTTAGTAAAATCTTTTTTCTTTTCTTGTCCTTTTTAAAAATTTATTTTAGTTTTTGGTCACAGCAAACAATCAGGAGCAAAACTCAAACTTTATTTTCAAACTCGCTTTGAATGATCGTGCTTTTATTTTGGAGGCGTGACCATAGTTTCCGGTTCGTGCTGACCCGGTTCAGCTTGACAGAGTGGATTTAAAGCTGCGGATCCAGCTGTGGGTCCAGCTGTGGATGACGGAGGGACCTGTGCACTCTGCAGGCTCTGCCTGACCTCACGCACTCACACGAGCACACACCTCCTGCTCCTCCGGCTGCCACCATGCGGGAACCCCGCAGCTGGACCCGGAGGTTCGTGCCTGCGGCCCGCGGCAGACCGGTCACCTACACTGGGGAGAAGAAGGCGCAGCTGGCGGCCAGCGCCAACCGGAAGTGGGTTAGGCTGGCCACAGTGGCGGCGTACGTGCTGAGCGTGTCCGTGGCCGCCGTGGTGCTCGCGGTGTACTACAGCCTCATCTGGAGACCCGGGCAGAGCCTGGATCGGAACGGGAGCCCCGGGGCCGAGCACAGCCGGGGAAAGCCCTCCGAGTGTGACGTCGATACGGACGGTGACGCCACTGATAACAGATCGATAGCTGATCGTTTACTTGCTGACGGTCACGCACCCGTCACCGCTCTGAGCGCGGAGGTGTCTCCGGTCCTCGCCCCCGGACCCACCGGACCTCCCGGGCAGGGCTCCATCTCTCCGGCCGCCGTCACCGCGGAGGATCCGTCCAACCTGCCGACCCACCACGCCGCCCGACACCGGGAGCCAGCGCCCTCCGCCAGTTGGCCGGAGGCGGACTCCTCCGGGTCCGGGTCCGAGGACTTTACTGGATACCAGTGAAGGCTTTCACAATAAAAGCTCCTGTGGACGCTGAGAGAAGTCTTCCATCGGTCCAGTTATTGATCCGAGCGCGATGATTTATGACTTAATTTTATTGATTATTGTTCAGTTTGTGTTTCTCTGAGCTGCTCATTAAAGGAGCATTTCTACAATAAACGAGTTTCTGTACACCTCAGGTGCTCCTTTTCTGTCACATGATCACACCTGAGACAGGTACTCCTGAGAAGCTGATTGAGATCATGCTGCTTATTTGCTGTTCTTGTGAGTGGGGTCAAAGTTCAGACTACAGAGGCTTCAAGCTGAAGCTGTGTTGGATAAATGTGTTATTATAAATGAGAACGGTGAGGCACGCTGAGCAAATATCAAACATTTAAAAATTCAATGACAAGCTCGTCTCACACAGGTGAGCTCAGGTTTCTACTCCACACGAAGACTCGTCACCAGAGAGCTGAGAACATTTAATCCACGCTGTAAACCCAGGTTAAACCTTTAATCCCTCTGAGTTTTTAGTTGTTCCCTTATCCTCCCTGTTCCCTCCCTGAATAATCCATCTGGGGTTCCAGAACTGAGAGCAGCAGCTGATGTATTTAACAAACACGAGAATCTTTTCTTACATTAAAAGGAAAAAAAATCCTGTATCGTTTATGAATAATGAAAACTACAAAATTAAAATGAGTTCCAGAAAAGTTGGGATGCTTTTAAAATGTAAACAAAAACAGAATCTCATATTTTACTTTTACCTATTAAAAAAAACATCAAATATTTAAAGTGAGTAAATGAAAAACATGAGCTCACACTGTCACACACACATACACACACTCACACACGGACTGTCACACACACTATCACACATGCACACATACACACTCACACACACACACTATCATACACAGACACACTGTGAATGAAATGTGTATATTTGTACAAATCGTTGTATTTTGTTGTTTTTTTTACATTCATGAAAGTGAAACTTTTTTGGTTTTGGATTTTTTATATATCATCCCTGATGGGTCTAAAAACCAGCTTCATAAATGATTGTCTGTTTGTTTGTGAAATCTGATCATTTGCCCCATCAAAACCAAGAAACCTCTGTGTGGCAGCCATCTTTGTTTGGGTCAAGAGAGCAAACAGAATCTGAAGGTTTGTGATTGTCGTCACAAAGCCGAGGATTCAAAGCAGAGATACGCCGTCAGATTCCCGAGCTCCTGGAATTTGATGTGGAGACAGACTTGCTGTTTGACAGGAAGTAGGAGAGGCCGCACACTTCCATGCCTCAGTTAATGACCTGAAAATCCTGTTTACTGCTTCCTGTTTGCAGGACTGAGATAAATAAATCTGCATTTATCAGAATACCACCGTGTGACTTCAGTTTCCACAGCCGTCAGAGCTCAGCATGGATGGCTAATCACAGATTGATTAATGTAATTGATTAGAAATAATTTAAAACCTGTTGACAGGAAATAAACAGAGACAGCATTTGTAACTAATGAAGGGTTTGTCTTTCAGCACTGTTTTCCTCTAATTTAGCCCTTCAGTCTCTGAGCTGAGGAGACCAGCTACTGCACGTTGAAGCCAGATGCTGGAAAGAATTAAAAAATATTTAACAAAATTATTAGAAAGGAAAAACTTAAAGAGACATTGAAAAACATACACGTGCTCCTCAAACACTCGATGTGAGATGATGTGCTTCCAATAATTTTATTAAATAGTTTTTAGTTCTTACTACAGAGGGGTGGCCTCACTTATTCGATTCATTCAGAAATATTATTATTATCATCATTTATCAGTACATATCCATAATTTTATATCTATGTATACAAACATAGCTGATACTTGTGAGACATAATCAGAGGTGGAAGCATCACAGCAGATGCCTTTGTGTCAAAGTAACTGAGGCTTAGTGTGTTTGCCACTAAACGCTTTCCCTGTATCTTAAAGAGAAACTCAACAGAGTGTCACCTGGCAGAAAGTTGTCAATATATGCAGCAGGTTCAGCTTTTTCAAGGTTACTCAGTAGTCTGGCGTTATTATGAACGACGCAAGTGCGGTTCTGTAAGGTCAAGCAATGCATGATTGATCCAAAATGTTTGGGAGTGGGGGAATCAACCACTGATCTCAGCACAGCTATAGTCAGAGGCAGAATACCAGGGCGGTGGCTGCGATAAAGCCAGTTAGGCTGGATGTAGACTGGTGTACTGGTATACAATATATACAGAATAACAATACTGTCCTTAACGTTTATACTCTCTATGAAACTTCTGAAAATGAGGAGGACTATCTTGGTAGGCTGGTTCTTATTTCTCATTTATTCTAGATAACAGTACTATTTAGTGCACATGTTTTGGGTGATTTTAATGCTGTCAAACTTTCTCTTTCTTGACTCTACCAAGCCTCAGCAATTGCCACTGTCCTCTTCTCCAGGGCAGGTGTCTCAGGCTCCGCTCATGGGGAAGACGAGGAAGCCAGTGAAGGTGCTGAGCCGACCTTGGTCAAAGATGCTGCTGTTTTTCAAGAGGGTGATCCAGAGGCGGTCATCCTGTTCCAGGATCAGTGTCATGCCATTGGAGGTGCTGCTGTGTGGTCCCACCGTGTCCTGGACTGCAAACATGTTCTCGCCGTTCTTCATCAGAGCTGCATGCATGGACTTGGAGTTTCCAGTCAGCCCGGTGAAGTGGATGTAGTACAGTCCTTTGATGGGGGCAGAGAAGATGCCTGCAGTCATAGAGAAGGGATAAATGCCTTAAAATACTTCTTAATAGGGCATGTGGTACTTCAAATGAAACAAACCGCACACTCCCTGTATGATCCGATCTCTGCTTTTACCCTGAGCTGACCAGGTGTGTCGGACCTGTGTTGGCGTTGTAGCCATTGCCGTTGTTTGTTGTCACCTTCTCAAACACGAGCCTGGTGTCGGTGTCATGCGGCCCCTAAAATCTCCATTCCAAGCTGGTGTTTATAAGCGAGGTTTGATGCAGGTTAGCTCTCTCTGTTCACCTCAGTCTTCAGCTTTGTATTTACTGGGAAGGGGTGCCGACGTGATCTCCGCCCACTCAGATGTTTCAGGTCACTCTGACAGTTTTATCCTTTGGGTTTTGTGTCCTTTCAGAGACGTTTTTACAAATGAAACGGACTTGTGAATTCGACCACTTGTTTAACACACTAACTGTAATTTGGTTCCTGTTTATTGTGCCTGACTATGATGGCTGTGTGTTCTCGTTTATTTTATTTTATTATCCTGAACCAGTTCAATAATTTCCTGGCATGACTAGCAGCTTTTTAAAAAGTCAGTCCCTTCCAGTCTCAAGTTGAACTTTAGGCTTTCTGTTCGTTCAGCTTCAGAGTTTCAGTAGATTCTGTTCATGAAAAGTTTGTTTCTAACCCTTAAACTAGGGTACACCTAGGTTACCCTTAAACTTACAAACACAGTTTAACCTCAGGACCCCAAAAGGTCCCAAGGCAACAGGTGATATAGCAATATCATATACAAATAAATTTTTCATTTTTTTCACATCAAATCTTTTCAACAACTTCAGACCTAACCATAGGTATAAAGTTTATCATTATTTTTAATTATTTTTTTATGTTTTTATGCCCTTATTGTCATAAAGACCCCTGTTTTTTTATGGGAAAACCCATAATCTGCAATATTTTCCAAAAATTAGTTGCAGAATAGCATATTTGCCATAAGGTTATTACAGCCTTGAATAGGTCAATAACTGATAACAGCATTGATTTGGATGCATTATTATTTTTGGAACAATGAAAATTTATTGCAAAAACAAAATGAACTGAGCTGAACAAACTCAAAAACAAACTGAACAAAGATGTAATTTACATTTTATAACATGAACCATAAAGCGTTTTCAGATGGATTTGGCAGACTGGGGCATCACATTTGCAGCAGTTGGTTAGGATCCTTTTGCACTGTTTGCACGATGCGCACTGTTTCCACTTTTTGGAAGGCTCCTCCTCCTCCTGCACTTGGCCCTGGGCTTGTAAGACCAGGCTGGCTGCAAACGGTGGCAGGTGGCTTCTCTTCACCATGGTCGGGGTGGTGAGGGCTCTGCCAACCTGCTCTATGAACAGACGCTGCCTGTAGTGCTTTGCTCTGTTCCAGTCCGGCTCCACAGTAGTGAACAGGACAAAAGCATTGTAGCAACTTATGTCAATCATGTGATACAGCAGACACATGGGCCAGCTACATGTGGAGTAGGTTCCACAAACCAGCAAAAGAAAAAAAAATGATGACATGACATGAATAGATTTATACAGCCATAGACAAGAGATGCCCCCCCCCCCCCCCCCCCCCCACTTCTGTAACTATCAAAAATTATCATAATCACATCTATGTTATCAGATAACATGTCGAACTCCAGGCCTCGAGGGCCGGTGTCCTGCAGGTTTTAGATGTGTCCTTGATCCAACATAGCTGATTTAAATGACTGAATGACCTCCCCGACATGTCTTGAAGTTCTCCAGAGGCCTGGTAATGAACTGATCACTTCATTCAGGTGTGTTGACCCAGAGTGAGATCTAAAACCTGCAGGACACCGGCCCTCGAGGCCTGGAGTTCGACACCCCTGCTCTAAATTGAGTGTGCGCTTCATGGTGTCTGTGCAGAAGTGATATGTTTTTTTTATTTCAGGCGATAACGATATATATCACGATATAAGCCAAATAACTATATTTGTAAAATTTAAATGTGCCGTTGCTCACAAGTAAAATGTGAAATAATCAGCAGCTTGTTTTTATTTAAATATTTATTTCCCATAATAAGTTCAACAGGGTAGATGTAGTTAAGGAACATGAGACTTTTTCAGATAAATAAAGGCAAATATTGCAAACTACACAAAAGGCAGCCGCTAAAGCGTTTAAGTTTCAAAATAGAACAAACGAAACAGACTAAATTGTCAATTCCACTTAGAAACAAAATATTAATTCTAAAAATAAATCTTAGTTTGTTTTACAGAAGAACAGACAAAACTGACTAACTTTTGTCAATATCAAATAAACTGAGAACTAAAAGGAAATTCTCAATCTCTCCTTGTTGTATAGCTTAGCTTTTCAAACAGTTTTAACAGTTACTTTAGTCTGACAAAAGCCGAATGACGAATTAGCGCTTCCAGTCAGAGACTGAGGCTACGTCCACACGTACACGGGTATTTTTGAAAACTGAGATTTTCCGTTTTCGTTTTAAAAAATAATCCCGTCCACACATAAAGGCAGAAATGAAGGAAAACGCTGCTATGAACATGCCAAAGCAGCAGGTGGCGCTAGATTCCTAACCGTGCAGAAATGTTGGCCAATCAGAAGTCTAGAAGCCTCGGTGGGAAAAAGTAAACAAAGCTGGGGCATAGAACCAGAACCGAGTCGTATGTGTGGAGTGACAGTAACTGTGTGTTTAAGTAAGCATTTAAACACTGCAGAGAGTAGAATTAACAGTATTGTAGAAATTCATTTCACCGAAACAATAACGTGGCGCACAGTGTGACGTCAAAAAATGCGCACACCTTTGACGCTGCGTTTTCTCCATTTTTCTAGTCCACACGTAAATGCAAAAACGGAGTTTTCAAAAATCTTCGTTTTCAGTGACCAAAAACGCCGTTTACGTGTGGACGAAAGGTGCAAACGCATATAAAAATCTGCGTTCTCAAAAATACCCGGGTACGTGTGGACGTAGCGCATGCACCAGTTTATTGTATTTCCAGACTTGCTTTCGGAACAATTTACAGTGCACGCTACTCTGTTTTTTGTCAGACTTAAAATAGCCGAAATACCTTCACACTACGGAACTTCTATGGCTCTTCCGTTCGACAATCTCTCCGGCGTTGGAACCATCATCTGTTTTCTCTTCGGTCACGCTCGGTTGATTTCCTCCATTACCCGGGCAGTACGGTGGCTGGCTGCTTCCCAAACAAATACACATGTGCGGCTTGGCACTTGTGCTGTACGTAACAAGTCACGTGACGTGACGCTGCGGCTGTGATTGGTTCGGCTCTGCGCTACGTAATTTGGATTGGCTGTTCTTTTTTTTTTTTTTTTTAAGAGGACAAGAGCGGTGAGGTCTATCGCGATAGTTTAATTTTTCTATCGAGAAAAAGTTATATCGCGATACATATCGTTATCGTTCTATCGCCCAGCTCTAGTGACCAGTAAGACCAGGCTGCAAACTATTCTCACAGACTTCAAAGGTGCCCCTGCATAAACGTGCTATACCATGCATCCAATAAGAGAGCGGAGGCTTTCTTCCTCTCTCCCTCCTGCACTGTTCCTGTGCTACTGGGAGTGTAATTACCGCCCCTCCCCCGTCTGCTCAGCAAACACATGGCTGTGTTTGCACCCCTCCCTCCTCTGCTCAGCGCAAACACTAGTGATGTGTGATACCACTGATTTCCTTTCCGATCCGATACCAAGTAATATTCAGGGTGGTATCGACAATACTGATCCGATACCGATACTTTGTACAAAAACGTATTTTATTTATTGTATCTCAAATTACAGCGTCATAATGATTACAGGACACCAGATTACTTGTTCTTATCACTTAATAATGCAGGGTTCATCATATAGAAATAAAAAAAAAAACTGAAGTTGTGCGCTATTTGAACACCTTGCCTGCCTGCAGCACTAAAGGACTCCGTGAGAGACGTCTGTCTCGCCCTAGCAGCACCTGTCCCTCTCCTCCTCTTCAGTTCGCCTCAACATATGCTCGTCATGTTCTGTGATATGATTTGTACTGAGATGTTTGACAAGGTTAGTGATGTTGCCACAACCTTACTTGCCAACCCTCCCGATTTTTCTGTGAGACCCGAATTTCAGTGCCCCTCCTGACAATCTCCCGGAGCCACAATTCTCCCGAATTTCTCCCGATTTTCCACCCAGACAACAAAATTGAAAAGCTATATCGCAGAATTCATAGCGCAGCCCAGCCAATTCCAGTTTCCAACAATGGCGGCAGCTACTTAGTTTTAATATTACTCTTATTTCTTTTTCTGGGTTGCAAAAAGACTTTTAACATATTTTCAGGTGAGAATGTAGCTGTGTAAACTTCAAATATCTGAGCCAACTGACACATCGTCTTCAAACCCCCGCGGTCTTTCGCTACTCGGGTTAAACATGAGATATAAGTCACTTTGATAACTTAAAAATGTTATTGTTTGGTTTTTTCTGTGTTTTATTTGTTCGTGAGTAAATCGGTTTGGCTGAGATTAAAGTTATTAGATTAGATTAAATTAAATGTAACTTTATAAATCCCTCGGCAGGGTTCCTCCGGGGTTTTCACACAGCTGAATAAACGTCAAACAGAAAACTGATTAAACTGAAGTGTGAGACGGTCGAGAATTTAAGTCAGCGCCCGGTTATATTTTAGATAGCAAGGAGCAGACGGCCGAGTTTCACTCCACCGAGGGAGCTCGTGACGTACTACCCGGCTTTCTTTAGACCACAAAGGGCGGGTCCTCAGGTGGAAGCAGCCTCTGAATTTGGACACCCCCGCTGTTTCCGGGCCGGCCAATAATAACGGTGACATTTAACGTATTTTATCCGATAAATAAACACTGCAAAATGTATTTATCACCCCCCCCCAACAGCCCCTTTGAATGTCTCCCTAATTCTGAGGTCTCAAGGTTGGCAAGTATGCCCACAACACCTCACTTTTTTGCCACATGTATCGCAAACCACGTCTCAGCTGTTTGTGGCGGTAAAATACGTTCACACAATTACGCTCAGTAGTGATGTGCGGATCGATCCTGAAATATCGATTCCTCCGATATCAGTCATTTATGTTCTAGAATCGATTCTCACATTAAAATATCGATATATTAGTAATTTAGGGTAGATTTGTAGTTTATCATTAACAGGAACAGTGGAAAGAAACTATAACATTCGGATTGTCTACATTCAAAGGAACTACTTCCTCTTCCGCCTTTCATAGTCATGTGCAAAATACAGCTGTATAAATGTCGCAGCCCCTGGCGTGCGCACTCACAACAATGGCTGAGCATTAGTGATGTGCGATACCACTGATTTCCTTTCTGATCAATACCAAGTAAAATTCAGGGTGGTATCGACACACATGACTCTATTTACGCTCAGCCATTGTTGTGAGTGTGCTCGCCAGGGGCTGCTACACATTTATACAGCCGTATTTCCTATATGACTATGAAAGGCGTAAGAGGAAGTAGTTCCTTCCAATTTAGACGATCCGAATGATATAGTTTCTTTCCACTGTGTTCCTGTTAATAATAAACTACAAATTTACCCCAAAGTACTAAAATATAGATATTTTAATACGAGAATCAATTATAGAACAGAAATTACTCGTGTCGGAAGAATCGATATTTCAATATCGATCCGCACACCACTAGTGTAGACATGTGTTAGAAGGAAGGTGTCAGAAACCCAGCGAGCAGTGTGTGAAGAGACCTAATCCTAACCCCTGAGTCATTACTGAGTGTATGTGACCACATGATGAAGATGGACGTTCTTTAAATTTGTTCTAGAAGTACAAATTCAGGTAAGCAGACGTGCGTGGATGAGAGCTGAAACCAGGGGCAATGTATCAAAGCACCCCCAAAGATTTCTTACTTTTTTATGACAATATTACTGTTTGTGTGACACACTACTAAAAATATAAAAAGCATACAGTACTTGGTTGAGACGTAACATTTTAACAACAAAAGTATAGATACCCCCCTCCCAAAATGGTTTGTTCCAGCTCTCCCCTACTCTGGCTCTAGCACTCTTGCTGCCAGAGCAAGCGGAGGTGTAAGTGCCTGGCTTAAAACAAGACATGTTAGATGCATTTAACCTTCAGCTACTCTTTATATAGTTAGGTAGGAGTCAGACCATGTTTCTTTTTAGCTGAAAAACATTACACCAGGTAACTTGCAGTGTTGAAAACTTTTCTGTTGATGTTTGCTACCCTACAATCCTACGCCCTACTCTTTAGTAAAATCAGTGACATCTGACTGTCCTGTTGCTCCCATTGAAATGTATACAGCCTATTTAAAATCTAAAACTTAAAATTGTCTGTAACCTACTGTTGTTACCTACTGTCCTGTTTGAAATGGATACTAACTAGCTAACTGAGTGAATGCCCAATAACCAGTGTTGGGAAGGTTACTTTTAAAATGTATTCCATTACAGAATACATGCCCCAAAATGTATTCTGTAACGTATTCCGTTACGTTACTCGATGAGAGTAACATATTCTGAATACTTTGGATTACTTAATGCAGACCTTCCCAAAGTGTGGGGCCTAGGGGACGCAGAGCCATGGCAGGGGGGGCGCGGGATGACAGGGGGGGGGGGGGGGGGGGGGGGGGACAAAACGCTTGGACACTGCTAGCACGGACGCCTACAGAAACGCAAAGCAGGAGATGAAGCATAGCTGAATATGTTTCCAAATCAACTTCATTCGTGATTTTTAGTTCACAAACACCTCTTGTAATGACTAACTACTCCTGACATTTTGGAGATATACATACTATACTATACTTTATACAGTACAGTTACAGCGGGCTACAAATAATATCAGGCTGATCCTGCCACGATTTGTTCCCCCGGTTCAAATCACGGACAAACAGTATCCCAGTTGTTTATGTTTTTAAACCTATTTTGCACAGAGGCATTTTTGGAAAAATGTATTGATAGCAATGTTGAAATTTATTACACAGGAAAAAAAACAAAACAACTACAAGTAAAATAATCACACTGTGATGCCTCTGCCTTTCTAAATGGAGGGGCAGTAACTGCATGTGTATGTAAGCATGTAAAACCTGCAGATAGTCAGATTAACAGTATTTTGTCTCTATCTGCCAATCTGCAATTCCTCTCATGTAAACAATAACGTGGCACACAGCGTGACGTGAAAAAAGGCACATACCTTTGACACTGCATGAGGAACTCTGTATTCCTCATCCACACGGAAACGCAAAAAAGGAGTTTTTAAAAAAATCTCTCCGTTTTCAGTGATTCGAAAAGTCGTTTACGTGTGGACGAAACAGCTGCGTTTTCAAAAATACCCGTGTAGGTGCGGACGTAGCGTAAAAGAGTTAGTTATTTATTTTCTTACTACCTGCAATTTATTGCAGATTACTTGTACTTGCTTAATTGTTTACTAAATGTTTGAGGTGTGAAATAAACCGCAATGGAGCAAAATATGGGTGTGTGTGGTTGGAGGATGTGTGCGTGCATGTGTGCGCGTGCACGCGCGGGGGGGGGAGGGGGGCGCAACATTTTTCTTGTAAAACAAAGGGGGGCGCAGCAAAAACAAGTTTGGGAACCACTGACTTAATATATTATCATGCTGTTTACAACTACGTGAATGTGCTATTGCTGTGATTTATTACTGTTACTGAAGGTCCGCGGCTCCGAACTGTAGTAAAGGGACCTCTGACTAACACGTCAGGAGCACGTCAGGTTCCGTGTCGGGCTCGTAGCCGAAAACTAGCTTTACTTTGTTGTCTGGGTCAACTTTGCTTGCGAGAGACAGAGAGAGGCGTTGAAAGGCTGCTCCAACGGAACTTATTGTTTCAGAGGAAAACAGCAACACAGCGTACAGTCGAGTCTTAATAGCTTACTTACAACTGGGCTCCTCAGGCACTCTTCTTGGCTGCAGTGGTTATTATTATATTTACATGCTTCCAGCTCCCGCTTTTGCTCGATGACAACTCGTACTTTCCCTTTTTCTCCCTCCCTCGCTCACAGACACATAACGGGTATGGCAGTCCATTCTCCCTGCAGCACGGACTACACTGCCCATGATGCTACATTCTTTAGAGCTATGCTTGTAGCATTCTGCCTATTAGCTTAGCACAACAACAACAACAAAAAGGCGCTCTCTCAGTCAGGAAACACGCAGAGAGAGAGCGTCACCCTGTAACCATGGCAACCGTAACGCTGCCGCCTGGAACAACAGAACATAGCTGTCAAACAAAACCAAAACAGTCCTGACCCATGACAATATGAAACAGGAAAGTACCGCTGTGCAATCCATTTATTTCAACAAAGTAACTGTATTCTAAATACCACCTTTTTAAACGGTAACTGTAACGGAATACAGTTACTCATATTTTGTATTTTAAATACGTAACGCGGTACATGTATCCCGTTACTCCCCAACACTGCCAATAACCTTATAACTCCCGTTGTGTGTGTGTGTGTGTGTGTGTACAGAGCGACAGCCAGGTTCATAATGGATATAAGGAAGTTTATTCAAAAAAAAAAAGGAGCCACATTCAGGTAAAAGTGTAAAATCAAATGATCTGTCTCTCAAGAATAATGTTGGATCAGTATTTCAATGTTTATATCTTTTATTAGATGTTCATGTGGTTTGGTTATTTCCCTTTTGGTTGAAAGTACACTGAGAGAGGACTTTTTGTTAGTGATCTTAATATAATTTTTTTCACATTAATGTAATTTTTCATCTAATTGAATCTATTTGTGTATGTTTGTCAGTCTAAAGAGGGAGAGAGGAAAGAGGGAAATGTGAGGAGAAAGTACAAGGTCAGGAAGAACCAGGTAAGAAAACAGACAGGGAACAGTGACAGGCAAAACAGAAACTGTTAAACTGACAAAGAGAAAAAAACTGATTTTACTCTTACAGTCTGGAAGTTGTGTCCTCCCTATATTAAAGCTGCTATACAGAATCTGCAAAACAAACTGGGTTGAAACGTTTTTGACCCTCTTTAACAACACTCCAACATAACATTATAATTGATTGGGGAGATTAAAATTAATGATATATCCTTATGTGGTTCAGCCACAACTCTACTAAAACCTCAGCCAGTAATAGGTAGGCCAACTTTTGGACCGTCCAGTTGTCTGTATGACTGCCGCAGTACGTGCACCACATTTGCACACTATCAGAAAGTGCCAAACAGCCCTGGTGGAGTGAGGAACTGTAAAGAGAAGCAGAGCGCTCTGTTTATATTCTAAAAATGTTTTAAGCTAGCTTGTTTCAAAGATTCTGTACTGCAGCTTTAAATGTTTTCCAAAAGCACACATACACTTACCTTATCAGTGTTTCTCAAACTTTTTACAGTGTGTACCACCTGAGAAAATGTCAAGCTCTCCCAAGTACCACTATGAAGGCATCAAACTCATAAATCTTACAACACAAAATTAGTATCTGCAGTAAAGATTTTTTTTTCATACATTGTATACATTCTACCACAGGCAAAGTTGCCTCCATTTTTATAGTTTTTTATTAATATTTTGTAATAATTTATTCTGTTTTGGGAGGAGGTTTTTTTTTATGTATCTGTATTATATTGTTTACTTTTTACTCACTATGAGCATCATTCATTATTCTCCCCCAGTAATTAAGGTTAAGAGATGTATTTTTTTTTTTATTCCAATCCATTCTTCTTTTGCAGCATTTAAATAACCTTTATCAGATTTGATGGTTTTGTTACAGACTTTTCAAAAAGGTGTTTTGCTTTTCTTTCACGAATGTGGGGATTCAATTGTGTTAAAATGTACAAAACAGTGATGTCATGTTTTGTGACGAGGACCCAGGCACAGAGAGACTTGATGAATTTAAGAATCTTATGATTTAATAAAGAAATCGGAAAACTTCTGATTGGTGGAGGGGTCTCACATTTTCCCTGTTCTGTTTTTCACTAGTGTTGCATATGCTGGGGTCAGTGACATGTGACCATACATACAACCTTACAGAGGCTGCATCATGTGCCATCCTGGAGGAACTGGACTACCTAGTCCAGTTCCTCCAGGATGGCACATGATTACGTGCTAATGGCAGGTTTATGTGCCTCCCAGCACAGTCTCAGGAGCACGAAGGAGACTCCAGGAGCGCTGCGCAGGGCTGCAGAAGGCCTTGACTCATCAGCAGGACTGGTGTCTGCTCCTCTGTGCACGGAGGAAGAGGATGAGCGCCAAAAGAGCTATGCTGGTGTGAACGCCTTACCAAACAGACTTCATGAGGGCGACATGAGTCCTCGTTCAGTATGACTGGTTTGGGGATACTGAGAATATGCAGGAAGCTCTGGAGGATGATTCGAGCGATGCAACTGAGTGGACCTCATGCTCACCTGACCAAAATCCATTAGAATACCTCTGGGACGTTATGTTTGGGCAAAGTGGACTCACCTGTAGGTGGATTGTTTTCATTTCCATCAAACGATGTGGCATCTTTCATTTGTCAGAGCACATCTGTTGTGTTTTTAATGTGTAAAGATGTCCCACTTTAAACATGCATTAGGCAATGTTTCATATATTAAACACTTTTTATTGCCAGTGTGTGAACAGAAAAAAAAAAACAGAAAAAATATGTTTAGCTGTACTTCTCTGCTCTTTGCCATTAAATGGACTGAAGGAAGGAATGAAGGACTTAATCTCTTCTTTTAAGGCCGTTTTCCTTTGATTGGCAGTGCCTCTGCTTGCTCAGCAGGGGAGTGGACGTTGGGTATAGGTGAAATGAGTTCTGCTCTCCATTAAATCATCCTGATCCAAGAGTCGAAAAACCTGTAATCAACTGTTTGTGCACACACTGAGCCGAGTATTAGAAACTCGTTTAACAGGAACACCCACCATGGAATAGGAAGTGCGTGAAAGGAAGGAATAAAAGGTTCCCCTTACACGTACGTTCTCATTTTGAGCAATTATCAAAGAAGTTAATATTTTACTGTTCTGCAGGTATCTCAGGGGCTCTCTCAGTAAGCCAGTTACTCTGGTTATATCTGTAAGGGGGCGTGAGGGGCCTAGCCTTGGGACCCTTAAACCCTTAATTCAGCTTTTCTCTGAGTTAAAGCATTACATCAGAGGATTTGATGTCCTGACAGTAAGCTCTGAGAAAGCTGTGCTGTGATCAGTCTGTAATCAGATTCACAGAGAGCTGTAGGCTTTAATCTCTTCCTCCAGCTGTTTCCTCACTCATACGAGCACAGAAATCATCCACAGGAAGTTTGGAAAGCTTTTCCTCAAGTGTCACATGTCTCCCCTCATCCTCAGACTGAAGTTTAATGATTTATGAAGCTGCAGAGGGACACATCCTCATCGGTAGGTTGGACATCAGCTTAATGAGGTTTCTGACTGCCTTTTCTTAATCCTTCAGATGATCCGCTGGACTCTCGTTGTTTTAAAGGCATTTGTGTCACTGGATGAAACAAAAGTTACACAACGAGGGGCAAAATTCACATGGGAAACCGACATCAGTGTCAGCATTAACTCATTGTTTAGCTGAAAGTCTTCCTCGGCAGAAAGGGGAAACCAATCCATGACCACAACCAGGTGTGTACTGTAAATATGCTGTGCTGCTTGATGGCACCTTCTTCCAAATGTAATTCAGAACAAATTAACATTTCTGTAATTTTTCACTTTTTTTTCTCTTTTTTTTTTTGCTGTTGCTTTGCTGTCTGTGAAATCCATCAGCCGCCCACAGTGACATTAATTTTCTGTTTAGTAAATCCAAATATTTACAACCAAATTCTGCTGAGTCTTTAATATGTAAATTAATTTATTCTCAGATGATGTTCTCAGATCTAGATGCGTGCTTGACCATCCAGGGGGAAAAGTTGATTCTGTTTATCTGGACCAATATTCCCTCTAAGCTGCACGCATGCGCAATCGCACACTGCTGGCATGGTCTGCGCACAGAAAATCTGCACTGCGGACACAAAAAAAAATCCAACCTGAATTGAAATCAAAATAAATACACAACAATTCATTCTGTGCTTTTTTGCTGTGTGAGTCAGTAGTGACCGGTGACTGGCTGCTCCTGCCAGTGATGCGATTCACATTTGTATTTATGCAGCTAATCAACAAGCTGTGACAGCATCCTTATGTGCCGACACCGTTGTTTTAGCTAGCAAAGCGGTGTGGCCGATGTGGAGTGAAGACATGCTAATGACAACGTGTGCAAACATTGGAGATGTGAGCAGGACAGACGGAAAAATTAAGGTGAAGTTTAAGTTCTCAGTCAGATTTGTACGGAAGAGGATTAAGGCCACTGGAAAAAAAAGAAAAAGAATTCTGACTTTAATCTCAGAATTCTGACTTTTTTCTCAGAATTCTGAGATTAAAGTCAGAATTCTGACTTTTTTCAGAAGGACTGACAGACTGAAGATCTGCTTTGTGGGCTGGACCTCTTCAGACACCAGAATGAAAGCAGAACCTGCAATATGACTCACAACACCTCTCTGAGGTTTGACTGAGTCAAAAGAGTTTGTGATCCAACTGCATGTTGGAGGCCAAAGGTCAGCTGCTGGCTGTGAGAGGTAGGTCCTTGGGTCAGTCTGAATGTGACAAACACACTGTCCGTTGCTGAGGAGTCGAGTCCTTTTTAATAACGCTTTGGCACACGAGTCCCAGATCAGTTACAGATGCTAGCCCTCGAGCAGAGAGGGTTGGTGTTCTGTGCTGTGGCTCGAATGCAGGCTGAGATCACAAGAAGACCTGCGAGCTGCTGATGTTTCATGTGTATGACGATGTGAAGAGAAGGAAGCTGAATGCAGAGGTCAGTGTGACAGAGCGACAACAGGAATGTGACATCACTTAGATGTGTTTCTAATGTGGCAGCACAGTTTTCACTTTATTGTTTCTGACTTCAGGTGGTGCTCTCCGCCTCTGCCGCCAGGCCATGTTACACCACAGTTCAAGAGGGGGGCAATGAACGTGTCACAGGTGCGACTCACCTGACTTGACTACACCTGAGTGTGTGGTCAGGTGAGTCTGAGGAGGAGGACCTGTGTCCGTCACATGTCTGCTGGGACTCTACAGACACACAAATCTTGATGCAGGTGTAAAAACCACTGATGTTTGGAAATGCTGAGCTGGATTTGATCCAAACCTTCTGCTGTATTTATTTTTGTTTCATTCTCTATTTTCTGTAACAGAATGAAATAAATCAGGTTAAATTGTTTTCATTTGTCAGTGATGACAGTCATGCACCTGAGGGCATCATCAAACTGTTTTCATCTGAACCAAATATTTGCATAGATGTAAGATTATCTACAGCTGTTTTCAGTACCACTGATGTTAATTTAGTGTCTTTCTCTCCAGCTGATCTGAGTTAACTTGAGTAACTACCACCAGCTGCTTTGGCCTGTTCTTTTCTGTATCACATGGTGGCGCAGTGAGTCACTGTAACTTTCATTTAATTAGAGTTTATTTCCTGTAAACAAATATTAAATGATTTCTAACCAACTGCATCAATCTGTCTGTGATTAGCCGTCCACACTGAGCTCTGACAGCTGTACAAATAGCGTTGTTCCTGAAGTCACACCTTGGTATTTTGGTAAATCCAGATTTATTTATCTCAGTCCTGCAAACGGGAAGCCGGATTTTCAGGTCATTAACTGAGGCATGAAAATGTGCGGCCTCTCCTACTTCCTGTCAAACAGCAAGTTTGTCTCCACATAGGATTCCAGGAGCTCGGGAATCTGACGGCGTATCTCTGCTTTGAATCCTCGGTTTTGTGACGACAATCACAAACCTTCAGATTCTGTTTGCTGTCTTGACCCAAAAGAAGATGGCTGCCACACAGATCTGTTTCTCCGATCCTGTTTTTTCTGATCATATGCCAGTTCTGTTTGACATCTCTTTATCTAGAAATGAATTCAAGGGGCTTGTCCCTGCAAAGACATCTCATTTGTTAAATTGTTCCACGGCAGCACGGTTCTCCACCTACTATAATCAGTTCTCCATTCCTGAGACACTCCAATACGTAGAGGAACTCAGTTTTTGGTTTCATACCACTTGTCAGACTGTCTTGGATATTGTTGCTCCTCTAAAAATTAAGCATCCTAAGACAAAGCTTGAACCCTGGTTGAACGATGAAACCCGTGCTGTGAGGCGTGAATGTCGTAGGGCTGAGCGGAGATGGAAAAAAGATAACTTACAGGTCTCTTTACAAAGTTTAAGAGAGTGCTGGGCCTTATATCAGCTTACAATAAAAGAAGCAAAGCGGAAACACTTTGCAAATATTATTATGGTGAATTATCAGAAACCACACATATTGTTTAAGTCAATTGAGACTATTTTAAGCCCTCCCTCTGCTCTTAGTTTTGAGCCTTCACTTGAAATGTGTGAAAGGTTTCTGCACTTCTTTATAAACAAGGTAGCCTTGGCTAGGGCGCAGATTATTTTGCCCACATCTGACCCCTCTGATCTTCCAGTTTGCTCAGCTGTCTTTCAACAGTTTGAGTTGGTTACTCTTGCTCAGCTACAGGAGGTGGTGGTTCATTTAAAGCCTGTAGGCTCACCTTATGATCCTATCCCTCCCCTTTTGCTGAAAGAAGTTTTTTCTACCTTAGGTCCAACTATTTTAACCATTTTAAATAGCAGCCTTACTTCAGGTGTGGTTCCAAAGAATTTCAAAGATGCAATTGTGCAACCACTTCTTAAGAAACCTGGGCTAGATACAAACGCTGTTGAGAATTTTAGACCAATATCTAAGCTGCCCTTTTTATCTAAAGTCTTGGAAAAAATTGTATATGACCAATTGATCTCATACTTGAATGCACAAAATGTTCAGGAGATTTTTCAATCTGGTTTTAAAGCAATGCATAGCACTGAATCAGCACTTTTAAGAATTTTTAATGATATATTTTTATCATGTGATTCTGGTGAAAGTGTCATTCTTATTTTACTCGATTTAACTGCTGCATTTGACACTGTAGACCATGAAATTTTAATCTCACGTTTGGAGCAGTGTGTCGGTATAACACGTGTGGCTCTGAAATGGTTCAGGTCTTACTTAACAAACCGAACCTTTTCAGTTCGCTTAGGAAACTGTGAGTCCTCCCAAGCTCCGTTGTCTCATGGAGTACCACAGGGTTCCATTCTGGGCCCTATCCTGTTTTCACTTTATTTACTTCCATTGGGCTCAATTTTTAGAAAACACAGACTCTCGTTTCACTGTTATGCAGATGACTGCCAGATTTATGTTCCTCTTAAAAAGAAAGATGGGTCGTCTGTAAATCGTTTACAAACATGTCTGGAGGACGTCAAGTCGTGGTTGGCGCTAAACTTTCTTTGTTTTAATGATTCTAAAACTGAAGTAATGGTGTTCAGACCTGCCTCCACTGCTGTTCTGTGTGTTGATTTGCAATCCCTGAAATCATTCTGTAAACCAGAGATTGTTAATCTGGGTTTTAAAATGGATCCTGAGCTTAAGCTTGAAAGCCAGATCGGGTTGGTTGTAAGGTCTAGTTTCTTTCATCTGAGGCAACTGGCCAAAATTAAGCACTTTCTTACGAGACAGCAATTTGAAACAGTAATCCACGCTTTTGTAACCGTTCGGCTGGATTACTGTAATTCTCTTTATTTTGGGGTGAGTCGATCTTCTGTTCTTCGGCTGCAGTTAGTCCAGAATGCTGCTGCACGCCTTTTAACTGGCACTCATAGATACGAGCATATCACCCCAGTTTTATATTCACTTCATTGGCTGCCCGTGCATTTTAGGATCCATTTTAAGATGCTTTTATTTGTTTTTAAATGTTTGTCCAATGCTGCCCCTGTGTACCTCTCTGAGCTTCTTCATCCATACATACCTTCCCGGTCCCTCAGGTCGGCAGACCAGCTCCTCCTGAGTGTGCCCAGGACTAATCGTAAGCTCAGAGGGGATCGGGCGTTTGCTGTGGCAGCACCAAAATTGTGGAATGAGTTGCCTTTACATGTTAGACAGGCACCTTCCTTATCTGTTTTTAAATCACGTCTTAAAACATATTTATTTACCTTGGCTTTTAGCACAGCAGGACTTGTGGATGTCTCTTAATACGTTTCTTATTAATTATATTACTTTTAATTTTAAGATATTTTATATGTAATTTAAACTGTTTCCTCTCTGTTTTATATTTGTAGCACTTTGGTCAACATAGTTGGATGTAAAGTGCGTTATAAATAAAGATGCTATGCTATGCTATGCTATTTTGATGGGGCGAATGATCAGATTTCACAAACAAACAGAAAATCATTTATGAAGCTGATCTTTAGACCCGTTGAGGAAAAACCTGCTGCAGACACATGATCTAAGACGGCTGAGGTGCACTGGCACAACACAACCTCAGTGATACATCACCTGCCAGTAGAGATGCTTAGGTCACTCAGCCTTGGCACAAAAGGCGGTGAAGACAACGTGTGCAGGAAAGAGGTGAGCGGGATGGCATAGACCTTCCCAGCAAATGCCTATTCGATCCAAAATAAGACGGAAGAATGAGACTGTCTCACAGGCTGTTCACCTGCTACTGCATGATGTAAAGCTCAGGGCTTCACTGTGCAACTGGTTGTTGAGAGCTCAGCCTGATGTCCAATAACGACAGTCTGCTTACAGGAAGTGGGTGAATCTGCAGTCCGCTGCTCTGACCAGAGAGGAGATGACTGTGGACTCCAACACTGGTCTGCGCACAAACACACTCCATGTTTCTGTTGATCTGAATGATTATGGTATTTTCATAGGTTTTAGTTTAATGAAACAAATCAATCTTCTTCTACTCAAAAAACTGATCATGACAGAGACATGAAGATTCATCATGAGACTGATCAACAGGACATTTTAAATCAGAGTAAAGTTGTTTCTAAAACTTTAACGTTACTCATGTAAATAAAAACAAACACTTCTGTCTTCTAAATCTGTTCAACTCTAACGCTGCATGAATGAAGTTAGCAGCTGGAAAACATCTCTGTGTGAGAGTGATTCAAACAACACCAATAAAATACCACTGATGTGTTTTACGTGGATTTCAAACAGTACAGATGTTATTCTGATATGAAATGTCGATGTTTTATAGTTTGTAAATAAAGGCACCTCCATATTGGAGCCACTGCGTGGCAGTGATGCATCCTTGAACCTGTGTGACTTTGCCTGTGTGACAACAAAACTATCGACTACACTACTCACTAACTTCACAACACAAAACACTAACTTTAAACTCCAAACACGCTAAAAGTCACAATTCTTTCACATCTCAAAACTTTCTTTCTCTCTCTCGCTCTTTTGCTCTCTCTCTCTTTCGCTGCCATCACTCATAAAACTTCTCCGCCTTTCTAAACAATCAAATGCCATGATGCCGTATTATTATTATTTTTTTTATTTGATTTACCATTTTTCCCCCAGTAAATATAAACAACAATAGTATTCAGGAAAAAGCTTTACGTATATATTTTTTTCATAACTCTGGCTTTATAGCCTATCAACACAATTTAAAAACTAGTATATAGTTTGAAGTCCACACTTTTTATACAAAAATGGAGAATCGGGGTTGTTTTGGGTTGAAAGCATCTTGTTACTATGTCATCTTAAATTGGTCATGCGATTGGTTTACCTTGACTATTTTATTCTTCCTCAGCCAATCAGCAGCACAATCGTCTGTGTTGAAAAATAGTAATGAGTCCACACCGCATTTTCTTGTTAGTAACAGCGTTTTAACGATAGAAATGGTAATTATTCAGATTAGTTACTGTTATTCCCATCACTGATGGGAATAACACTGATGGGAATAACAGTAACCACTAATCATTTCTACCACTCATAAATGGTAAATGGACTGATTCTTATATAGCGCTTTTCTACTCTCCTGGAGTACTCAAAGCGCTGTATGCAACGCTGTATACAAACTAGTGACGGTATTTAATAATCTATATCCACAAATGAAAATTGTAAATAAATGACATTAGATGAGCACAAATCTACGGAAGAGGATTAGGGCCACTGGGAAAAAAAAAGGATTCTGACTTTAATCTCAGAATTCTGACTTTAATCTCAGAATTCTGACTTTTTTCTCAGAATTCTGACTTTAATCTCAGAATTCTGACTTTAATCTCAGAATTCTGACTTTTTTCTCAGAATTATGACTTTAATCTCAGAATTCTGACTTTTTTCTCAGAATTATGACTTTAATCTCAGAATTATGACTTTTTTCTCAGAATTCTGACTTTAATCTCAGAATTCTGACTTTTTTCTCAGAATTCTGACTTTAATCTCAGAATTTTGAGGTGGGCACCTGCAGGCTTCCAGCTTCAGTGACAGCGATGTGTCCAGTTTGGCAGGTGGAGAACTAATTCACTAAATATGGTGGATATAAGTGATTTTTTGCGTGGCCGAGGGGTCCCGAAGATGCTATTTTATTAATGGAAGAGCAGAAGGTGAGTAACAAAAAGAGAAATCGTTTGGTGTCTCCTATTTCTACAGGAAAACAGTTACGGTACAGTTACGGTTAGCATGCTTGTTAGCTTATAATGTTATATAGGAATGAACGTGTTTCACGATGTTACAGTATACTAGGTGAATTGACGTTTTAACTGTTGTTGATCGCAGGATCATCCCAGATGGGTTCGTTGCATTTTATTTTATTGTTCTACTATTTCAGAGTTTTTCAAGGCAGTTAAACGGAGCTGTGTTACAGATGCTAGCCGCCTGCCAATATCACTGATATATTTGATGTGTACAAGTAAGTTACACTTAGTACAGCGGAGGGGAGAAACTGTAATGAATGTTTACGCGGATATTTCACTCAGAAAAATGGGTGGCGTTCATACACAGCCACCAACACAGCCCCGGTTGTTGTTCTGACGGTGGCCGACTGACGATCCCCTCACAACATGTTAGCTAACACAAACTAATGTAGTGCATGTAACTGTGTGTATACATTAGTGGTACAGTGTCGGAAGAAATGAGCAAACTGTTAACTGTTTATAATGTCAGAATGACATCATCGTTCTCCTGCACTGTGTAATGTATGTCAGCTCAAGAAGGAAATCATATCTTATACTCTGAGCTGCCCAGTGCACTTAACGCCTACGTGTGGAAATGGTAGGCTACACTACAGTTAACTACCGGTAAAAAACTTAATACAGTATTTGATTTTTTTTTTTTATAGAACAATAAAATAAAAAGTGCTGGCTGAGGAGCGCTGCCGCGTTGAACTTTGACCTCGGAGTGACGTGACGTATGTTCGCACAACCAATAGAAGTGCAGAAAGTCGCAAATCAGGCATATTGTTCGCATAAACACAAAAGTAAATAAATAAATAACGAAATAATCCCGATATTGTGCCAAAGACTGATTTACAATGTTACTTTGTGTTCTATGTGTAATACCTTTGCTTAAATGACTAAATGGACTGTGTATTTATGACTCTGCGTTATAGTCCTGCATACATAAGTAACATTCATATGTACAGATAAAAATGTACAGAGATATGTACACAAGCGTGTACACAAAAGTCTACTGCTGATCGAGCTGCTCAGTGGTCGTACAGTCTCATGCAGAGAGCGTGGAGGTGTTGTCCGTTGCCATTCCACCACTCCAGCAGACCACAACATAAAAGACAGCAGACGCCACCACAGTGTCGTAGAACATCCTTAGAAGACGTACTACCTACATCATAACCAATCAAGTCCTGCTTTTTTTAAATACAGAAGAGGATTTATTATTTACTGAAAGGCTATGCCTTAGTTTGCTTCTTTCATTATTGTGTTTCGCCCTGCATAAAATAGATAGCTTTTCTGACAACTACAGTCAGTACTCTCCTACTGGCATTAGCAGTGACCTAACAGCCTTAACCGTAATATTGCTTTGCAGTGTAAATGTTGCAGAAAATGACTGTCTTTTCTTTCTTCTTGTGTGCAGATTGACTGTGACGTCATAGCACTGATGGATGATGCAACTTTGGCAAACTACATGCCCTCGTACGGAGACCGAATTGCCCTCTTCAATTTCTGCAAAAGCAAGCAACCACTGTCAAAAAGAAAACTAGGACTTCTGCAAAAAGTTTGTGAGAAAATGCAAACCAGAAAAGAAAGTCCAAAGGAGAACACTTCACATACAGATGCAGGAATAAGACAGACAAAGAAGCAAAAGGCAACACGAAATGTTGAGATAGGATGGATACACAGTGATGGAAAAATAGCCAAACAGGTGAGAGCGAAGCAGGGAGGTGGCACTAGAAAATTCAAATGGCCACTGATGCTGGATTAAAAGATATTGTTCAGGAAGGAAAGAAACTTTTTTTTCCTGATGGCATATCTCCTAAGGGATGTGAAACAGATTTTGAGTTTGAGGTTTGGGACTTTAAACAGAACCACCTTACTGATGATACCTGCCAGTCTATTGGCAATATGTATGAGGCAGCGAGACTGACAATGTTACGCTTCTACATTGCAACAAAACCAAAAAATCCTGAAGAAGATGCCAGCGAGACATCTGAAGTGGTGTTTGTCTCAGCAAACAGTGGCAGTGACATTAATCCATTGCAAGTGGGGGAAGTCAGGGGTAATTTTGATGAAGTCATCGCTGGTTCAGGAATTTTAGATGATCCAGAAATTACTTTTGGTCCAATTTTTGATGCTGAAGAAGATACAGAAGACATATTAGTCTATGAGGGTTTTCTTGTCCCCCTCAGTCCACCTAATTCAGAGAACGTAATAACAATCACCATACGTCATACTGACACTTTACATGACATGATTACTGCTTTCTTTGATGAGGAGATTTTGAGCAAAACACTGAATGTGAAGCGCATACTTCCAGACAACACAGAAGAACCAGGCACTGGATCAGGAATACTAAGAGATGTACTCACATGCTTCTGGCATGAATTTTATGAGCGATGCACCCTACGTGCAACCGTTAAAGTGCCATTCATTCGCCATGATTTTCCTGCTGAAAAATGGAAGGCAGTTGGGCGAATACTCTTGAAAGGTTACCAAGAATGTCAGTATTTTCCAAATAAACTTGCAATCCCTTTTCTGGAACAAGTGCTTTTCAGTGGTGTTTACAGTGATCTTAAAGCACACTTTCTACAGTTTGTCAGCAGCCAAGAATGTGATGTTTTGATGGAAGCAGTAAAAGATTTCTCTGCAGTTGACTTGGATGATCTTGTGGAAGTTCTTGACAGTTATGGCTGTAGAAAAAGAATCACTGCTGAGACTCTTCCTACAATCCTTGATGAAATAGCACACAAAGAGCTTGTCCAAAAACCATTGTTTGTTATTGACTGCTGGAGGGAGATCATCGACTCCCATATCTCCCTCAGTCCGGAGGGTCTGACCAAATTATTCTCTGAACTGCAACCAACTTCAAAAAAAGTGTGCCAGCTACTGAAATTTGCTGTGGATTTGACTCCACAACAAAAAGAAGTGAAAAATCATCTCAAAAGATTCATCAGAGAGCTGGATAACATTAAACTTCAGAAATGTATGCGTTTCTGCACCGGATCTGACCTTATAGTAACAAACAGTATTTATGTGGAATTTCAAGATATGACAGAATTTACAAGAAGACCAGTCGGACACACGTGTGGGAATGTTCTGCAGCTAGCTAACAGCTATGAAAACTTCCCAGACTTTCGTTCTGAATTTAATGCAGTTCTTGAAAGTAATGTCTGGGTGATGGACATTGTTTACTCTCACAGCAATGCGCTACATTTGAACTGCTCATGCACACTAGACCATAACTGTAAAGAGATGTTAGGAATATGTATTTTTATGTATTTTGAACTTATACAGTATACTTTTTTTAATTAGAGAGAAGTTTCTCATCTCTGTTAGAAGTCCAGTTTTGGCTAATATTTCATTTTGTTTTATCATTTTGAGTTTTACATGATACAGTCACAAAACAAAACGAACGGGTACACTGTTTACTACCATATCCAGAGCTGTCTTCACCAAATCCAAGCTTTCCAGCTGTAAGACAGAAACCTTCAGCAAAAGCATGAAGAAAGATTATTAAAGATCTATAAACTATAATTAAACTGCTCTTAAACTTTCTTTGATGCACCATGTGTGGTGTGAGAGCTCAGCACAGTCAAATACTTTTGTAAGTAATTAGTAGTAAGACTAATTCATTCAGATGGTATTTTCTTATTAGGTCAGGGCTAAAACTGAACATAGTTATAACGTAAAAGTACTGCTGTTATGCAACACTGTATTGTAAAAGGAATAAGTACAATTTTATACTTTAGCATTTGTCATGTCTGAAAATATTTTGCTTTACAGTATATGCAATTTTTAGTTAAGGTAGGTTAAGGTATCAAAGTTTGTCATTTGTTGTTGATTACAAAGGTTCCATTTCAAGTTGGTGAAAATATTTTTTAAAATTCCAGTATTTTCTTAATGCCATATTGTTTCTAAGCATACCTGTTATTCATCCATCAAATTCATTCAAGCTGCTTAAAGGATTCAGTCTGTTTTGAAGACGGTTATTGATTACTGAGATCATAAATAAACACTGTACAGTTCAGTGCAGTGGTCAAGTGCTGTGATTATTCAGGCATCCTTTTGTAATGCCAAATTGTCATGTTCTCAGATATAGTATTAATCTTAACACCTGAAAAAATGTCTTGTTACTGCCAGAAATTATGCATTTTTATTTGTATGCATGTATGTTCTCAGCCATTCACACTTGTTTTTATTTCTATACCATAGATGACACTGGAGGAATATGTGATACCACAATAGCCAGTGTTCATGGTCTTTACAGTAAGTCACTGATGTATACTGATGCATAACAAGACTGTATGAGATCTATAAGTTTGTTTTAAAAGTTGAGTCATTCTTGTTACAGGGCAGTTTATATGGTTATGAGACTTAGCCATGTTATTGGCGTTGGCAAGAACAGGTTTCTTGTAAACTTTTTTTCAATAAAATGTTACTGTACACAGTACATTTGTATTGTTGTTTTGAATTTGTTCATCAAGCTCCTTATCTATTTGAACATGCCAGAATTCAAGAGACTGCCACACATGAGCTCAGTAACATGGAAGAATACCATTTATTTTTAATTTCAAACATTTCATAAAGATACACAAATATAAATGTAAAACATGTTGCACTTAATGTGACAATAACTTGGTTCCACTTGCAGGAACTGTTTTGTTGCACTGTTGCTGGGATACTACAAATAAAAGTCAAAATATTTTTGGTATGTTTCTTATCATTTTAGGATTCATGATATAAAGGAGCCTTGTGTACGACAGCTCACACTGAATCAGTATAGCAATGACTCATGGTCATTTTACATGAAAACCAGCTAAAATATCTTACAACTAACAAGTGAAATACATTAATAATTAAGTGATGGACCTTCATATGGGTAAATGATTATAATAGCTTTGCTTTAATATAATTGCACTAAAAGCTCCCCAAAAGGCATAACGACTTTAAATATTAACAATGATACGTTTATAGAAACATGCTGTTGTCAAGACCTAGAACTGTTAATGCTACTATGGTTTGCTGAAACATACCACAGATAACCCGGGCACTTAGCATATCATATGCTGGTGCCTGGGTTTCCATCCATGAATATTAAGAGTAAAGGTTGATACAGAAAACAATGAGCAGGGAGCTGGTCAGTTTATATTTTATATACTATGCACATGTCTGGCAACAAAACACAGAAATTTATATTGCAATTTACTGGTAGGCAGGTTTACACCACTTATGATTCAATCAAAAATATAACATTTGTAAATGCAGTTTAATGTATGGCCTTTTAATAGGATTGACATGTTTCATAACTGACTGATAATATCACAATATTCAGCTTTTTCAAAGTAATATATAAACACTTCTGTTTAATGGTAGTGTGAATGTAGAAAAACAATCAAATTTGGGGGGGGGAGATACCAACCAAACTGTATTTATTACTATGATCAACATAAAATGATACTAGTTGGTGCTGACCTCCTATCAGCACTCTGAATTTACATTACAGCAGAAATAAGCAGAAATATTCTGAGAGAATGACCTGAAAAATGGCATGTTCGGTCACACCTAAAAGATGTCTTTCATTTAATGCAGTGCAGAAATACCTGCATAAAAGGTACCTGTAAGACATGGCACCTACTATCAAATCACGTTATCAAGATAAAGAGAAATATTTTGTATTTATTTGTACATTTACACACTGAAGTTCCTTAAATACTTTGCAGTATTTCTTCTCTTAACCTAATATACAGATCCGCAGCACCAAGTGGATCTCCTGGGGCATCCCATTCATTTTCTACCATAAGCAGACAACACAGTTCAAAGACTGTTTCATCACAGGGGTGTTGACCTTTTGGGCTACACTCTTCCATACACAAAGTGATATCCTCCATAGAAATAGGCTTCAGTCTATCCTCAGCACTGTGCAGCTCTGGAAATGAGTACATTACTACTGGTCGACCCAATGCTGCACTATCACTTGGCCGGATTTTGTGCGAGTTCCATGCGTTCACAACTTCATCAAGTTCATCCTACATGAAAAACAACACAATATAAGTATATGAAACAGACCATGTACCAGTAGATTTAGCCAAAGTTGAGGCTTATTAACTCATTAATCAACAGACATAGAAAGTGACCTCTAATTAATGTAAAACCAAGCAGCAACAACAAAATAGCACTTTCACTAAACAGCACATGGACACAGAATGATGCTGCATGATTCTACTGTTGAATAGATAGCCCAACACTTTATACTCAGTGTGCAATGATTCTACAATATATTTTCAATAGAGAATTAACCAAATGATAGGATTGCTTTCTGAAACCGTGCCCAAAGGACCACTAGGTAACAGACTCCATAGTAATTTAAACCATGTGGCAATAAAAAAAAAAAAATGCTCCATGCACCTGTGCTGAGAAAGGTGCAGTTACTTCCACTGATAACATGAATACAATTCCATCAAAGTATTAAAATGGAATCCCAAAAAGTTGATTCTGTTCATCTGGATGTAGCGTTTTCAGTGTGAGAAATGTTCTGTCAAAAAAATTCCTTACCTGGCTGATTGAGCATGCATCAAGACATATTAACTCATTCACTGCCATTGACGTCTATAGCCGTCAATGGCAGTGAATGAGTCAATGGGTTTAACTCATTCACTGCCAATGGCTGGCAGTGAATGAGTTAAAATGGAAATAAAATTCATATTTAATTTAAAGAAAAAAAAAAGTTCTAACCATATTTATATTTTCTATTTATGCAGCTAAGACATTACATAGCATGAGCACATGCTTTTACCTGAATAAGATTGAGAAAGCAGAATTGGATAAGACTTTTGTCCAAAAAATCCCCTGTGAAGTGGCCATCATCCTGAAAAGTTTGAAATAAGTTCATCCAAAATTGTGCACTCTGTTTGCGTAGGGTAGCCCACCATCCTTCTATACGTTGGTTGGCCGTACTTCTTCCGTAAAGGAAACTTTTCTCACCTGCAAAACTGTCTGTGTGGTTTCTCCGTAAAAACATCTGCATTTGTTCGACACAACCATTTTCAGTACCTCGGTCAGCACATAACCTTTCTGGACATCCACTGATGCATGAAACTGTTTTCAGAAAATAACTTGCAATCAATTTAGGGTCATTGTTTGTGGTATAAGCCTCCATCCATAAAACATGGCGGCTAAAACCATCTATGCAGCCACTGATAGCAATACCATATGGTTTCAACTTGTCATAGCCATCCATGTGCCAGAGAGCATTTGGCCCTCTGCAGCTGTACTGTCGTCTTCTCAACCATCGAGCTCGTCTCAGTTCCACACCTTGAGGGTCAAGCAATTTGATTATGCATCTTACAGTATCTTGTGACACCACAAATCCATGTTGAATTGCACGTAGATGTAGCCAACGATAACCTTGCATCTGTCCATTTGTCATGATCTCTTGTTGGACAAAGGCTAGCACTTCCTCGAAGTTTGATTGATTCTTCCTTCTAAAAAGCCCAAGTCTTTTACAAATTCTCTTTAGAGTTCGAACACTTATAATTGTCTGATGACTATGTGCTAAAATTGAAAGTATTTCTTTGTTACTGAAAGAAAGTCTGAAATACAGTCTTATTAAGTCATGCAAATCTGATATGTCAGCCACTGTTTCTCTCACTTTGAGAGGTGAACTTTTTGCAGAAGTCCTAGTTTTCTTTTTGACAGTGGTTGCTTGCTTTTGCAGAAATTGAAGAGGGCAATTCGGTCTCCGTACGAGGGCATGTAGTTTGCCAAAGTTGCATCATCCATCAGTGCTATGACGTCACAGTCAATCTGCACACAAGAAGAAAGAAAAGACAGTCATTTTCTGCAACATTTACACTGCAAAGCAATATTACGGTTAAGGCTGTTAGGTCACTGCTAATGCCAGTAGGAGAGTACTGACTGTAGTTGTCAGAAAAGCTATCTATTTTATGCAGGGCGAAACACAATAATGAAAGAAGCAAACTAAGGCATAGCCTTTCAGTAAATAATAAATCCTCTTCTGTATTTAAAAAAAGCAGGACTTGATTGGTTATGATGTAGGTAGTACGTCTTCTAAGGATGTTCTACGACACTGTGGTGGCGTCTGCTGTCTTTTATGTTGTGGTCTGCTGGAGTGGTGGAATGGCAACGGACAACACCTCCACGCTCTCTGCATGAGACTGTACGACCACTGAGCAGCTCGATCAGCAGTAGACTTTTGTGTACACGCTTGTGTACATATCTCTGTACATTTTTATCTGTACATATGAATGTTACTTATGTATGCAGGACTATAACGCAGAGTCATAAATACACAGTCCATTTAGTCATTTAAGCAAAGGTATTACACATAGAACACAAAGTAACATTGTAAATCAGTCTTTGGCACAATATCGGGATTATTTCGTTATTTATTTATTTACTTTTGTGTTTATGCGAACAATATGCCTGATTTGCGACTTTCTGCACTTCTATTGGTTGTGCGAACATACGTCACGTCACTCCGAGGTCAAAGTTCAACGCGGCAGCGCTCCTCAGCCAGCACTTTTTATTTTATTGTTCTATAAAAAAAAAAAAATCAAATACTGTATTAAGTTTTTTACCGGTAGTTAACTGTAGTGTAGCCTACCATTTCCACACGTAGGCGTTAAGTGCACTGGGCAGCTCAGAGTATAAGATATGATTTCCTTCTTGAGCTGACATACATTACACAGTGCAGGAGAACGATGATGTCATTCTGACATTATAAACAGTTAACAGTTTGCTCATTTCTTCCGACACTGTACCACTAATGTATACACACAGTTACATGCACTACATTAGTTTGTGTTAGCTAACATGTTGTGAGGGGATCGTCAGTCGGCCACCGTCAGAACAACAACCGGGGCTGTGTTGGTGGCTGTGTATGAACGCCACCCATTTTTCTGAGTGAAATATCCGCATAAACATTCATTACAGTTTCTCCCCTCCGCTGTACTAAGTGTAACTTACTTGTACACATCAAATATATCAGTGATATTGGCAGGCGGCTAGCATCTGTAACACAGCTCCGTTTAACTGCCTTGAAAAACTCTGAAATAGTAGAACAATAAAATAAAATGCAACGAACCCATCTGGGATGATCCTGCGATCAACAACAGTTAAAACGTCAATTCACCTAGTATACTGTAACATCGTGAAACACGTTCATTCCTATATAACATTATAAGCTAACAAGCATGCTAACCGTAACTGTACCGTAACTGTTTTCCTGTAGAAATAGGAGACACCAAACGATTTCTCTTTTTGTTACTCACCTTCTGCTCTTCCATTAATAAAATAGCATCTTCGGGACCCCTCGGCCACGCAAAAAATCACTTATATCCACCATATTTAGTGAATTAGTTCTCCACCTGCCAAACTGGACACATCGCTGTCACTGAAGCTGGAAGCCTGCAGGTGCCCACCTCAAAATTCTGAGATTAAAGTCAGAATTCTGAGAAAAAAGTCAGAATTCTGAGATTAAAGTCAGAATTCTGAGAAAAAAGTCATAATTCTGAGATTAAAGTCATAATTCTGAGAAAAAAGTCAGAATTCTGAGATTAAAGTCATAATTCTGAGAAAAAAGTCAGAATTCTGAGATTAAAGTCAGAATTCTGAGAAAAAAGTCAGAATTCTGAGATTAAAGTCAGAATTCTGAGATTAAAGTCAGAATCCTTTTTTTTCCCCAGTGGCCCTAATCCTCTTCCGTAGATTTGTGCTCATCTAATGTCATTTATTTACAATTTTCATTTGTGGATATAGATTATTAAATACCGTCACTAGTTTGTATACAGCGTTGCATACAGCGCTTTGAGTACTCCAGGAGAGTAGAAAAGCGCTATATAAGAATCAGTCCATTTACCATTTATGAGTGGTAGAAATGATTAGTGGTTACTGTTATTCCCATCAGTGTTATTCCCATCAGTGATGGGAATAACAGTAACTAATCTGAATAATTACCATTTCTATCGTTAAAACGCTGTTACTAACAAGAAAATGCGGTGTGGACTCATTACTATTTTTCAACACAGACGATTGTGCTGCTGATTGGCTGAGGAAGAATAAAATAGTCAAGGTAAACCAATCGCATGACCAATTTAAGATGACATAGTAACAAGATGCTTTCAACCCAAAACAACCCCGATTCTCCATTTTTGTATAAAAAGTGTGGACTTCAAACTATATACTAGTTTTTAAATTGTGTTGATAGGCTATAAAGCCAGAGTTATGAAAAAAATATATACGTAAAGCTTTTTCCTGAATACTATTGTTGTTTATATTTACTGGGGGAAAAACGGTAAATCAAATAAAAAAATAATAATAATACGGCATCATGGCATTTGATTGTTTAGAAAGGCGGAGAAGTTTTATGAGTGATGGCAGCGAAAGAGAGAGAGAGCAAAAGAGCGAGAGAGAGAAAGAAAGTTTTGAGATGTGAAAGAATTGTGACTTTTAGCGTGTTTGGAGTTTAAAGTTAGTGTTTTGTGTTGTGAAGTTAGTGAGTAGTGTAGTCGATAGTTTTGTTGTCACACAGGCAAAGTCACACAGGTTCAAGGATGCATCACTGCCACGCAGTGGCTCCAATATGGAGGTGCCTTTATTTACAAACTATAAAACATCGACATTTCATATCAGAATAACATCTGTACTGTTTGAAATCCACGTAAAACACATCAGTGGTATTTTATTGGTGTTGTTTGAATCACTCTCACACAGAGATGTTTTCCAGCTGCTAACTTCATTCATGCAGCGTTAGAGTTGAACAGATTTAGAAGACAGAAGTGTTTGTTTTTATTTACATGAGTAACGTTAAAGTTTTAGAAACAACTTTACTCTGATTTAAAATGTCCTGTTGATCAGTCTCATGATGAATCTTCATGTCTCTGTCATGATCAGTTTTTTGAGTAGAAGAAGATTGATTTGTTTCATTAAACTAAAACCTATGAAAATACCATAATCATTCAGATCAACAGAAACATGGAGTGTGTTTGTGCGCAGACCAGTGTTGGAGTCCACAGTCATCTCCTCTCTGGTCAGAGCAGCGGACTGCAGATTCACCCACTTCCTGTAAGCAGACTGTCGTTATTGGACATCAGGCTGAGCTCTCAACAACCAGTTGCACAGTGAAGCCCTGAGCTTTACATCATGCAGTAGCAGGTGAACAGCCTGTGAGACAGTCTCATTCTTCCGTCTTATTTTGGATCGAATAGGCATTTGCTGGGAAGGTCTATGCCATCCCGCTCACCTCTTTCCTGCACACGTTGTCTTCACCGCCTTTTGTGCCAAGGCTGAGTGACCTAAGCATCTCTACTGGCAGGTGATGTATCACTGAGGTTGTGTTGTGCCAGTGCACCTCAGCCGTCTTAGATCATGTGTCTGCAGCAGGTTTTTCCTCAACGGGTCTAAAGATCAGCTTCATAAATGATTTTCTGTTTGTTTGTGAAATCTGATCATTCGCCCCATCAAAATAGAGAAACCTCTGTGTGGCAGCCATCTTTTTTTGGGTCAAGACAGCAAACAGAATCTGAAGGTTTGTGATTGTCGTCACAAAGCCGAGGATTCAAAGCAGAGATACGCCGTCAGATTCCCGAGCTCCTGGAATCCTATGTGGAGACAAACTTGCTGTTTGACAGGAAGTAGGAGAGGCCGCACATTTTCATGCCTCAGTTAATGACCTGAAAATCCGGCTTCCCGTTTGCAGGACTGAGATAAATAAATCTGGATTTACCAAAATACCAAGGTGTGACTTCAGGAACAACGCTATTTGTACAGCTGTCAGAGCTCAGTGTGGACGGCTAATCACAGACAGATTGATGCAGTTGGTTAGAAATCATTTAATATTTGTTTACAGGAAATAAACTCTAATTAAATGAAAGTTACAGTGACTTACTGCGCCACCATGTGATACAGAAAAGAACAGGCCAAAGCAGCTGGTGGTAGTTACTCAAGCTAACTCAGATCAGCTGGAGAGAAAGACACTAAATTAACATCAGTGGTACTGAAAGCAGCTGTAGATAATCTTACATCTATGCAAATATTTGGTTCAGATGAAAACAGTTTGATGATGCCCTCAGGTGCATGACTGTCATCACTGACAAATGAAAACAATTTAACCTGATTTATTTCATTCTGTTACAGAAAATAGAGAATGAAACAAAAATAAATACAGCAGAAGGTTTGGATCAAATCCAGCTCAGCATTTCCAAACATCAGTGGTTTTTACACCTGCATCAAGATTTGTGTGTCTGCAGAGTCCCAGCAGACATGTGACGGACACAGGTCCTCCTCCTCAGACTCACTTGACCACACACTCAGGTGTAGTCAAGTCAGGTGAGTCGCACCTGTGACACGTTCATTGCCCCCCTCTTGAACTGTGGTGTAACATGGCCTGGCGGCAGAGGCGGAGAGCACCACCTGAAGTCAGAAACAATAAAGTGAAAACTGTGCTGCCACATTAGAAACACATCTAAGTGATGTCACATTCCTGTTGTCGCTCTGTCACACTGACCTCTGCATTCAGCTTCCTTCTCTTCACATCGTCATACACATGAAACATCAGCAGCTCGCAGGTCTTCTTGTGATCTCAGCCTGCATTCGAGCCACAGCACAGAACACCAACCCTCTCTGCTCGAGGGCTAGCATCTGTAACTGATCTGGGACTCGTGTGCCAAAGCGTTATTAAAAAGGACTCGACTCCTCAGCAACTGACAGTGTGTTTGTCACATTCAGACTGACCCAAGGACCTACCTCTCACAGCCAGCAGCTGACCTTTGGCCTCCAACATGCAGTTGGATCACAAACTCTTTTGACTCAGTCAAACCTCAGAGAGGTGTTGTGAGTCATATTGCAGGTTCTGCTTTCATTCTGGTGTCTGAAGAGGTCCAGCCCACAAAGCAGATCTTCAGTCTGTCAGTCCATCTGCAGCTCCCCCGTGTGGACAGACGCTGAACCAGTTTTTCACAAAGTGTGACTAGCAGCATCAGACTCACAGCTTCCTGTAGAGAACAGGTGCCAAACTCGAGGGCCAGTGTCCTGAAACTTTTAAATGTGTCCCTGCTGCAACATACCAGAATTAAAATTGGTAGGTCATTAGCAAGACTATAGAACTTGACTGCATGCTGAGGAGGCAATTCAGGCCATGTCCACACTTATACGTTTTCGTTTGAAAACACATCTTTTTCTCTTCGTTTTGGCCTTCCGTCCACACTGAGACTTCATTTTTGGTCAAGGAAAACGCTGTGTTTTGAAAACACTTTCCAAACCGGATATATTTGAAAATGCCGTTTTCATGTCGCAGTGTGGACAGCGAATCACAGTGTGGTGACACTGTGGTAAAACGATGACACATTTTAGTCATGTGATGCAGTCATGTGACCAATTAAATTAAACTTAGGCTACGTTCACACTGCAGGCGAAAGCGCATCAAATCTGACTTTTTTGACCCTATGCAACCCATATCCGATCATGCTATGACAGTGTGAACAGCACAAATCCGATATTTTTAAATCCGATCAGGGTCACTTTTGTATGTGGTACTGAATCCGATACATATCTGATGTTTTAGAAAGCGACTGCTGTTTGAATGGTCATGTCGCATTAAATCCGTCTTTTACGTCACTGACACAAGACAGATGCCAATTATCAGCGCCTGAAAAGCACCCGATAAGACATCGTGAACGCTTCTTGGTCATCCCGTGTAGATGTTAGTGAAACGTACAGAAAATGGGAACATTTTATTTGTACTGTATTATCTGCAGATTCTGACAGACATTTCTAACTATCCTTTGAAGCACCGCTCCTCTCTAAAACAGCAATAAGGATAATTATTAGGCCATTTGTAAATAACAAAATAACTTTATAACTTAAAGCAAATTTGGGAAACATAAAGTCCGAAGTCTTTATATTAAGGGCCATCAGTCAAACAATACTGTTTGGTCTGGGTCTAAACAAAGCGCGTTGTGTGTGATGTCTTCTTTTGCGCATGCGGGCTGCTTTGAGGGTTCACACTAGAGCTTGTTTGCTGTCACATTGTATTTGTAGTGTGAACAAGCAGAGAAAAAAAAATTGGATTTGATCAAAAAATCAGAATTGAGCATTAAGCCCTGCAGTGTGAACGTAGCCTAATATAGCGGAGGGTATTTTCGGCCGTTTCAATGTGGACGCACAACGTGAAAACGATAGTGTGGACACAGAGCGTTTTCAAAAGAAAACACAGTTTTCAAATTTATCCGGGCTAGTGTAGATATAGCCTCAGCCATTTGATTCATGTTACAGCAGCTCATAAGTGAATGAACATGGTGCAACAAAAGTACTTTTAGAAGTACAATTTCCCAAAAACTTACATTTATTTAAATTTACTTGAGTAAGGTTGGGGATTGCCACCTCAGCATGCAGTCAAGTCTTGCTAATAACCTAATTTTAATCAGGTGTGTTGCAGCAGGGACACATGAAAAAGTTTCAGGACACCAGCCCTCAAGTTTGACACCTGTGCTCTACAGGGAGCTGTGAGGCTGATGTTGAGGACTGGAGTTTGACACCCTGCTGCAGAGGAACATTACAGACCCTCCTCTTGTGGATATTTTAATCCAAACAGAGACAAAAGTCTGGTTTTAACATTTTCAGATTCAAAGGTGATCTGACGGTGGAGATGGACATCTGCGGCCTTGTGTTGATGACATTCTGATCAAATGTTATTTTTATGTCTCATCTTCAGAATCTTTAGAAAAATTAAAACAAGTATTTCTGAGTGAGATGCAGTTTCCTGGAAATATTTCAGAATAAAAGCCTCACTAAACACTCAATTTGAAACAGGAAGCACTGAGGTTGCATGATCAACATCAATAAAAATCTTCAAAATAATTGTGATTATATTCCAATCAGATAGGAAGGTCAAAGGTCAGCTGAATCTCAGAGCCCATGTGAATGAAAAACATTTATGTGGAGCATTTAAACACCAACACTGGACCCGTTTCCCGCTGGCCTTCAGTCAGAAACGATCACCGTTAACAAACCAATAATCAATAACAGCTGCTTCTTCTGTGGTATCCTGTCAGGAAACCACAGAAGCTAGAACACAGCTACAGGTGATCTCTGTGAAAAATGTGAGCATCAGTCCAAACATCAGCTGATCAATGAGCTGATCCTCCCTCAGCCCTGACATTAAAAACTTCGTGAAGCAGAGAAAAGATAAAGCTGCAGCTTGAGGAGGAGGTGCTGGTAAATAACACTGAGCCTTCATCCTCTGTGGGATGGAAACAGAGGCTCCACCCACACTCAGGTTCACTCTGTTTATTAAGAGTCGTGGTCACAAACAGAAAAACAACGCAAGAAGAAGAACAAACAGCTGACATCGCTAGCTTTACTTAAGACGACATTCGTTTACACCTGGGGTAACCAGGTGGACCCGCCACCTTGGTCAGATCCACCCGGTCCGACCTGAGCCGGTTTAAACTGGTCTAAACTGGTGAGGCATTAAAGGGGCATGTCCCTGACTTCTGTTAGTGCTGATTAGGTGAAAGTTGAATTAGTTTGAGTTCAGCTGGAGTTTGTTTGGTTTCAGGTCTTAGTCCACAGGAAACAGTCTCACTGTGAGCCAGACGAGAAGAAGATGATGAGGGGGGCAGGGCTGATTGTCCAAGCAGCCGCAGAATCATTTCATGGAGCTCATTCTGATTGGTTCTGATAGTCTGATTTACTCGAGCCTGTAACGACTGGTTGGTTCTGAGCAGCTGGATCCAGTCCGATCCCGTACTGCTGGCGAGCGAACACTTCGAGAGACTTGTAAGGCATCACAGGAGTTCTGAGGGTAAGAGTCGAGGTGACTGGTTCTAGTGTTTAGTTGTTGGATTTTTCATTGGCCGGTTCAGTCTGAGGGGGGGTTTGTGACCTTCCGTGCCGGCCCGCCCCTCACACATCGCCGTGAGTTTGACAGGAAGGACGGAGTGTTACAGTAAAGGCACCAATCACAGAGTGCGTGGGACGGTGACAGAGCGAGGAAGCCGTAACAGGCTTTAGTATTCTGGGAAACATCCAAGCGTGAGGCAGCGCACCCTTGCAAACAGGAATTTCTCTCCACGCAGGTCACAGGGGTACCGTTTCAGCAGATATACTAGTTTGTATTTCCTCTGGAGATCACACTGCGAGCAGCACAAGCGCTAACCGTGGGTGTGGGCGGCGCTTCGACGGACTCATTTTAATCGGTTACTATAACGTTTTTAGGTTGTGATGACGTCAGTTTAGCGTGTACGTGCTGAACCTGAACTCTAGGATCCATGAAGGTCCGCAAGTCCTCCACTTGGTCCATTGGACGGAAATGCTACGGTCGACTCGTTCAGACCTGAGCTGTAACGGGTGGAGGGTGGTGCCTCCTCTACGCGACTGCGAGATTCCTGCTCTTTGATACGAGCAGCTGATTGGCCATCACAGCTGTCAGATATCATACATGCAATTATAACTTAATAAAAATAATGTTTAACTATAAAAACGATCAGTGCCGTCAGCTGAGAGCGTGATTGGTCGTGCAGGCACCAGCTGACGGCACGTCACCTTCATGGTTTGTTTAGAGAACAGAGCAGCTGCGTCTAGACCTGCAGCCAGTTTCAGGTAACGTCTTAAAACAGAAGCTCAGAGCGCTGCAGAACCACCGCAGCTCACACCGGCCTGTGACGGCGCCAGTTTCAGTAACTCCTGACGGTTTTGAATCAGCCAGAAATGTCGCTAAAGCGTGAGTTCATAGGGGTCGTCTGATTGGTGGGTTTCTGTGGATTACTTTTGGACCTGAAATGTGATTAAAGCTCAGAGAAGGCCACATGACCACATCAGTCTGAGGCCGCGATTTGAACCGTGCACTCTGCGAGTCGGAATTTAAGGCAACATGGCGCCTCGTTGCTCTGAAAATCACGCAAGGGCAGTTTTGAGTTTCAGCTCGTGTTTAAACATTTAAAAAAAAGAACAACAGGAAACGTGAGCTCTGGGCGACCAATCAGATTTTACGATGGGTTCAGTTATTTGTAATCTGTTTCCTGGCGTGTAATTCATTGTGCAGCTCATTTTGGCCTTTAATTTTGTCAAGGGTTAATCTCACAGAGCCCCACGAGGCGACTGCTGTTGTGACTGTGTGCCGTAGGTTTGCGTAAAATAAAGTTCAATTGAATTGAATTGAAGGATAAAACAACTGTTTGTGCTCTAAACAGCTTTCCTCCTCCCTCCAGAAAAGGTCTGCCTCTCTCGCCACCAAGTTCAGCTCCAATATGGCAGACAGAAGCTTCCTGTCACGCACGGTGACTACACCGTCATCATGGAGAGAGGCAGGCAGTGGGTGGAGCCTGTGTGCCACCGCCCACCTCCCGCTCTCCATGTATGGACAAATAGCAGTCGGTTTCTAGGCAGCATGCTGTTTGCTATTTATTCAGAATCAGCTCTAACACGAGGCTTCCTGTCCTCAGGTATCTACCAACCCACCAGCTTCCTGTTGCGCAAAGCCTCAAGCGGACAGAAGTCACTAAGGCGCGGCTGGACCCGCAGCTCGCAGTGTGACACCCGGTTAGTTTGCGTACGGCTTCAAAGTGCAGTTCAGTCTTTTTGGTGTTCAAGTGCATTCTTTGTTCTCACATTTATGGCTTCTTAGTAACAGACTCGTGGACATGGCAGCAGCGCTGTTATAGTCTCTTGGTGTGTTTGGAGTTATAGTGGCTCCGCATGTCTTTGCGCAGGCGGAACTTCTCACCGCACACGCCACAGATGTACAGGTGGACATCCATGTGCTTCTCCAGCTGTTCGCCACCCGGGAAGATCTGGAAGCACACCTGGCAGATGGTTTCCCCGGCTGACAGGTGGGAGATCATGTGACGCACGTGGTCGTGTTTGAGGAAGGTCCCCTGGTCACACACGGGGCACACGTAGCGCGCCATTCCTTTATGCATGTCAGTGTGGAGGCGGAGTTGGCGCTCGCGCAGGAACTGCTTGCCACAGGTCTGGCAGGTGAACTGCTTCTCCTTGGTGTGGACAGTGTAGTGCTCGCGCAGGTGGCAGCGCTGGTAGAAGCCTTTGCCACAGATGCTGCAGAAGTGTTTGCGGCGGTGATCGGGCTCGCCGCCTTCCTCCAGCATGGTGGGCCGAAACAGCTCCTGGTCGTGGCAGGATAGAGCGTGCTCCAACGCCAGGCTCTCGTTCTGGAACAGCAGGCCGCAGTGCGGACACGCCAGGTCGGCTGCCTCCAGCAGCCCCTCCTCCATCCCATGCGGCTCCTCCAGCAGGGACGCCTCATCCTCGCCATGGGAGTCCGACTCAGCTCCATGGGATTCACCGCAGCGCTCGGCATGCTCCTGCAGCTGCCGGCCTTTGATCAACACCTGGCCGCACCTGCCGCAGGCACATATATGCCCCATGTGGTTGGACAGATAGTGCGCGGACTTGTCCTCCTCCAATAACAGAGCGCCACACACCTCGCAGGGCGTGCCGTCAGCGTCCTGCTTCTCGTCTTTGACCTTCTGGAGTTTGACGGGGATGCCGGAATCATTGCCTTCGAAAGGCTCGCTGCTGTTTTCCAAACCGGAGACACCGGGCTCGGGGTCCGATTGCGTTTTCTCCCTCAGCGCTGCATCACCGAAGCGTGCACTAAAATCTCTGGCGGCATGCTCGCCAACACGGACCACCTCGATCTCAGGGAACATGCTCTCTTCTGGTTCGGTCTTGATGCTCCTGGTGGACCCAGGCTCGCCGTCTGGTCCGCCTAGGACTGACCGGGCAGTCTTGGCCTCAGGCCAGTCGTCCTCACCTTTACAGACGACCCGGTGTTCCTCCACGCTCTCTGAGGCGGAGCTCTCTGCTTTACTTGAGTCGTTGTCACCCTCAGTGTTGCCTCGGGGTGGGTGGAAGGCTTTGCGGTTGGTACATGTGAGGATATGCTCGATTAGAAGCTTCTCGCAGCTGAACACGAAGCCACAGTCGTCGCAAGTGTATGTGCGACCGAACCTAGGGCGGTCCTTCAGAGTTGAACTCCTACCACCTGACCGCTTCCTCAGGTCACATGGTTGCTCGCCTGCTCCGTCTAAAACTGGCGCCGCCACAATCAGAGGAGCGGTTGCTGCCTCTTCAGTCGTGGCTGGCCTGCCAACTGCAGCAGGAACAGCAGGAACAGCAGGAACAGCCGGACGCCCCGTGCTGCTACTGACGGCCTTCGGCAGACGCTCCCCTTCAGGTGCGGCGGGCCGCTGCTGTTCGTACATGCGCACGCCAAACATCATCTTCCCGCCAGCAGGCCCGACGGAGGAGCTGGATGAGGAGGCAGAGGAGGACGGCGTGATGTTGGAGCTCCTGATGTCCCTCAGGTCCTCCAGCGAGTCAGGGATGTAGTACATCTGCAGATATGCCATGGACGCTTTCAGCTCCTCAAACTCGTAACTGCCCACAACGATGCGCCCGAGGTACATGAGCTGCAGGATGAGGTCGAAGCACTCGGCACTGATCTGCATGTTGCTCAGGTCCAGGCGGCCCGCTCCCTGCTGGTCCCGGATGAACATCATCCTGAAGTAGGAGCTGCAGGCCGCCAGCACCGCCTTGTGAGCCCGGAAGTAGATGTCGCCGATGGCGATGAGGCAGTCGCACAGGAAGCCCCACTCGCGCTGGTTGTTGAGTTGCTGGAGGACGTGATCGCTGTGGCTCGGCCTTGCCATCGCCCTGTGGACAACAGAGGAAGACAGAGTCAGAATTTATGAGGCAGCAAGGTCGTCTGCGGTCGACTTTCATAACGTGTGAGCCAGCACGGGACAGTCGGGCCTGATATGATTCATCAGCAACTCTGACTTTAATTAGAGCCACAAGTTCACACACCGAGCACGCTCAGATCAGCTCCCAGCTTCACTTACAGCACTGCAGTGATGAATCAGTATTTCCTTCTCAAGAACACACTGCTCAGATTTAACATGCACGCGCACACACACACACACACGATGGCAGGTCTACTTCTCACCTTTCTAAACTCACTGTGGGGGAGGATGCTTCACCTCCCGTTGGCTATTCTCACAGTAAGTGACACCCCCCCCTCACACACACACCTACCCTGTTATGTGACAGATGTGTTTGTATTGCAGGATAGGGCTGCCACAAACGATTATTCTGATAGTCGACTAGTCACCGATTATTTTTGCGATTAGTCGACTAATCAGATCATCACCCATTGGACGTAAAACCTACAAGCTGTAGGTTGCACCAGCAGCATCTGCTCTTATATAACTATCATTAGCTTACAGCTTTAAGTGTTTAAGGTGTGTGCTAACTAAAAATAAAGACAAGATGGTAGTTTATTAAATTTTAATTAAACTTGCAGATTGTTTCGGTGAAGTTTAATAAACTCCTTGCTATCTAAAATATAACAGGACACCGGAGTAAATTCTGGAGCATCTCACACTTCTGATAATCAGCTGTCTGTTTGATGTTTATTCAGCTGTGTAAAAACTATAACTTTAATCTCAGCCAAACCGATTTACTCAGGAACAAATAAAATACTAAAAAAAGCCAAACAATAACATTTTAAAGTTATCTAAGTGACGGCCGGGAGTCCGGTGTTCTCACGGCTAGTTAGCCTTGCCCCCGGTTAGCTATCGAGCTAGTGGGTAACAGACGTCTCCGAAAACGTCAGAGCGCTTTTGAAAATATGTGGTGTCTTGATAAACTGAGCAGATATTTGAGGTTTACACAGCTACATTCTTGCCTGAAAATATGTTAAACGTTTATTTTGTGACTCAGAAAAAATAATAAGAGTAATATTAAAGCTAACTAGCTGCCGCCATTGTTGGAAACTGAGCTGGGCGCTATGAATTCTGGGACAGAGCTTCTTCTTCTTCGGGGTTTAAGGGCAGCTGGCATCCTTGTACATGCAGTGCTGCCATCTTCTGTTTCATTCCGTTATTACACTCTTAAATCCTGCTACTTATTCCTGCGTCTTTTGTGATCTTACAAAGCTTCAAACGACGCGTCGACTATTAAATCAGTCGTCGACGATTTTGATAGTCGACGTAATCGTGACTAGTCGACTAATCGTGGCAGCCCTATTGCAGGACAAGTATACCTGTACACACCCCAAGTTACTGCCTAAATAAAAGGTCCACCCTGACCCCACCAACACCTGGAGAGTTCACAGCAGATGTCCTGTGGACCAGGTTACAGTAAACTGTGAGCCAGATGTGCCCGACACACCCGACAAATCTGGATCTTTAAGTTGGACTCAGAGGAAACTGCAGATGCAGGGCACATCTGGGCCAAACCGCTCTCTGAGAATGCTCTCTGCTCACTGGTTACCCGAGCCCTCATCGGCGGGTATACGCCAATAACATCTGCAGCAGTTCCAGATGTGGGCGGAGCTAAAAACAGGTTCCTGTGCTGCAGGAGAAAACCGGTCGCATGCGGTTTTCTGTACTGTGAAGTGAACCCGGTCCTGTTCTTCAGAACTGGAGCTTTTTGTTAGACATGTACCTTCACTGCCTGACCCCCCCTGCCCCGCTGCTGCTTGGAGACACTGAAACCCATCAAAAGGTGTCACTTCTTGTGTCAAAATGGGGTGTAATCAGAGGAAGATGTTTTCTCCCGTCACCTGAGCTGAACAGTGATTCGCTTAAAACTTTGACGCGTTTTTATTTTCAGCGATGTCGTCCCGTCTGTGTGTACTGAGCTGCCTTCCCTCCCCAGTTCCACTGGCGGTTCACCTGGCTGTGCTCACAGGTAAAGCTCACACAGAGTACACTTGTGACCAGCTAGAATGTGTCAGCTGATCCCAGAGTGCCTCAGAGCATCGCGCCAGATAAGAGATCAGTGGCGAAGTAGCATCACTGTACGTGTGTGTGTGTGTGTGTGAGTGAGAGAGTCCTGAAAGCCATAGCAGCAGAACAACATAAAACCAGCTGTGCAGGAGCTCACCTGCCTCAGGTGCAATCAGAAGACTCGCCTCTTCCAGATTTTTAAACATTTAGTGCCAGCTGACCACCACCAGTCACGTGTTTCTGCGTTAAATCTACGCCATAACGTGACGAATCCTGACAAATGCAACTACACATTGACGCAGCCCATGATGACCGTGATCAGTGCAGCTGTTTCCAACTTGTTCTGCCTCACACAATTCCTGATTCAAGCAAATTGACTGGCAGACAAAATTTCCAGCGCCAACTAGTGCCCTGCATCTCCGAGCTCTGCATCTATTAGGCTGCAGAGCGCCTAATAGATGCATGAATCATGCTTCACTGCGACAGCAAGGCAAGAACACTCAGCGGTCCTCTGGATGTCGGTGGTGGCCATGCAAACTGACACGACTAGAGCAGGACGATATGACCAAAAATATTTATCACGATATATAACGATATAACTGATAACGATATAACTGACGATATAATTGACACTAGACAAAACACTTTACAACTCCTCAACTTTATTAGTGCAAAAAAAAAAAAAACATCAATGTATTTTCACTTAAACAAGCAGCTGTTTTTATGTGCATTAAAGTTATATAAAAAATTAACAGTGCAAATGCAAATTCCTTGCTGACAGTTTAACCAAAAGGCTAGGGCTGCTCAATTAATCGAATTTTAATCACGATTACGATCTGGGCTTTCAACGATCATTAAAAATGACTGAGCCGATTATTAGCCCCTCCCTCATTTATCCGCGACACCTTAAAGGCCGGTCCGTGAAAATATTGTCGGGCATAAACTGGTCCGTGGCGCAAAAAAGGTTGGAGACCGCTGATTAAGAGGACCCGAGGGAAGCTCGGAAAGCTAAGCAGAAGTTATTTGGAGAGTGACTGCCGTTGGTTGAAAAGAGAGTTTAAAAAAAAAAAAAACTTCAGTGGCGTTGCACACTATTTTATATTATTTTTTTAAAGTCATTGTTAACCCTTTAAAGCCGGTCAGAGCTGCATGCTCCGTTTTGCGTAATTATTTTTAAATCCCTGTAGAACCTGAACCGTGTAAGCTAGCGCAATAATTTGTTTTGCATATGAAACCGGAGGAGTTGTACTTACATCTGATGCCATCAGCTTGTCCTCGGTCACGGTTTCGTTCCACATATAGCTTTGCAAAAATTGCATAAAAAGCGCTTGCAGCAACAAAAACATAATATTCCAGAAACACGCTTTGCCGTTCCTATCAGCTGTTCGTAACACTTCCCACAGTGAAATGATGCACCTGCTGTTTTCTTTGCAAATTTGCATCATAGGATTGTTTTTTGTTTTTCCTGCAGTATATAAAAATTGCTGTATCTCTAAAATAAAACTATGAAGACACTCAAAATAAATTTCCTGTGGTGGGAAACTATTTTTTGCAACTTTATTGTATTTAAAGTTTTGAGGGATAAACCTCTTAAATTTCTCCAAGTAGAAATATATGTAAACAAAACAAAAGCGATTTTCAATTTTTTTGTAGTTTATTGCACTTTTTTGCAATTTATGTAATTACTATGGACTTAATGCATACATATTATTAAAATATGGGCTATAACAGTTGTATTGATGTATAGCAACTTGAAATGCTCCCACAAATGGCACTACAGCATGTAAAAAAATAATATAAGCTCTGGTGGACTTGGTTCTATAGTAGGTCTTAAAGGGTTAAATAAATATCGTCAAATAATCGTGATCTCAATTTCAGTGAAAATAATCGTGATTATCATTTTTGCCATAATCGAGCAGCCCTACAAAAGGCATTTCCAGTGGAAATTGGCTGACATATCCTCAGCATAACCATGTATAATATCCACAAAACTTAAAAAGAGGTTACACACACACACACACACACACACACAATACGGTAATATTATGTTGAAGCACAGTACGTATCACTCCGCGAGGCTCCTGCCTACGATAGCCGTAATGCTCCGACAATCCATCAAGCGGTGCGGCTTCGTAGCTTAGCAAAGTCGTACTGAAACATTTGACAGATTTTCGAGCGCCGTGTACCACATAAAATCGTTTCCAGGTCAGTAAACACAACCAGAATTCATACATAAGGCACACGGGATTATAAGGGGCGCTGTCGATTTTCAGAAAAATCAAAGGATTGATTTTAAGGGTGCCGTATTTTCCAATAATAAAGACAGCCCGTTAGCATGCGCTACCAAAAATAGTGTTTTGTTGTATATCTGACGGACGAAAGCCAAACCAGTTCCACACCACTGAAGTTGCAGCATTTTTACAAACCAATTCTGGTTCATCCGTTTCATTCAACAATCCACTTTCGCTCTTCTCATTCTGCGTCGACGCCATGTGCGTATGTAAACAAAGGCACTGCGCATGCGCGTTTTGCCCATATTCTATCGGGATATTTCATTTTCTTATCGTTGCCCAACATTACACCGGTATTACCGTGAACGGTATGATATAGTCCACCCCTACACATGACTACAGGAAGTGAGGTCATCATGTGAGATCAACGAGCCAACATGTTCCAGCAGAATATGAATTGATGACCGAAAAGCATGACTCCATTGCAGACGGTCAGGTGACTGATTTCCAAAGTGAGTTCCGCCTCTCAGATGAGGCTCAGGATGGCGTTTTATTCTGAAATGGTTTGGCTCTTTGATCACATGACGTGACATCAGATCAGTTCACGTGAGTTCAGGACGGTCCCGCTGATTTAAAGCCAAAACTGAGCTCCTCCAACAAAACCTGATCCTGCTAAAGGTGGAGACATAGAACGCACCTCCACATGATTCCCCAGACACCGCTAGCTACACACCATGTGACAGTAAGAGCCAGCAGTGGAGTGACTTGTGATGAGGTCACACAGTGGGAAAGCAGGACTTTGCCCCCAGCCCCAGTCTCAGTTTGATGTGATGGCGTCGTGCAGCTGCTGCAGTTACATTAAATTGCAGAACGACCTTTTTATATCCCATCATAAACGTCATCATCATCATCACCATCACACTTTTCCAGAAATATGCAGATATGGATTTTAAGAATGCCTTAAAACGTTCAGGCTGATTAAATCATCAGTTTCTAATCACAGCCCAGCTCAGAGTTTATGATTGTAAATGGTGACACATTGTTTTTTTCCCCCTTTCAGGTCATTGTGATATGCAGTTTTTCACGAGTTTTTACTAAGATGAGTGCCTTAATCGTGTTATTACCAGAACAAGTCATGGACAAGTCGTTTGCACTCTGATCAGCTGGTTGCTGCTCACAGGAAGGTCTCAGGGCTCATTTTATCAGCCGACACGTGACAGTCTAGGTTCATATCTGATGTGTCTGCTGTCAGGTGTGTTTGAGCTTTGTGAGATTAAAGGTCACAGTTCAGAAACCTACTCTACTGATCAGTAATCAATAAAGATAATAATGTGATCACTGTGAAGAGTGGATGAAATAATTTTGGCCTCTGTCACCAGACTCCACTGTAAAAACCACTCAAATAAGAGCCCTCATCCTGCTTACTGTTAGTGCCCGCCGGGCCCGCAGGCACGCGGTGCGGGCTGTCAGTCACCGGCAGACAGGCCGCGAAGGAGCCGCCGAGGTGGGAGCGAGCCCGTGGAGAGACCGGAGGGAGAGGCTGGCCACACCGCCGAGCTAAAATGGAGATTACAGCTCGGCTGAGATTAGCTGCTCCAAGCTAACCCCTGTTAGCGTGGTCCACACCGGAAGTTCCTGTGATCACTCCTCCAAAATGAAAACACGAAGCGTGACAAGGGGTGAACGAGACCACCGTCAGGTTATCGCGTGCATCACAGCGCGTCTCAGTGACAGTCAGACACTCCCCGAAGGATCGTCAGTGAACTCGTAGCTCCTCCGGCTGCTTCAATGCTCAAAACTATTCGTTACGACTTATATTTTGAAAGTAGCCACCGGATGTGATGCGAATAAAACCGGGCGGTTACTGAGCGCTCTCTCCCGCAAACAGCCCCGCCGCCCCCGCACTGCCACCCGCATTCAGCACCGAGAGCAGGCCGCGAGCATTTCCTTCACCGCCTGCCGCCCAGACGGCCCCGAGCCCGGACACGGGTCCGTCCACTCACCGTGGGTCCCGGAGGCCGGCGAAGGGGCTGCTGCTGTGGGATTCCCAGGCTCCGAAATGTCCTCCGCGGATGGTTTACTGTGGAGACGAAGGAGCAGCCTCTTCTTCTTCTTCTCCTCCAGCAGGATGAAAGCACTTCCGCACAGCCCGCCGCGCCGTCAAGCCGCACATAGCGAGGAAGTCCAAATAAGGAACTTCCGGTCAGAGTGGGGCCCTTCAAAATAAAGTTAAATAAAGTTTTAACGTTTCAAAAATACGTTTCCGCTTTGATGCTTCGCGCAGCTCAGCTGACACTACGGAAACGCAACATGTGTCGCACAGTAAAAAATAAAAAAAAAAGTAAAATGAAAAACTGAAGTTATAATAAAATATATAAGAACTTTAACCCAGTGGGACATGTTTAACTGCATCAAGCAGTAGTTCACAGGTGGGCATTAAATAATAAATATACATTTCTGGCTTGGACGGGGCCTTTCACAGTTAAATAAAGAGTGTCAGAATTATGTCTTCATTGAAAACGACCACAGGAAACAAAGTCTGCTTTTAATTTGAAAATAATAACCGGAATAATCTATTTGTTTTCTCTCTCGCCTGTAGGATTACTTGAGGCCTCCCGCCACCCACATTCAGTCAGAGAGCAGCAAGGAGGTCTAACTCTGAGCTGAGCAGGAGACTCCGCCTGAAGAAGCAGCAACATCTCACCTGAACGATCTCATCACTGCAGCACCAGTCCGTCTGTTTCAAAGTAGCCTGCTATCTGGAGGCAGCACCTGATGATGCCAACAGAACCACATCATCTGCAAAATGCAGAGACAAGATGCTGGCAACGCCCAGATAATCTGCCCATCACCGGTGACAAAGGGCGGCCTAGGCGGAGCCCAGCACCCACTGGGAACGTGTCCCACTCACTGCCAAGAATGTGGACCACACCTCACAGCATACCCGCTGTGGTCAGTAATAATCAATACTGCTGATCAGCTCAGTGGACACCAGCCTAAGAAAACATATTTACACAGGTTATGAGTTACTTCAGTCACCAACCGAGGTACAGTGGCCCACTCCGAGAGTACTCTGAGTCTCAGATTACACAGATTATGATGGGGTTCAGTCCCTGAGCTGCAGACCTGAAGCGTGTTTGTGAGTCTGTCTGCTGCACGGTGTCGGTGTGTGTTGTGTCACGTGATCGTGCTCCCTGCACGGTGTCGGGGTCTTATGCTGCTGGCTGACAGCCTCTGATCAGTTTCACTTTTTTTCCTGATATACTCAGAAAATTATCGATGGCACGATAACGCCATCTTTCCTGCTCTGCGTTTATTAAATTACTGATCAGCCATCAAACGTTTCTGACGGCTCACGTGACTGCCCCATTTGACCCATGTTCTCGCGAGAGGTGACGCGGCTCGTCGCGAGATCCTCTGCAGCAACAAATCGGCCGATTCTGAAGACGATCTGCTCGTTTCTGCGGTAAGGCGCTCATTAACGGCGCGCGTGCAGGATCCGCGCATACACGGGATTGCCGGGCGTTGGGAGCGTGAACACGCGCCCGTGTGCGCGGAGGTGATGAGGACGTGCGTGTGATGAATGAGATGAAGGATGGAGGATGCTGCGCGGTGGCGGGCGCGACGGCACGTGCACGCGCAGAGCTAGTGTGTGTCTGGGTCGCGCGGGTGTCCGGTTTCCGGTGTGGTCGGGTCAGTTCGATGTGAACACCCGCCCCTTCCCCGTGCATGAGTGCGTGTGTGTGTGTCAGGTGTGACCTTCGCTGAGGTCAGAGGTGGCGTGTCCAAGTGAGCCTGACGGACTTAATGTGACGTCACAGGGTTAAACAACACCTTAAGAGTTCTTCAGGTCTTAATGTGCTATACTGCTCTGTGTTTGTGTGTCTGTGTGCTTGTGTGTGTGTTTTTGTGTTTCTGTGTATGCGTGTGTGTATGCGAGAGATGCTGAAGATAAAATAACTCTTTATTGTCATTGCACACTCATACCTTGTACAATAGTACAATGAAATTGGAAACTCCCACTTCAGCACAACTAAAGACAACACAGTTACTTAAAGTTGATTTTTTTTCTCATTTCATTTATTTATTTATTTCACACTTGGTACAACAATTCAAACAAACCAACCACACTTTCTATCAAAAAGCACTACAACCATGTGTGAAAAGGAGCAGGAAGAAGAAAATATTCTTATTAAACCCTGCCCCCTATCTATTTTCAAAGTGCAAGGGACCCAGACAGTGGCACGCGTGCGCCCCTGTAGGAGCTGAAGTTCCTCTGATGTCCCCCAGACGCTCCAGCAGTGAACGGTAGAAGAGGCTCCCCCTCAAACAGAGGAGCTTCATCAGCTCTTTTAGTGAATGAACCTGCACCCCTGCTCTGTTCTACAACATCGACCAATAACAGTGCACGAGAATCAGGAAGGCTCTACCTTGTGGCGTTATTCAGCACTTCGATATTAAGTACTTACTGAGCTAAAGCAACAGGAGTATCGGTAACACAGCAGCAATGGACTTGACCGACCACAGATATATATACAGTGGGGCAAAAAAGTATTTAGTCAGCCACCGATTGTGCAAGTTCCCCCACCTAAAATGATGACAGAGGTCAGTAATTTGCACCAGAGGTACACTTCAACTGTGAGAGACAGAATGTGAAAAAAAAAAATCCATGAATCCACATGGTAGGATTTGTAAAGAATTTATTCGTAAATTAGGGTGGAAAATAAGTATTTGGTCAATAACAAAAATACAACTCAATACTTTGTAACATAACCTTTGTTGGCAATAACAGAGGTCAAACGTTTACTATAGGTCTTTACCAGGTTTGCACACACAGCTGGTATTTTGGCCCATTCCTCCATGCAGATCTTCTCGAGAGCAGTGATGTTTTGGGGCTGTCGCCGAGCAACACGGACTTTCAACTCCCGCCACAGATTTTCTATGGGGTTGAGGTCTGGAGACTGGCTAGGCCACTCCAGGACTTTCAAATGCTTCTTACGGAGCCACTCCTTTGTTGCCCGGGCGGTGTGTTTTGGATCATTGTCATGTTGGAAGACCCAGCCTCGTTTCATCTTCAAAGTTCTCACTGATGGAAGGAGGTTTTGGCTCAAAATCTCACGATACATGGCCCCATTCATTCTGTCCTTGACACGGATCAGTCGTCCTGTCCCCTTGGCAGAAAAACAGCCCCATAGCATGATGTTTCCACCCCCATGCTTCACAGTAGGTATGGTGTTCTTGGGATGCAACTCAGTATTCTTCTTCCTCCAAACACGACGAGTTGAGTTTATACCAAAAAGTTCTACTTTGGTTTCATCTGACCACATGACAATCCTCTGCTGTATCATCCATGTGCTCTCTGGCAAACTTCAGACGGGCCTGGACATGCACTGGCTTCAGCAGCGGAACACGTCTGGCACTGCGGGATTTGATTCCCTGCCGTTGTAGTGTGTTACTGATGGTGACCTTTGTTACTTTGGTCCCAGCTCTCTGCAGGTCATTCACCAGGTCCCCCCGTGTGGTTCTGGGATCTTTGCTCACCGTTCTCATGATCATTTTGACCCCACGGGATGAGATCTTGCGTGGGAGATTATCAGTGGTGTTGTATGTCTTCCATTTTCTGATGATTGCTCCCACAGTTGATTTTTTCACACCAAGCTGCTTGCCTATTGTAGATTCACTCTTCCCAGTCTGGTGCAGGTCTACAATACTTTTCCTGGTGTCCTTCGAAAGCTCTTTGGTCTTGGCCATGGCAGAGTTTGGAGTCTGACTGTTTGAGGCTGTGGACAGGTGTCTTTTATACAGATGATGAGTTCAAACAGGTGCCATTCATACAGGTAACGAGTGGGGGACAGAAAAGCTTCTTACAGAAGACGTTACAGGTCTGTGAGAGCCAGAGATTTTCCTTGTTTGAGGTGACCAAATACTTATTTTCCACCCTAATTTACAAATATATTCTTTACAAATCCTACCATGTGGATTCATGGATTTTTTTTTCACATTCTGTCTCTCACAGTTGAAGTGTACCTCTGGTGCAAATTACTGACCTCTGTCATCATTTTAAGTGGGGGAACTTGCACAATCGGTGGCTGACTAAATACTTTTTTGCCCCACTGTATTTCATCTTCTATCACCACAGCGGATCCTCTGCTCAGGGTCACAGTGAAGTTCCTCTGACCTTCTCTGAACCTCTTCAAGACATCCTCCATCCTGTTGCACATTAATAAGTTTGTATGTTAAATGTATGTGTGTGAGCAGTGATGATGGAGGTCATAATGTGAACTTCATGGGCTCGGGTTTGTGTTTCAGACGGTGTCATGGAGGTGTCGTCGCACAGCCTCTTCCTGCTGCAGCAGCTCAACGTGCAGAGGGAATTTGGTTTCCTGTGTGACTGCACCGTCGCCATCGGAAACGTCTACTTCAAAGCTCACCGCGCTGTGCTGGCTGCCTTCTCCAACTACTTCAAGATGATCTTCATCCACCAGTCCAGGTGAGGGGTGAGACAGCGGCGTGTGACCTCTTTACCTGAGTAGAAGTTAGTTATACACTTGTGCTTTGGGTCATCACACAAGTGCAGGTAGGATAAAAAATAGGCATGTTTTCTGAGAACCTGAATTCTTTTAAATGCCCAGCAGGTGGTGACTCCTCTGACCCTTGAATCCTTTGTCCTGATAAATTTGTTGGCTTCCTCAACCGTGTTGGGTTCCAGGTCAGAGAGGAGGATTATCTGGGGTGTACTAAACGTACGTTCTTCAGTCAGATCTGCCGCTTGCTGTCATCGTGACGGCAGTGATGAAAAGGACTTCACTAACCAGCCGGTGACAGTCTCTGCGTCGATCCTGTCATGAAAACGTTACCAGATGACCTGCTGTTAGCCACCTAGCTGTGAGTTAGCAGTGCGGCATGAACCCAAAGAGGGTTTGCTTGTCTGAAACCATGCAGCTGCAAATAGATCAGCCTTGGGAATTTGGACAAACTGGCCAACCTTATCCATTAAAGACAGGATTTTACTAGTTGTCAGCAGGCATGTTAGTGTTAGCTAAGATTAGCCATGAGAAAGACAGCTCAGGATTGGATTTGCTCTCCACAACCAAACCGAATGTTAGCGTTAACTACAAACTTGGAGCTTGACTGGTCAAAAAGTGGCTAGCTGTCAGCTACAAACAGATGCACTGTGAGGACATGTGAGGACCCTTTATTTGGCCTTACCTTTTAGGTGAACAGTGGTGTGTTTGATTTGTAACACACCAAAAAAACAATGAATGAAATTTAATGTTTTATCCCAATTTTTTTTTCATAATTTTTAAGAAGCAATCAAATGGTAATAAAAATTCAATAATGATTGATCAGCCCTAAATGTGTTTAAGACTAGAATAATGTCTTAAACACAGGAGAGTGTGGACGGCGTGCCTGCCCGAAGGCTTGTACCGGTGTTTGTTCCTTTATTCCAGAGAACAAATTTCAGGATCTGGATCCTGTAAGCCAGAATAGAGGAACAAAACTTTGGTCCAAACCTTCAGGAGAACATCGATCCAAAACATCAGGATTCACATGCTGTTTTTTTCCGAGGTGCTGACCTCATGTCTCTCTGTGTCCCCAGCGAGTGTATAAAGATCCAGCCCACGGACATCCAGCCGGACGTCTTCAGCTACCTGTTGCACATCATGTACACCGGTATGTGTCCCAAACAGCCGGTGGACCAGAGCCGGCTGCAGGAGGGCATTAAGTTCCTTCACGCCTACCAGCTGTGCCGCAAAACTGGTGAGGGTGCTGCTGAGACTGCTAACAACGTGGTCCGCATGTCCAACCTCTATGGCATTCAGATCTCTTCCCAGCTGGCCAGCAAGGAGGGACCCGGAGTCCCCAAGACCACCACGGTGTCCCGCGGGGCCGAGGATGGGCGGTCCTCTGACCGAGGGGCCCGGTCTCACTCCCAGCTGTCCCTTGCTGTCGGACTGGAGGGGGTATCATCGGACCATCAGGCCTCAGCGCTACGTTGCTCTGTGGCATCCGGAGACGATTCTGACATCTCAACTACCCATATCAAGCAGGAACGCTTAGAGGAGGAGGAGGACGGCGAGGAGGGTCCAGGTGCAGGGTCTCCAATTCAGGACAGCAGTCCTATTCAGGGCCTCCTGTTCAAAGACCGGCCGCTAGTGCTGCTCTGTCCCCGCTGTGGAGAGCGCTGCTCCTCCCCAGAGGGCCTGCGGGAGCACCTATTCAGCCACGCCCTCGACCCCGCCCGTCTCATGGAGGGGCTGTCACAGGGTGGCGACCTGGAAGCCGGCCTAGAGGAGGGTCCTCCAGGAACCCAGGAGCAGCTGGATGCAGGATGTTTGGAGGAAGCTCTGAGACAGAGCCAGGCGCTAGCCAACCAGCTGGCTGCTGAGCTGAGGCGGAGCCGAGGAGGTGGTGGGAGTGGAGGAGGGGGGAGTAGCCCTGCTCCCTCCCTGCACTCACGCAAACGTAAGATTGCCTGCGCCGTCTGCAGCCTACGCTTCTCCCACAAGAGCCAGCTGCAGGAGCACATGTACACCCACACAGGCAAGCCGTCCCGCTACCACCGCTACAATCGCCTCTGCAGCCAGCTCTTCCAGGCCTCCGCCCACTTCTGCGACAGTGCTGCTGAGCCTGGGGGAGGGGCTGGGGGTGGAGCTTCAGTGGGCACCCCCATAGCTCTCTCTGAGGAGCCCAACAGGGACACTCAGGACAATGGCAGCTCCTGCTACTCCCTGGACTCTGAGATCTCCCAGGAGAGTGTGGACGGCGTTCCGGTTGAGTGATGCCATCTGTTATGAGGGATGTGATTGGACGGAATAGTAATTTCCGCAGGTGGTGGTGTTCTGAGTGTTTGGTCTGTACCTGTTTGGGAGTGTCTGTGTTTAATCCAGTGATGTGATCATGAGGTGCTGAGGTCAGCAGGTCGGACTGTTTGATGCTCAGAAACGTCGGCAAAACCTGACTGATTGATGATTAATAATTAATTGATTGGGAACTGTTTCTCCGGTTTGAAACATTTGCTGATTTGTGCATGTTGAACAAGTTTCTGGACTCTGATTACATGATTCGTTGATTAATCAGCAGATTAATCAGAGATTAATGATACATCAGTACTTTGACTAATGTCACTTCCTGTCATTCATGTCACTGCTTTGTATTTCCTTCTCTGAAATTGAGCTGCCAGAGACTCTAAACCTGAAAGCAGCCAACAGTGAAGCCCATCCGAGTCTGAGAGGACTGTGAGGAAGAGGAGATAGTGAGCACTGTGATGTCAGAGCGATCTGTGATGTCAGAGCCTTTCTGTGGATGCACTGACATGTGCAAACTACAAAAAGCGAACTACTCAGATTTCTGTCATTTGGTGTCAGAGTGTCGTATGTACAAGGTGTAATCTACAAGTTATGAGAACAGGTCCAAACCAAAAACTGGATTTAAATCTGGCAGATGTCACATTCAGGATAATCTTCCCCTGGTTTTTGGATCTTTCAGTGGAAATCGTGTCAGTTCTCCTTCCAGTTTTATTCTTTTACTCACGTTTTCTTTCCCTCCATCTTGCCACACAGGTTTAGGACTAAAATGTACAGCAGTAAACCCTCTCAGTGACAAATAACGACTAAGCGCCGTACACCTTACATGTAAAGTTTGAGTTAGTCTTTTGTCAGTGTTCATCGTCAGAAAGAGAGTACGAGGCTTCTTGTTTCTGTCCTTTTAGTGTTGTCCACAAAGAAACAAAACTACAGTGCAGACTTCAGTAAATAACACTGTACTGTTAAACGTATTCACTCCTCTGCATATGACTAATAAGAGTTACTTCAATAGAACTAAGGGGCGGAGTCCAAGTCCTGAAAAGCACACTCACACCATAATCCCCCCACCAAGCTTTACATTTGTCCCGGTAACCACTGAACCTAGACTCATCCATTAGAGTGCCAGATAGAGAAACGTGATTGGTCACTCCAGCGAACATGTCTTCACTGCTCTAGAGTTTAGTGGCATTGTGCTTTACTCCACTGCATGTGACGCCTTCATTGCCCTTTGTGATGTAAGGCTTATTATACAAATGGTCACCATGGAAACCCATTCCATAAAGGTCTCTAATCTGAAGGCCACATGAAGTCTGTAGTGGTTGACTCTGCAGGAAGTTGGCGACCTCTGTGCGCTCTGTGCCTCAGCATCGGCAGAAAGTTTATCACCACAGAGTTACAAACGTTATCAGATGGAATACAACAAAAACATGCAGATCAGAACATGCAGGAAACACAAGACAGTGTCCTGGTTAGGACGAACAGATCTCTTTGGAGGAGCTTGAAACGTTCAGATTTTGCTTCTGAAGGTTTTCCAATGCTACACAGAGCTTTGAGAAGATCCCGAGTACCCTGAAAAGGAGTGACATCCTCAGAGGTTTGAATGGATATCTGCCAGTGCAGTGAATTTACACCCAGCTAACAGTCAACAGGACAAGGAGAAGAAGGCAGCAGCTACAGAAACGTACTGGCAGAAATGACCTGAAGCCACCTGGGTTCTCGGACCTCTGCAGGTTCAATAATGATGACCTGTCATTGAGATTAGCCAGGGTTAAACCAGGTTTTTATTGGACCTCTTCGCTGAAGCGGCTCACACCCACTAACCTCAGTATGCAGCACCAAAGACACAGAGGCAGAGCTAACGGTTCAGATCAAAGCCACGACCTAATGTCAGTCATTTTCTGCCAAATTGAGCAGATCCGAAAGCTCTTAACTTCATCCTGCCTCTGTTCTGTTTTTCTTTAGTTTCTGCTAAAGAGCTTACAGCGTGAGATGTTGCATTTTACCGAGGTAAAAATTAGTCCCTGTAGAAAAATCTCTGATTGAGGTGTTGCCCCTCAGCGGGCTTCCAGAAGCTGTTCAATCAGGAAGAAGTGAGCTTAAACGGGCGCTCACACACAGATGGGAGGATTACACTGAGGGTGCTCTTACACGGAGTTGGGATTAAAAAGCAGCTGATGGTTTAACTTCATTTAAAGGACCATTCAACAGTTTCTTCCATCTGACTCGAACAAAGGCAAGCACAAAAAAAGACAGAAAGGACAGGTGGGAAAATAAACATGTCCCAATCTGTGGGTCAGGACTCTCGCTGGTTCCCAGCCTACGCCCACAGGGGCACATTTTTTATTTACATTTTTAAATAAAGTTTTAAAAATATTCAATCTTTTTTATATTTATCATAAAACTGTGAAAAACTAAAATCTTTTAACAGTCTAAAAAACAAAAGCCAACAAAAAAGCACGATCTGAATTTTATTTTAAAAAAGTTACTGCCAGTGTTTGAAATATTTTGTTGGAATGCCCTATTAACTTTTACATTTTATTTTGAAATGGTTATGCTCCTATATGTTCTAAACATTTTATTTTGAAGGAGTCATAGTTTAGTGCATTTGAAATACATTTATTTTGAAGGAGTGACATTCTGTTGCATTTAAACCTTTTTATTTTGAAGGATTTGATGTTTGTTCATTTTAAACATTATTTTAAATGTTATATTTAATTTATTTATTTTTTAGTTTTTGAAGGAATTGTACGCTTTTGCATTTGAATCTTTTCATTTTGCAGTGGTCCTATCTTGTATTTTAAACCTCTTATTTTGAAGAAATCAATATGTACTATTCTAAACTTATTTTGAAGGAGCACCAATCTTGCATTTTAAACCTCTTATTGTGAAGGGGGCAATAGTCTTGCATTTTAAACCTCTTATTTTAAAGGAGTTGATCTCAATTCCATTGTAAACCTTTTACTTTGAAAGTTTCCACCGGCCAGAGGGAAATTGGTGGTCTCTGCTGTTCCTTTCGGTGTCACGTGACCAGCGCTCATTGATGATAAGGTGTTGATGATTATTGATCGTGTGTGACTGTCGTGCCGTCGTCTTATTTCTGTGTTTTGCTGTAAAAAAGCAAACAGGAAGTTCAGTGTCAACATGTTTTTGTAAACGGCATCTGTTTTTCATGGATACAACAATAAAGTTTTGTAAATAAATGTTTTTTTTCACTAATCAGATCAAAGCTCTCGTGTGTGCTTTTCATTCTTTTTTATTATTGATTTTGGAACATGTTTTAATCGGCTCGGCGTGGATGTTGCTGGGTTGCACCGCAGCATGCAACACACTTCAGCTGTTAGCAGTTAGCAGCAGCCCAAACATGCATCAGCACAGTGGGAAAATGCCCGGTATACCAGATTTTCAGTCCAGCCCTAATACCGATCAACCAATACTGAGATTGATTATTGATTAACCAGAGTAACCTGTTGGTGACATCAGCTGTTTATCACAGAGGTGATTATTGAGTTTGCTGCGTACTGATTGATTGCTGATTGGTCTGCAGAAGAGCATTCTTTGTGCCCTGCCAGAATCTGACCTGCAGGAGTCAACAGAGAGCTTAGCAGCCAGGTGAGCAGAGAGGCATTGTGGGAAAATTCAGACTCCAGTTTAACTGCTTTGACTCGAGATTTTAAAAATAAAAATAGATTTTTCATCAGTCCGCATCGTTACGGGGTCAAAGGTGATGCCACAGATTTGATCACACTCCTTACTGTCAGGGCGACACAAGATGCAGTCTGTTTTGCAGAATACTTTGCCTCAGTGAAGGACTGAATGAAGGTTCCTGACAGTCTCTTGGCACTCACCTGTCAGGTGATCTGATTGGTCAGCGTGCTGTTGCTTGGCAACAGATGGATGTATTCTTACAGAGAGCTTGTGGCAGATCAGTAACTGATCAAGGATCAATGATGCGGTGCCACAGTGTGACTGAAACGGGTCTGAACAGCTGATGGACTCGATGACTTCGCTCTGCGGCTGTTTGGAGATGGTGACTTCTCACCTGAGCCTTAGATATCAATCACAACTGAAACGCTGATCAATCAATCAATCCCTTAAACAAAGTGAGCATCTCCTCATGTTTAAACTCAGTATTTCTCCTTTCAGTTCATCTTTTCATTGTTATTTCCTGTTTCATATGATGTGTGGCTTTGTGCTCTCTGCAGGTTCCTCATTAAAGTGTCTTGTTCAGGATTAGTGCAGACTGCTAATTGCAGGTAAAATGCTGAGCTTTTCTTCCCATCATCATCAAACACAGATGAACATTCGTGTTTGTAACAGGAAGTACTTCAGTAGCAGTACATCCTGTCAAAATAAAGCAGTTTGAAAACAGCTCCAGAAGCATTTTAACTGTTTGAAATCACAAAAAGCTGATGAAACTCACCTTGGATGTTTTTAAGTGTGATGTTGTTCAGGTCTCCATGGTTTCTGTCATTTCCATTGTGATGGTAATGCTGCTCTAAAACCATCAGCTGACTGAAACGTTTAAAGAGTCAAACTCTGCTGCCATTAAGTGAAACTGGATGTGACAGTGATGTTACTCTGCAGTCACGTTTCATCAAGTCTTTGTGTTTTGTTAAACCTTTATTTTAATACTGTTTCAGATTCCTGAAGAACCAGTGTCACACTAGTAATAGTAACTGTAATGTGATTACAGTAAGGTGTAGCAGCCATGCTGCTACAGTCGTGTGTTTCGGTGTTGAATGTCCAGCAGATGTTCGGAGAAGTAGAAGGAAACACGTATGTTATAGAAGGGATTTTAGGGAAGAGGATGCAGCCCCACACCTGCAGTTCCTCTGGTGTCCAGCAGAGGCAGGGCTGAGTCATGCATACAACCTGAAACAAACTGATTGGTCTCTTTCCTCATTCATGACACCGGTACTGAGGGAGGATGCTTCTATGACTCACCTGTTTAAGAGTTGTGTGTTTATTGAAAACTTTACTGACACCGTGTCTATGGACAAACACGTGCAGGCATCGTTATACAGAGCTATTTGGTGATTGGACCTCCTGATGACACAAACCTGATTACAGGACACGAAAGCTTCTGTTTCCTTCCCCCTCCCCCGCCCACGTACCATCGCTTTATCAAAGAAGCAATTTGTGTAAAAGAAAAAAGCATCAATCAGTGTGGTTGGGGAGGCACAGTGCTGGTGGCAGCGAGGAGAGAGATGTGCTCGGTGTTTCCTGATGAATCCGAGAGAAACAGATCCGATCAGCAGGAAGCACCCAGGTGAGAACTCATCTGTTCATTCATCATGTTCTTTCATGTTCATACCTGCCTGATGATATCATCACTGCATGCCTGATGATGTCATCAGCCAGCAGGTGGTTTCCATTAGAGGAAGAGGAAGTTTATTTTGGAGGCAGCAGGTTATTGAAGAGTGATCAGCTGACTGGAACTTCAGAATCAGAATCAGAAAGGGTTTTATTGCCAAATGTTGAGCAGGTTTACAACATTAGGAAATTGCTGCAGTGCTTAGTGCAAACATACTGTCATAAACGCTTAAATAGATATAAAAATAAAAATAAGAATAAGAATTAAAAGTGCTAAGTAGATCGATATATACATGAATGCAGGTGGTGATCAGTGCAAACATGGAATGATGCAGTGAACACAGCGTAGGGTCATGTGTTAGTGGTGGGAACAGTCATACGGTTATTGTTCATGTGTCCAACAGCAGAGGGGAAGAAACTGTTCTTATGGCGAGAGGTTCTGGTGCGAATGGACCGGAGCCTCCTGCCTGAGGGGAGCAAGTCAAACAGATTGTGTCCAGGGTGAGAAGAGTCAGCTGAGATCCGAGCTGCACGCCCCAGTGTCCTGGAGGTGTACAGGTCCTGCAGAGATGGGAGTCTGCAGCCAATCACCTTCTCAGCAGAGCGCACAACACGCTGCAGTCTCTGTTTGTCCCTGATAGTGGCTCCAGCGTACCACACGGTGATGGAGGAGGTGAGGATGGACTCGATGATTGCAGTGTAGAATTGCATCATCGTCCGTGTTGGCAGGTTGAATTTCTTCAGCTGCCTCAGGAAGTACATCCTCTGCTGGGCTTTCTTAATGACGGAGGTGATGGTGGGCTCCCACTTCAGGTCCTGGGTGATGGTGGTACCCAGGAAGCGGAACGAGTCCACAGAGGTGATGGGGGTGTCAGTCAGGATGATGGGGGGGAGTGGGGCTGTGTGCTTCCTGAAGTCCACAATAATCTCCACTGTCTTCTGGGCATTCAGCACCAGGTTGTTGTGGCTGCACCAGGACACCAGACGTTCAACCTCCCTCCTGTAGGCAGACTCATCCCCGTCTGAGATGAGTCCAATAACGGTGGTGTCATCTGCAAACTTGATTAGCTTGACAGACTGGTGGGTGGAGGTGCAGCAGTTGGTGTACAGGGAGAAGAGCAGAGGAGAAAGAACACAGCCCTGAGGGGAGCCGGTGCTGATGGTCCGGGAGTCCGAGACATTCTTTCCCAGCCTCACATGCTGCTTCCTGTCCGTCAGGAAGTCAGTGATCCACCGGCAGATGGGATCAGGCACATTCATCTGGGAAAGCTTGCCTCGGAGATGGTCTGGAAGGATGGTGTTGAAGGCAGAGCTGAAGTCCACAAACAGGATCCTGGCGTAGGTTCCTGGGGAGTCCAGATGCAGCAGGATGAAGTGTAGAGCCATGTTGATGGCGGCATCTACAGACCTGTTGGCTCTGTATGCAAACTGCAGGGGGTCCAGGAGGGGGGCCGTGAGGGTCTTGAGGTAGGAGAGAACCAGGCGCTCAAATGACTTCATGACCACAGATGTCAGAGCCACAGGTCTGTAGTCATTTAGTCCAGTGATCCTAGGTTTCTTGGGGACAGGGATTATGGTAGAGGACTTGAAGCAGGCAGGCACATGACATGCCTGCAGTGAGGAGTTGAAAATGCCAGAAAACACTGGGGCCAGCTCGTTTGCACAGTGTCTGAGGGTGGCAGGAGACACACCGTCTGGGCCAGGAGCTTTTCGAGCATTCAGACTCTTAAACTGCTTCCTCACATCTGCTTCATGAATATGAAGAGTAGTGGTAGGAGGAGGTGGTGTGAAATCCTCCTTTGTGTGGGGTGAGGAGGGGGGTGTTGTAGGTGAACAGTTTGAAGGTGGTGATGGGGGGAGAGGTGGGGGAACGAGTGTCCAAAGTGTCTCTTTTGTTGGGGCCGTTGGAGGTGTGAAGGCTGCCTGATGGCTCGTCAAAACGGCAGTAAACGTCGTTAAGGGTGTTGGCCAAGAGCAAGTCATCAGTGGAGTGGGGGGTTTTAGGCTTGTAGTTGGTGATATTCCTAAAACCTTTCCACACAGAGGCTGAGATCTGCTGCTGCATCTTCTCAGAGTGCTGATGTTTAGCAACATCCACTTCTTTAGTGAACCTGTACTTGGCCTCTCTGTAGCAGTCCCTGTTTCCGCTTCTGAACACCTTTCTCTTTTCCAGCCACACCTTTTTGAGTTTAGGAGTAAACCAGGGTTTGTCATTGTTATACCTCACCCTGGTGTGTGATGGCACAATGCTGTCCTCACAGAAGTGGATATAGGAGGTGACAGTGTCCGTAAACTCGTCCAAGCTGTTAGAAGCAGCCTTCAATGTGTCCCAGTCTGTGGTCTCCAAACACGTGCGAAGCTCCTCCACAGCCTCGTTGCTCCACAGTTTTTTAGTCCTCACGACAGGTTTGGAGAGCTTCAGCCTCTGTCTGTACACGGGGATCAGGTGGATCATGACGTGGTCAGAAAGTCCGAGTGAAGCGCGGGGCACCGCACGATAGGCCCCGCTGATCGTGCTGTAACAATGGTCTAATGTCCCCTCCTCTCTGGTCGGGCATTTAATATACTGCTTATATTTCGGAAGCTCATGGCTCAGATTGGCTTTGTTAAAGTCCCCAAGAGCAAAGATGAGAGAGTCCGGGAATGTCCGCTCCATGTGCAGTATCTGCTCCGTGAGTGCGCACTGAGCTGCCTGCACATCCACATCTGGCGGGATGTAAACAGCGGCCAAGATGAATGAAGCAAAGTCCCGCGGAGAAAAAACGGTTTGCAGTGAATAAAAAGGTATTCCAGAGAGGAAGAGCAGTGCTGAGCAATCACTGTTACATCTGTGCACCAGCCACTATTAATGTAGAAGCAGACACCTCCACCTGTGGTCTTACCAGAGAGAGAGGCCTGCCGGTCCGCATGCAGCAGATGAAAACCCTCCAGCTTGAGAGCGCAGTCCGGGATGTCCTCACAGAGCCATGACTCCGTAAAACATAAGACACAGGAGGAGGCTAAGTCTCTGTTCATGCTTCTCATCAGGGCCAGCTCGTCCATCTTATTCCTGAGTGAGCGTACGTTGGAAAGGAAGATCCCAGGAAGAGCAGTTCGCAGTCCACGTCTCCTCAGACGCACGAGAGCGCCGGTTCGCTTTCCTCTCCTTCAGCGTCTCACTTTCCTGATCAGAGTCTCCAGTAAATCTGCCGCAGATGTGACAAATATCGGAAGTAAATCCACAGGTGTTGTAGTCCTGTAGTTAAGAAGCTCTTCTCTGGTGTAAGAATATCCAGACGAGTGCCCAGACACAGAAGTTATGCACAAAAACAAAACAGAAGTAACGCACTGAAGCACCAGGGCATCCATACGTGGCGCCATCTTGGAGAAACTTCCTGTCATGATGTAAACACTTGGAGTCTGAGGCCAACTGGAAGTGTCTGTGAGGGTGTACCTGAATTGCACTGACTCACCTCAAGCAGGCGATGATGGCTGAACTCCTCAGAGGTGGAGGTGAGCCAGAGGAGCAGCAGGACAGCTCCTCACAGGCCTCCTTCTTGTCCCCTCAGTTTCATGGGTCAGACTTGTTTTTGTCGCCTCACGCAACAGCTTTGGGTTGTTCACCCTCCTTGGTTCACCCAAGGAGGTGGAAGAAGAATCAGGTGAGCGCCCGGACCTACCTGTGGATGGTCAGCTGATGTTCGCTCCTCACACCTTCACCCCACTCAGCTGTGATAGACAGTTAACCCCAGCAGCACAGCGTCTCAGCTGTTACTCAGTCATTGATCTTTAAAATAATTTAATTTCCCCAAATACTGACTGTATAATCTAATTCAGGATTCAGTGTGTCTGTTTGTGTGTGTGTGTGTGTGTGTATGTGTGTGACTTTAATAACCTGCTGCTGATGAATCTATGTGCAGGGTTTGACAGACGCTTTCAGGAAACATTTTCCTTCAATGGCGATGAAGGGCGGAGAAAACGTGGGGCGAGCGGAGAGCGTCAGCCTGAAAAGGAAGCTAAGGGGTCCTCTGAACATGCTGCTGCTAGGAAAAACCCGGAGCAGGAGTGAGGGGGAGGAGCCACTGGAGGTGGTGGAAAATGAAACCACGGTGAGACATTCAGACACCACAGTTGAAAGAGGAGCTGACCTCAAAAAATTCAGTGGATTGGAGGGAGAGGCCCCCACCCACAGGAACCTGCAGGGGGCACTGCAGAAACAGGAGGAGGTGCAGGTGGTGGAGGAGGTTCTCCTCGGAGCTCATTTGCATCAGAAGTATACAGAAGAAAGTCGAGAAACAACCAGAGCAGCAGCACGATTCAGAGGTGGAGCCTCAGTCACAGGACAAGAGAGCTAACAAGAGGGCATGGCCAAAGTTCAGGAAGTCCAGGAATTCATCATACCAGCAGAGGGAGGAGGTGCAGGGGGAGGCCCAGAAAAAGCTGCACAGGTTCTTCATCAGAGGAAGAAATAGGCGCCCACAGGAAGACATGGTGGCGGTGGGAGTGGCTCAGACGGACACTGTTCAGGAAACTGTCATAGTGGAGACTAGCGTGGAGGCGGCACAGGATCGAGCTGCAACTGGGAATCCAGGAGAACCAGCAGCAGGAGAAATGTATGAGGAGGTGAAGGAACATCGACCAGAGACCTTCCAAAGAGTTGGTGAGGTCGATGACATCACCGTGGGGAGACCACTCAAGGTTTTCAGTGACTCTGCGGACGCTGGGTCATTCCTCCATAAGAAGCTTCAGAGCTCATTCCAGACCTTCTCCTCCTCCCTTCAGGCACCGGCAAACGGTCCGTTCATTCGAATTGAGCTCTGCCCCCAGGAGAGGGAGGAGGAAGAGGAGGAGGAGTGCTGGGAGGGCAGCTCTTCCTCACCTTATCCCCACCTTATCCAGCTTATCCTCCACCTCCTCGGTTTTGACCACAGCGAGCAGCAGCTGCTTCAGATGGCTTACACGCTGGTCCGAGCTGCCGTGAATGCCGCTGTGGATCAGCTGACCAGAGAACAACAGAGCACCGCAAACTGTGTCCAGCGAGACCATGCTGAGGACGGGGAGGAGGCAGATATAGGGAGGAGGCGCTGCATACCCGAGTGAGTGTCTGCGCAGAACTTTATGTCAGGCGGAGAACAAACTGGAGCTAAAAGATGACACGAAGACGCTGACAAGCCATGATGGATCACGTGCAGAAGGAGATCAACACCTGCAGGAAGGGATCAACATCTGGAGGAGGAGATCAACAGCTGAATGATCATACAGAGTCCGTTTTTCTCTGGATCAACTAGATAAAGGTTACCTTTCTACCTGAGAGTCACAACTCAGTTCTCTCGCCACCTTAGGCTCTGCTCATGAATTATTGCTCTGTATAAAGTCACATGTTCTGCTTTTCAGTTGTAGTGATGGTTTAAATAAATATGATCTTCCTCCTCTTAGAAACTTCGCATCTCTTCTTAAAGCCACGGTTTAGAAATGATTTCTACAAGGAAAGGACAATCACAGAAAAGAGGTGTAAAAAAACCAGAGGGCGTGGCCAAAGGTCAAGACCAGCTGATGTAATGAGCTCAGGCGTAGACAGGTGAGTGTTTGAATCAGAAAGCAGACTGAGAGGAAGAAAAGGCTATTTAGAGGTCAGAGCAGCTGGAAGTGACATCACAAAAGAGCAGAGACTAATGAGCTAAACTCTGTACTGAAGGTCAAATGATGAGCTCTTTGGTTTCTTTTATGAGGACATAAACATATAACCATTCTCACCATGTGAACTCGAGGATGAATGGAGCTCCTTAAAAATGCATTTTCTCACCTCCTCTGGTCTGTGAGCAGATGAGCCATCTGTGCGAATTGGAATTGTGACATTAAAAAAAACAATAATTGCTAAAATAAATTAAATTTGTAGTTCTAAATAAATTCTAAATGCATTTAGGACGTTTTTTACTCACGTTGTCTCTTCCACGATGTTATTTCTCTCTCCAACAATGTAGGTTACAATTATTAGCATGACCAATTATGCAAATTAGGCGATGACATCATTGAGCGACTTCTAGCGACTTTTAGGACAACCAATAGCGATTTTCCTTACTGAGGAGTTGGCAACACTGCCCTTGCTGCCAGAGCGATTGTGGCTGAGACGCAGCAGAGCGGAGGTGTAAGTGCCTGGACATGTTAGCTGCATTTAACCTTCAGTTACTCTTTATATAGTTAGGTAGGAGTCAGACCATGTTTCTTTTTAGCTGAAAAACATTACACCAGGTAACCTGCAGTGTTGAAAACTTTTCCGTCGATGTTTGCTACCCTACAATCCGCCCTACTCTGTAGTAAAATCAGCAACATCTGACTGTCCTGTTGCTCCCACTGAAATGTATATAGCCTATTTAAAATCTAAAACTTAAAATTGTCCGTAACCTACTGTTGTTACCACTGTCCTGTTTGAAATGGATACTAACTAGCTAACTGACTGAATGCCCATTAGCCTTATAACTCCTGTTGTGTGTGTGTGTGTGTGTGTGTGTGTGTGTGTGTACAGAGCGACAGCCAGGTTCATAATGGATATAAGGAAGTTTATTCAAAAAAGGAGCCACATTCAGGTAAAAGTGTAAAATCAAATGATCTGTCTCTCAAGAATAATGTTGGATCAGTCTCAAAAAGTGCAGGATCTAGGACTGAGCAGCTCCCTCTGCAGCTGGATCCTTAGCTTCCTGTCTGACAGACGCCAAGTGGTCAGACTGGGCAGCATCACCTCATCCCCCGTCACACTGAACACTGGTGCTCCACAGGGGTGTGTACTGAGCCCTCTCCTGTACTCACTCTACACCTACGACTGCACAGCCACTAACAGCTCCAACATCATTGTGAAGTTTGCGGACGACACTACAGTGGTGGGTCTTATCACCAACGGTGATGAGACGGCTTACAGGGAGGAGGTCAGCGCCCTGACCCACTGGTGTCAAGACAACCATCTCACCCTCAACGTCGCAAAGACAAAGGAGTTGATAGTGGACTTCCGGAGGTGCAGAGAAGTACACACCCCCATCACCATCAATGGCGCTGCTGTGGAGAGAGTGAGCAGCTTCTGGTTCCTTGGTGTACATCTGGCTGAGGATCTTACGTGGTCAGTACACACAAACAAAACAGTGAAGAAGGCGCAGCAGCGCCTCTTCTTTCTCAGGAGACTGAAAAGATTCGGCATGAGCCCCCGCATCCTCAGGACCTTCTATCACTGTGCCATTGAGAGCATCCTCACTGGATGCATCACCACCTGGTATGGCAACAGCACCGCCTACAACTGCAAAGCTCTCCAGCGAGTAGTGCGGTGCTCTGAACGGATAATTGGAGGTGAGCTTCCCTCCCTCCAAGACATCTACAGGAAGCGGTGCCTGAGGAAAGCGGGGAGGATCATCAAGGACTCCAGTCACCCCAGCCATAAACTGTTCAGACTACTTCCATCAGGAAGGAGGTTCTGCAGCATCCGGTCCCGTACCAGCAGACTGAGAGACAGCTTCTTCCATCAGGCCATCAGACTGCTGAACACATCATGGACACCTCACCCTCACAACTAGAACTTCAACATTTTGCACTCCATACTGTACAGTAATGCCACTGTTTTGCACATGTCTCACTCTGTATATTTTATCTTATATATTTTATTTATTGTTTACTCTATTTAATTTGTAAAATATGTGTACACACACACACACACACACACACACACGTAGAAAAATATTTAGTATACACATCCAGAAATGCATATACTATTATATATTGTACATATATTTATTAGTTTCAGATGTAGCCATAGTATTTTGCTTGTTTACATTATTGTATTTTGCACAACTCTGTTGCCTGTGAAGCTCGCACACAAGAATTTCACTCACATGTGCTGTACCAATGTACCTGCACATGTGATGTGACAATAAAAGTGATTTGATTTGCATAATGACTGAAACCAGCTCACCTAAGGAACAATGGGCTGGGAGGTCAGTTCCTTAATCTTAATTATGCAGATTCTCATGACCATTGATGAACAACCACTGACCAAAACCCACTGACCAAAACCCACTGATGTGTGGTTCAGTCACAACTCTACTGAAACCTCAGCCAGTAATAGGTAGGCCAACTTTTGGACCGTCCAGTTGTCTGTATGACTGCCGCAGTACGTAGATCACATTTGCACACTATCAGAAAGTGCCAAACAGCCCTGGTGGAGTGAGGAGCTGTAAAGAGAAGCAGATGCTCTGTTTATATTCTAAAAATGTTTTAAGCTAACTTGTTTCAAAGATTCTGTACAGCAGCTTTAAATGTTTTCCAAAAGCACACATACACCTACCTTATCAGTGTTTCTCAAATTTTTTACAGTGTGTACCACCTGAGAAAATGTCAAGCTCTCCCAAGTACCACTATGAAAGCATGACACTCATAAATCTTACAACATAAAATTAGTATCTGCAGTAAAGATTTTTTCATACATTTGATACATTCTACCACAGGCAAAGTTGCCTCCATTTTTATAGTTTTTTTATCAATATTTTGTAATAATTTATTCTGCTTTGGGAGGAGGTTTTTTTTTATGTATCTGTATTATTACTGTTGACTTTTTACTCACTATGAGCATTATTCATTATCCTCCCCCAGTAATTAAGGTTAGGATATCAGGGCTCTAGACTAACTTTTTGACATGGGCGCACCGGTACGCCTAACTTTAAAAATTTAGGCGTACCGGCACAAAAGTTAGGCGCACTCAAATTTTTCAACCGCATCGCTTAACACCGCAGTTTTACATGTGCACTTTCTTTGAGGGGGGGAAGTCCATACAGACAATATTAATTTCTAAATTATTAACTAACAAACTTGTGCTTAAAGTGCTTTGTCAATATTGTAGAAAATGTTAAAAACTTAATCATCATCTTGGCCTCCTCTGACGACCTGTTTGCTGCTGTCTGCTGCTGAAAGGCCGTGGGGAGAGGGGACACTTGGGCAGTGCATTTACTGCAGCATATAATGTGTTTTCTGGATACACTGTGCTTTTTCAGCATTCAAATATTGATGGCACCGTGTCAGAGCACTGGCTATGAATTTCAGACAGATCAGGCCTTAACTTAACAAAAAAGTTATCAATAGTTCTTTTCATCTTTTCTTATTACCCACAGCTACAGTACATCCACTTCTCTCAGGCCTAGGCTGCTCACTAGGGCTGAGTATCATCACTGATTTCTATAATCCATTCAATTCCGGTTCTCAAAGTCCTGATTTGATTCAATTTAGCCTCAGACAGTCAGAAATATTATAATTCTGATCATTTATCAGTACTGATACACATGAGACTTCATCAGAATTGTGAAAATCACAGCAGATGCCTTTGTGTGAAAGTAACTGAGAATAAAACACAGGAAAACATGAAGGAGATTTTCCTGGTCTGGCTTTTTATAGCAGATAACCTTAAAAATATTCTGCAATTTTGCATAATTTTAAGAAATTTAAATTTCTTCAGTATTGAACAGCAGAAATTAGGCTTTCTTGTCCGAGGTCATTTAAGTGAAAAAAGAAAAAGCGCTGTAAACAACGCTAGACTGGTGGGTAATAAGCGAATGAATAATGCAGAAAACAGATTTGAGACGGTAAACTGTTCCTGAAGTACAGAGAGAGAGAGAGCTGTGCAGGAAGTGTGATTTTTATCGTGGTGGAAGCAAAACAGCAAAAGTCAGAGGGAATTCATGACGACATTGATCAAATGTGAAGCGCAGTTTGCTGCTTCTTTTGCTGCAGGCTCGGTGAATTTTGGTTGGAGAGAGGCAAAACCTGCAGCTCAGAATCAGCGCAAAAAGACGTAAACACAGCGCGGACCCGAAGAATCGCTAAGCTCCGACAGCGTGTCCGTGTTCAGGCCATCGGGTGAGAAAGCCGAGAAAGACGAAGCTGATTCTGATGTGTTGGGTCCGCTCCGTGTTTAGGTCTTTGTGTGGAATCCGTTAATGAATTGATATCGCTTTATTCAAGCTACTCACCTCTCTCTTCCACCTGCACTTTCAACTGGACCACGGCCAATCAGAGAGGTCCCGCCCCTGACTATCTGTGATTGGTTTAGTCCACGATAGGGGCATAATGTGTGTCTGTTGTTGACCACACGGAGAGTTACAGAGATTTTTTTTTTGTTACCGGAACAGTTGGTCGCACCTGTGCGACCAAATATTTATTTTTAGTCGCACCACTGAAAAATTGGTCGCACTCTAGAGCCCTGGATATGTATTTTTTTTTATTCCAGAAGTCTCATGGTGACGTGTAAAGTTTATCTTGCCTGGCTGGGCAGTTCTCTGGGTGCTCAGCACCCCCAAAGCCCTAATCCTAGAATCGCCCCTGATGAGATCACTTTAATTTGTTGAGTATCTGAGGCTGAGACCATGGGACTGTAAAAACATGATTGTTGGGCTTAATTTCTGTAGTGAACAGTCATTTTAAGATTAGCTAGTAAATAACAATTTACTCATGTTGTTCATGAGACTGAAGTCATCTCACTTTGGTAATAGGAAATATAAATGACTGCAACTTGAATCTTTGACACAGAGTTCAAGCTCACTGCTGTAATATATCCTCAGATTATTATGATATATATATATATATATATATATATATATATATATATATATATATATATATATATATATATGTGTGTATATATATATATATATATATATATATATATATATATATATATATATAACATGAGAAGCTGGAGAAATACCAAGGGCTCAGAGAAGAGCTCGAGAGGATGTGGAGGGTGAAGGTAACGGTGGTCCCCGTGGTAATCGGAGCACTAGGTGCGGTGACCCCCAAGCTAGGCGAGTGGCTCCAGCAGATCCCGGGAATAACATCGGAGATCTCTGTCCAGAAGAGCGCAGTCCTGGGAACAGCTAAGATACTGCGCAGGACCCTCAAGCTCCCAGGCCTCTGGTAGAGGACCCGAGCTCGAAGGATAAACCGCCCGCAGGGGCGTGCTGGGTGTTTTATATATAACAATTAGCTAATGTTGTTCATGAGACTAAAGTCCTCTCACTTTGGTAATGTAAATATAATATAGCCAATATTATATTTATTGTCAGATTATTATGATAATTATTATGATATATATATATATATATATATATATATATATATATATATATATATATATATATATATATATATAGGAGGGAGGTTAGCCAACTAACGGAGTTGCAGAAAGGTGCGACAAATAGGGTGCCTAAGAAATACAGCAAGCTGTCCATACCTGAGGCCTTGGAAACTGCCAAGCAAAGACTCACAGCCTTGGCCAGCCGCTTGAGGAGGTACACCAGAGAGATAGAAGGCAGGAGAATAAACCAGCTGTTCTCCACAGAACCAGCAAAGGTGTACTCTCAGTGGCAAGGGAACAATAAGAGAACAGCACCACCAAGGCTGGAGACGGAGCAATACTGGAAGAGCATATGGGAGAAGGATGCAACCCATAACGGCAATGCTCAGTGGCTAGAGGATCTGAGGGCAGACCACAGCGACCTCCCTGAACAGGGTCCAGTAACCATCACAGTGGCAGATATCCAAGAAAGGGTCTCCAGTATGAAGAGTTGGACAGCACCAGGGCCCGACATGGTTCACGCCTACTGGCTGAAGAAGCTGACTGCACTCCACGAGCGTCTGGCAGCACAAATGAACCAGCTGCTAGTTAACGAGAGACACCCGGAATGGCTAACTGAAGGCCGGACGGTCCTGATCCCCAAGGACCCCAAGAAGGGACCGGTCCCCTCCAACTACCGACCAATAACCTGCCTCAGTACTACATGGAAGCTCCTGTCAGGCATCATATCGGCTAAGATGAACAGGCACATGGGTCAATACATGAGCGGGACACAGAAAGGAATTGGCAAGAATACCAGAGGCGCAAAACACCAGCTACTGGTAGACAGAACAATCAGCCGAGACTGCAAGACCAGACTGACCAACCTGTGCACTGCCTGGATTGATTACAAGAAGGCCTATGACTCAATGCCCCACAGCTGGATACTGGAATGCCTAGAATTGTACAAGATCAATGGGACCCTAAGAGCCTTCATCAGGAACTCAATGGGGATGTGGCGTACAACACTAGAGGCCAACTCCAAGCCCATAGCACAAGTCACCATCAAGTGCGGGATCTACCAAGGAGATGCTCTGTCCCCACTGCTGTTCTGCATAGGCCTGAACCCCCTCAGTGAGATCATTAACAAGACTGGCTACGGATACCGACTACGGAACGGAGCAGTTGTCAGCCACCTCCTGTACATGGATGACATCAAGCTGTATGCCAAGAGTGAACGAGACATCGATTCACTGATCCACACTACCAGGCTATACAGCAATGACATTGGAATGTCGTTCGGACTGGAGAAGTGTAGTCGGATGGTAACAAAGAGAGGGAAGGTAGTCAGAACTGAGGGGATTGAACTACCAGAAGGCAACATTGCAGACATAGAGGACAGTTACAAGTACTTGGGGATCCCACAGGTGAATGGGAACCATGAAGAGGCCGCTAGAAAAGCTGCAACCACCAAGTACCTGCAGAGGGTCAGGCAAGTCCTGAGGAGTCAGCTGAATGGTAAGAACAAGATCCGGGCCATAAACACGTACGCCCTGCCCGTGATCAGGTACCCTGCTGGGGTAATAGGCTGGCCAAAGGAGGAGATAGAAGCCACTGACATAAAGACAAGAAAGCTCCTTACCATGCATGGAGGGTTTCACCCCAAATCCAGCACCCTGAGGCTGTACGCTAAGCGGAAGAAGGGGGCCGGGGACTGGTGAGTGTCAGCACCACAGTCCAGGATGAGACAACGAACATCCAAGAATACATTGGGAAGATGGCCCCAACTGACCGAGTGCTCAGTGAATACCTCAGGCAGCAGAAACCCAAGAAAGAGGAGGGAGACGAGGAACCATCATGGAAGGACAGGCCCCTGCACGGTATGTACCACCGGCAGATAGGGGAGGTGGCTGATATCCAGAAATCCTACCAGTGGCTGGACAAAGCTGGACTGAAAGACAGCACAGAAGCACTAATCATGGCAGCACAAGAACAAGCTCTGAGCACAAGATCCATAGAGGCTGGGGTCTATCACACCAGGCAAGACCCCAGGTGCAGGCTGTGTAAAGATGCCCTCAGAGACAATCCAGCACATAACAGCAGGGTGCAAGATGCTAGCAGGCAAGGCATACATGGAACGCCATAACCAAGTGTACAGGAACATCTGTGCCGAGTATAACCTGGAAGTCCCGAGGTCAAAATGGGAGATGCCCCCAAGGGTGGTGGAGAATGACCGAGCTAAGATCCTGTGGGACTTCCAGATACAGACGGACAAAATGGTGGTGGCTAACCAACCGGACATAGTGGTGGTAGACAAACAGAAGAAGACGGCCGTAGTGATCGATGTAGCGGTTCCGAATGACAGCAATATCAGGAAGAAGGAACACGAGAAGCTGGAGAAATACCAAGGGCTCAGAGAAGAGCTCGAGAGGATGTGGAGGGTGAAGGTAACGGTGGTCCCCGTGGTAATCGGAGCACTAGGTGCGGTGACTCCCAAGCTAGGCGAGTGGCTCCAGCAGATCCCGGGAACAACATCGGAGATCTCTGTCCAGAAGAGCGCAGTCCTGGGAACAGCTAAGATACTGCGCAGGACCCTCAAGCTCCCAGGCCTCTGGTAGAGGACCCGAGCTTGAAGGATAAACCGCCCGCAGGGGCGTGCTGGGTGTTTTTATATATATATATATATATATATATATATATATATATATATATATATTACAGGATATATTACAGCAGTGAGCGTGAACTCTGGGTCAAAGATTCAAGTTGCAGTTATTTGTATTTCCTATCACCTTAAATCTTCACTCAAAGACAAGTATCTTTGACAGTGTATGTACAGATGTATTATATATAAGAGACAAATATTGTTCGTTTAATTTGTTGGCATTATTACATTTGGCTCAATGCCTACATACATGTGCTAAAAGAAAATGTAGGAGCTGTGAAAACTGTTTCTGATAAAATGAAGAGTAGACTGATATATTACATATTCCTTTATTGGGTGAGAAAATCAGACCATGTCATAACTGCTTTAAGTCATACAGAACAGATATCAGAGCCTTAAACAGGCTGGCTTCTGCTAAATGGGTCAAACTGGGCAGAAAGTATACAAACACATAACATCCTTATAGAATATGATGTAACACTGTAGATCAACTTACCTCAGAATATATAAAGCATATAAACAATTACAACAATATGATGCAACAAACACAGCAGTACTACTAATCCAAAATACTCAAAGCTTCATAGAACTGAAACAAACATTTATTTTTAGCTCCATTCTGCTGCTGATACATACTTTAGGTTTCTGAGTATTAAACTTGTTGCTGCCTTTCATAGTGTGTAACGTGAAGGCCCTGAATACTTTCTCCCACACTGAAAACACTGGAATGATAAAATTATTTGAACATTACCTAATAAGACGGATTCAGGACAGACAGTTATTTTAAACTTTTCTAGCAGTCCTTCACAAACAGGGAACAGTCTGTCTATTCTCTCCATCTGTCAGCTGCTGCTGGCTCTTCCTCCTCTTCCTCACACACTGCTGAGTTTGTCCTGGTGGATCATCAGGGTGCAAAGCCTCACAGATGATGTGCAGCAGTGGGTCCCTCAGTCTGTCCTCACTCTGGACACTTGCAGTTGTCACACATGGAAATCAAATGTGTGATGAGCTGCAGGATTCAAACACAAGTGTGACTTATAAATACATGTTCAGACTTTTATTACACAATCAGAGAGAAAGAAAAGAAGAGAGAGTGCAGGACAGACAGACAGGTGACAGTCTCAGGTGTATACACTGCTACAAACAGGAGGATTTAGTGTTTGTGTTATTACGAGTACTAAACAAGAAGAGTTCCCAGATGGTACAGTGGACACATGTGTGACTCCTGTGATTAAAGCATCTTTCTATCAGCTTAACGAGTGAACCATCAGTTCGTTCAAACATAAGTTAAAGTCCATTTGGCTCGACACCACCGAACAGAGGCAGCAATATAACATAACTAACATTAACAGTGCAGTGAATCCTGCTTGTGCCGTGATATTCAGGACTGCAAACCGAGCAGCATCACTGACTTTCAGCTTGTTGTGTTTGTGGATATATGACTGACTTTAATTATCCATAAAATCATCACATTCTCTGTAAGATTAAGGCCAACTATTGAACGGCGTATAAAGTAAAGGCTTTAAAACCAAGTTAACACTGCAAGTACTAGCATCACTAATGTCACATAACTTTGCCGACATGTGGCCAACAGTAATGTTTTAATGTTCTTCATTATTAAACATTCGCACATAAATAAGTGACATAATATTCAGTACTTACTTTTGAAAGTTTACTCTTCGGCAATGTTCCCTCTAATTTTTCATGTGTCTGAGGGAACACACAAACTCCCTGAGCAGTCCCTTGGACCACTGTGAGCAACAGCAGACGTGTGCACTGTGGTCACGCCAGCATCGAATCCATCCAAGTTACATGGTTTATTAAAATAATCAAATTACAGCATTTACATTTATGTTAGTCTACTTTTAATTAACTGCTTTAGCCGACTTACAATGAAAATTTAAAAAAAATGTTATTCATGACCTGTGTAGTATGTTAACACTATTGGAAGTAAAAATAACTCCAATTTTGAAAACACGGCTTTCTTTTTTTTTTTTTTATAAAGCTCTGACTTGCTATCACAGCTCTGAGTCCTGTAATGCCCAGTCTGCAAAATACAGTATGTAATGACAAATGTTGGGCAATTAATTATATAGTTACTCCTTCAAAAAAAGTAACTGAGTTTTGCAAACAACAAAGTTTTTTTCAGCTGTTTACCTAAAAATGCAGCCAAAGCGTTTTTTTAAATAAACATTTCAAACTATTTACAGAACAATCAGCTGTTCTGCATCAAATTTGATGCCACACAAATTATTTGTGCCACTCCAAAAATGTATTTCTGTCCACTATGAGATAAAGGAGAACAACAGCCTGATACCTGCAGGCCTGACAACAGGAGATGTATCACTCCTGTACCACCTGTAACATTCAGTAGTTGCCTCATTGTTCTGTCACACACAACAGAATTATTGACTACACTACACACTAACTACACAAGATTTTCGCTAAACGTCGCAAATCTCTCACATCTCAAAACATTGCTGTCATTCCTAAAACTTCCCCCTTCCTAAACAACTAAATGCCATGTTGCCATATCAGTTTTTGATTGGTCGACATGGTACATTTTCCCACCAATAGGAAAGGGTGGGAGTTTTTTGGTTTTGTTTTTGCTCACAGGCGGAGAGTGTTTTCCTTATAAAACACAGTTTTTACCGTTTCTTCCTGCAGTAAATATAAACAATGATAGTATTCAGGAAAAAAACAAACATTGCAGATATTTTTTATCATAACTCTGGTTTTACGTGACCTATCAACACAATTTAAAAACTGGTATAAAGTCCACATTTTTTCCGTCAATTGTTCCATCTGTCCTGCTCACATCTCCAATGGTTGTACGCGTTGTCATTAACGTGGCTTCACTCCACATCAGCCACGCCGCTTTGCTAGCTAAAACACTGGTGTCGGCACATAAGGACGCTGTCATAGCCTGCCAACGACGTTGATTAGCTGTGTATATACGAATGTGAATCACATTATTGGCTGGACTATGGGATAAGATGGCATCGTTCTAATCCCATACGGGAGCAGCCAGTCACTTACTGACTAACACTGCAAAACAGAATTGTTAAAGTATTGTGACAGCCAGTGGGCTGGCCTTGTGTTTTGGTTTTTCTGTTACCTGTTTCTTGCAGGTAGGTGGAGCTGACCAAATTATAGATGCAGCACACCTAAGAAGGCCAGTCCCAATGTATAAAGACACCTTGACTCTCTCCGTCTGGCACCCATCAAGTTCATTTGAGGCTTCAGTTATGGCTGTTTTGTCCTTTAAATTGTGTTGAAGTTGCTTCACCTTATTTTCATTAAATATATCTTACAATGTTTAAAAGCCTGTGTGTGGTCTCCCACTTGCTTGTCACTTCCTTTGAGCCGGGTTGTGACAGTATTAATTGTAATTTCTGTGCGGAGAAAACTCTTAGGAGGCAAGAAACACAGACTCAAAGATTTTTACATGTACATGGGCGATGCCCCGACACGATCTCTGCACCAACGTGTGCACTGTGTGTGTGTCACAGAGGAATCGCGCGGGGCTCTCAGTACATCCTTTATTTATACTCAAACAACAACAGGCGTGGAATTCAATAGAATTCAATAACAACTCCTTAAAAGGAAAAACCGTTAGCTATCTGTTGAAACAGGAGGTAGCTGTTTTGCTGTCACAGCACATATTTTCTCACACAATGTCTCACTTCCCTTTCCTGCAGTTGTACGACTCATATGCTCTTCTTCCTTTAAATGAAGCTACAAATAAACATAACACAAAACTCAAAATCTCCCAACAATTTCAATTTGGGTTAGATTTTTTTTTGTGCGCAACGCAGATTTTCTGTGCGCAGAGACCATGCCAGCAGTGCGCAATTGCGCACGTGCGCAGCTTAGAGGGAACATTGCTCTTCGGCCGCTGCGCTTCAGGCATCTGCCATCTTTTTCCGAACAAAATATCCACACTCACCGCCGCGCTATGAATTGTGGGATGTATGGGACCATGAAGTCTATGCCAGACTACACTTCAAATTTGGGAAAATGAAGGGCGCATTTGAAGTACACTTCGAATTGGGACACCCTTCATCGCGTCGCTGTGACGTAATTGGCCTGCCTTGAGCTGTGTCCCAAAACGTAGGCCGCATCCTTCGGAGGACCCTGCCTTCGCGGTCAATGTGGGCCAGGTCCTTCGAAGACCAAGAAGGCCGGAAGTGCGAGGCTGTGAAATGGGACAGTCAGATTCAGATTTATGTCACCGCTGTCTCGGTGGAGTTTAATAAACTCAGCCGTCTGCTCCTTGCTATCTAAAATACAACAGGACACTGGGGTAAATTCTCGACCGTCTCACACTTCTGTGTAATCCGTTTTCTGTTTAACGTTTATTCAGCTTTGTGAAAATCCCGGAGGAACCCACCCGATGGATTAATAAAGTTTTATTTAATCTAATCTAATAACTTTGATCTCAGCCAACCAGATTTACTCCGGAACAAAAAAAAACACAGAAAAAAGCCAAACAATTACATTTTTAAGTTATCGGAGTGACTTATATATCATGTTTAACCTGAGTAACGAAAGACAGCAGGGGTCTGAAAACGATGAAGCCAGGAGTCCGCTGCTCTTGCTGGTTCGAGTGACGATTGAACCCCCCGGCTAGCTATTGAGCGGGTGGGTAACAGACATTTCCGAAAACGTCAGAGCACTTCTGCAAATATGTGATGTCTTGAAAAACCAAGCAGGTTATTCAACTACATTCTTGCCTGAAAATATGTTCAAAGTTATTTTTGTGACCCAGAAAGAGTAATAAGAGTAATATTAAAACTTAGTAGCGGCCGCCGTTGTTGAAAACTGGAATTGGCTGGGCCGGGCAATGAATTCTGGGATATATGGTGGGCCACAAAGGACACACCCGACCCGTCCTTCAAATTCGGGGAAATGAAGGACGCATTTGTCGGCCACATTTGAAGGAGTCGACGAATTGGGACAGCCTTCGTCGCCTGGCTGTGACGTAATCGGCCTTCAAATGCGGCCTCCGAAGGATGCAGCCTACGTTTTGGGACACAGCTTGAGTCTCTGCTCTCAGCTCTGAGTCAAGCAGGGAGTTTATTTTGAAGATTTTGGTCATATCCGTCAGATTTGGGGACAGATGACAAACATTTTAGTGTGCATTGTTTCTCGCAGTCATCCATGTTTTATATGCGGCCAGATGTTTTTGTTCTTCAGGTTTGTGTCTCTAATAAAAATAACAGAATGTATAAATGAGTTTGAATACTTAACTTTATTGAACACTTCATTTAGACAGAGTACAATTAGAAGTAAATTTTCAGATTTACACGTTATTTGCATGATGAAACCTCAAACACGTGTTCTAATAAAATAATATTATATGATCTTTTCTGCCAATAACCAATACATTGATCCTTCATAAATCTCTGGTTAGTCTGCCTGACTTCAGTTGCCAGCAGGAAGCAGCTGACGATGTTTCCATGACAACAACCTCTGATCCCTGAGCAAACAAAGCTGCTGATGATTTTGAAGGTGAACACGTGATGGATAAGAACTTCGTGGGGCTTTTATTGTGAAAAGCTGCAACTTTGACTCAATTGAGCTTCATATGAACATCCTTGAATGCAAGGACGTTCATATGAAGCTCAATTGAGTCAAAGTTGCAGCTTTTCACAATAAAAGCCCCACGGAGTTCTTATCCATCACTTCTTTTAAACTGAAAGTACAGAAACTGTTACTGTCAGAGATTTTTTTATACAAGAAGGTAAAAGATTTTTACTATTTAAAAATCAAAGTAACAAAAGAATGAAAATAAATAAATGCTGGGCATGTACTTACACCTGGTTTAATACTGCAGGAAAGCGCAGCACCCACAGCCTCATCGAGCTCAGTGCGTCTGAACTCTGAGGTCCTGCTGGAGTCACAGTCAAACTTTGACAGACGTCAGAAATCTCTCAGATCAGGAAATAAATTACAGAAAAAAATTAAGACAAAAGAAAAAATACGGACGAGTTCAGCCTCTGAAACAAGAAGTGTTTCTGCTTTCATTCTGACGATGTCATCTCTGTGTATGAGCTGTTCACCTGTCCACAGCTGTCTGCCTACAGGGATACAAACAAAGTGAAGAAACTGTCAGTTATAAGAACCCAAACAAAAATACATTTAATCATTTATACATGTGCAGTTTTTTTGGTTGCAGAGTGTCCTTCAGTGACAAAAACTGATCATGACAATAAATTAGTTCTGATGAATTTAGAGGAAACCCTGGTTGGAATTTGAAAGTTTGAGCCGAGTTTTACCCGTCAGTGTCGATGTTTCATCTCCTCAACTTCAGGAGGAAGCGCTGAGCACTCTGCACCGTATTCTGAAACAAAGAAAAACCACAATAGGAACCGATTAAAGAAAAACCACAATAGGAACCGATTAACCGTCAGACCGGCCAACACTCCCAATCTTCCGATTTTAAGACCACCCCCATTTTCACCCCATTTCCCCATTTTCGAAACTCCTCAGATTTGTGTGTTTGTTTCCTAAGTTGCTGCTTACATTTTCAACTGAACTAGATCAGCCGATATGCAGACAATTTTCTTTTGTACCTATTAAATCTTAGACCATCAGGCTCCATGTTTTCTACTGTTTTCACTTTGTTCTGCACATATAGCATACAGTCAGGTCCATATATATTTGGCCACTGACACAAAAAAGAGGTTTTTTTTTGCCTGTTTACTGAAACATATTCCAATTATAGTTATATGACGAACATGGACATAATGTGGATACCCTCAGCTTTCATTTGAGCGTATCCACATTCAAATTGGATGATGGGTTTAGGAGTATCAGCTCCTCAACATGTGCCAACTTGTTTTTAAAATAAAAAGTAATTGGACAGTTGACTAAAAGGCTATTTCATGGGAAGGTGTGGGCAACTCCTTCATGTCATTATCAATTAAGCAGATAAAAGACCTGGAGTTTATTTGAGGTGCGGTGCTTGCATTTGGAAGATTTTTCTTGAGCAGAAAACATGCAGTCAAAGGAGCTCTCCATACACGTGAAACAAGCCATCTTTAAATTGTGAAAACAGAATAAAAACATTAGAGAATACAATATTAGGAGTGGCAAAATCTACAGTTTTGGTACATGCCGAGAAAGAAAAAAAGCACTGGTGAACAATGCAAAAAGACCTGGACATCCACGGAAGGCAACAGTGGTGGATGATTACAGAATCATTGAAGAGAAACCCCTTCACAACAGCCAACCACGTGAATAACACTCTCCAGGAGGTAAAAGTACGGATATCCAAGTCTACCATAAAGAGAAGACTGCATGAAAGTAAATACAGAGAGTTCAGTGCAGGGTGCAAGCGACTTGTAAGCCTCATGAATAGAAAGGTTAAACTGGACTTTGCTGAAAAACATCTAAAAAAGCCAGCACAGTTCAGGAAAAACATTCTTTGGACAGATGAGTTTAAGAAAAAGGTGGGGAGACGGTGCCGAACAGCTCATGATCCAAAGCATACTACATCATGCACACATTTTGCACAATTTCCTCCTGTAAAAGTCATATTTGTATATATTGGACCTATTTCTTATATTTTGTTCTAAAATATTGTATTATTTAATTTAGTTCAGCCTGTTACTGTTATTGTCTTGAAGTGGTTGCAACCAACATAATTTCCTTAGGGATGATTAAACTATTCTGATTCTGATTAAAACACAATGGAGGCAGTGTGATGGCTGCCAGTGGCACTGGGACACTAGTGTTTATTGATGATATGACACAGGACTGAAGCAGCTAAATGATTTCTGAGGTGTTCAGAGACAAACTGTCTGCTCAAATCCAGCTAAATGAAGTCCAGTTGATTGGACAGTGTTTCATAATACAGATGGACAATAACCCAAAAATACAGTCAAAATCCAGGAGTTTATTAAAGCAAAGTGGAAAATTCATGAATTACCAAGTCAGTTAGCTGATCTTAACCCAACCGAGCATTTCACTTCATGATGTCCATGACTTCAGGTTGTCAGTGCCAGCAATAAGTTTTCAACCAAGTTAGAAATGAATATTTTATTTTCACTTATTTAATTTGTCAGATTACGTCTGAGCCCCTGAAATGAAGGAATTGTGTTAAAAAATATTTATCGCCTTTTTATGCAATCTTTTTGTTCAACCCAACTTAAAGCTGAAAGTCTACACTTCAACTGGATCTGACTTGTTTCCTTTAAAATTAATTGTGGTAATGTACAGAACCACAAAAGCTGTGTCTGATTGGATGAAAGAGCTCTTATGAGGAGATCATTTAACCTGTTTTAAGTTTTTGTCATTCATGCATCTAAAATGATTTGATTTCATTTGAATTTGATAAAAAAATAAAAGTATGTAATGCTCAAAAGTAAAAGAGTAAAATCTGATGAGACTGAAAAATAAAACAAAAATAAAAACATAAATAAATAAAATAAAATAAAATAAAATAAATACCTCCATGAGCATGGCCACCGTCATTGGCCCCACCCCTCCTGGAACAGGTGTGATGTATCCTGCTCTCTGACTGGCGGAGGAGTAGTGAACGTCTCCAACCACTCGCTTACCGCTGGGCCTTGTCTCATCTGTAGCAGGGGTCAAAGGTCACAGAGTGAATCATTTTAAAGAATTACAGTTTTAAAGCTCAGAGCTAAACTTGGTCATTGGTTTATATTTTCCACTGCAGATCATTTTAGGATTGATTCACTCGCAGGATTGTTTCCACCCAGCTGGGGTTCCTGTGGAAACAATCCTGCTTCTGATTGGTTAAAAGAAAAGAAAAAAAAACAAGCTGCTGGCTGGAAAAAGGAAGTCAATAAGCGTAAGGGGATGCTGATACCGGGGACATGGTTAATTCCACAGTCAATGACCACGGCACCCTCCTTCACCCACTCTCCTCTCACCATCTCTGCTCTGCCGGCCCCCACCACTAGGATATCAGCCCGGCCCACCTGCAGACGCAAGAAGTGTTTGAGTGATGGAGGCAATCTGTTCTGTTTGATTTTAAAGGTGATTTTGTTTGAATTTTAACTTTTTAATTTTGCTTTTTAGGTTAGCTTTTATTCATTTCATGATTTATTTCGTATCTGCATGTTGTTACCTGCTCAGGTAGGTCAGGTGTCTTTGAGTGGCAGGTGGTCACAGTGGCATGGTTCCACAGCAGCAGGTCGTGCATCGGAGCGCCAACGATTTTACTGCGACCAATAACCACCGCGTGCTTCCCCGCCACAAACACGCCTGCACAGGTACAGGAAGTCACAGGCAAAGGTGTTTACTGGAACTGTCAGTGATGATGTTTGTATGTCTGATGAACAACAAACACATGATTTCAGATTTACAATCATGTGGTTACAATTATGTGTCTGCAGCAGGTCTTTACACCTAACCACCGTTTATCCCCAGGAGACGCATCCGCCACTTTCAACGAATGACATAATGTTCACAGTGTTCCCAATGTTCTGAATGTTCTCGGTGTTGCCAATAGTCCCAGCTTTCTGAATGTTCTCAGAATTCCCAATGTTCCCAGTGTTTCTAGTGTGCTGAATGTTCTCAGTGTTCCCAGTGTTCTGAATGTTCTCAGTATTCCCAATGTTCCCAGTTTTCTGAATGTTCTCAGAATTCCCAATGTTCCCACTGTTCTAAATGTTCTCAGTGTTCCCAGCAGTCTGAATGTTCTCAGAATTCCCAATGTTCCCAGTGTGCTGCTACCTGTCTGTCTGATGAGCTCCATGCAGGCGTTGGGGGTGCAGGGGATGAAGCAGTCATTCAGATCTCCTCGAGACAGTTTACCTGCATTAATGCAGCTCAGCCTGCACACACACACACACACACACACACACACACACACACACACACACACAGTGTTAGTGATGAGTATTTGGTGATGAACACAGGAAGTGATGCGCTCACTGACCCATCTACGTCTTTTTGCGAGGACACAGCGTTGGTGACGAACTCAGTGTCAATGCAGTTTGCGGAGTCCAATGGCAGCTGCACGATCAGACCGTGTACGCACGCGTTCTCGTTCACAGACATGATGCTGTGCAGCACCTGCAGGGCGACAGAAAACAAGAACCAATCAGACCTTCGATCACGTCACGGAGAAAAGATGATGACGATGAAGATGATGCATGAAGACCTCGTCCTGCGTGGTTGTGTTCGGCAGCCGGATATGTTTGGCTTCAATTCCAACCTGCAGGAAACAAAGTGAAGCTGCATCAGCCCACTGTGTGCGTGTGTGTGTGTGTGCATGTGTGTGTACGGAAGGACCAGAGGTTATGGTTAGGTTGAGGCTGAGGTTTAAGCTGAGGGTTAAGGTTAGTGTTACGGCCCCTAGCCTTGGAAGAAGTGAGCCAGACTTCCTTCAAGCAAATTTGAGTGTGACAACACACTCAGACAATTGGCTGCCTGGGAACCTGTGGCTTGCACCTCCAGGGAAAGTCTATTGGACCAGCTGAGGGATGCTAGACCAATCAGTGACTGATTGGGCACACTTGCATCTTTAAAAGTAGGGATGGGTATCGTTTAGGTTTTATCCGATACCGGTGCCAAATCGGTACTTTTGAAACGGTGCCGGTGCTCAAACGGTGCTCAAACCGGTGCTTAAAGAATGGAGAACACAAAATTGGTCCAAAAACCTCTCATGTTCAGCTGTTTTTTGTAAAAAGATAACAATGTTAGCCTTTTCTGCAGCTATGGGGCATATATGGTATCACTCTTGGCTGGAAGCAGTGCTTAAACAATGGAAAAAACACAAACTTTGTCCAAAAACCTCTCATGTTTAACTGTTTTCCACTTTTTCTTTGGTCATTTTAGCCTTTTTAGCCAGGGTGAAGGGAGTATCTGCCATCAAACAAGAAGACAGCTGCATGTAGCTATGATGATGTTTGCTAGCTCACCTTACATGCATTAATGTAATAACGTGGTTAGCCTACTCAACGTAAATTAGCTACTCACGCAGAGAAGAACGGCTGCTGCCACCATCATCCGTCATCATTTCTGCTACACTGGCAGGGCTAGGGGCCAGGACTCTCCTCTTCGTGTTTTTGGGAGATGTTGCATAACAGGCAACCCACCGGCAGTAGATGTGCTCGGTGTGAGGTCTCGCGGCAAGCTATCAAATACGGCGCATTTCTGGGCTTTTAAAAAAAACGCTATGCGTCGCCAGGTGTTTCATCGGATTTGAGGTGTTACCTCCTTTGACAGTATCACAGTATCAGCTTAAAGCACTTGTTGCAGGCTGCTGAGTTTGCATCTTTTGCTATGAAGTACAGCCAGACTTTTGACCGCTTCGCCTTGGACATTTTTAATCTGTAGCTCTGCTCTAACAGAACGTACGTACCTGGCCCCGCCTACTATCCTCGGAAACGTAAAATGATTGGCTAGAATCTAAAGTGTATCACAGCTCAGGAAAAAAACGCACCGAAATAAAGCACCGAAATGTGCGCTGCTTTTCGGTCTGGTTACTACCGTTTATGTCAGAACCGGTGCCATCATGGCACCGGACACCGGTACCCATCCCTATTTAAAAGGCTGAAGAAAATTCATTCTGGGTCTGCTGTTTTCAACTGAGTGTGCAGTCTGCGTGCTTCTGTCTGGTAACCTTGTTTGTAAATCCCTGTCTCGACTGAGATTCTCTTGAGTAATGTTAGTTGTGCTACAGCCCATGGGGCTAATTTTGATTTCTACTGGTTGAAGCTTTAAGCGAGGAAGTTGTTTTTGCATCGGTTGTTTGTTTGTTTGTAGTAAATGCTGCTATTATTTTTCAGTTCTCTGAGTTTTTTTGTAATAAAACATTTTCGACTCCGATCTTCCCCGTGAGAATCTCATTTATGTTACCTCCCTTAACCCCTAGCAGAGATGGTTCGTAACAGTTAGGGTAAGCAACTAAGGAAAATATTGTCAATTACATGTCTTCACTAAGATAGGAAAACGAGTGTGTGTATGTTGGTCACCTCAGCTGCAGCCTTCAGTTTGGTGCTGATGTACAGGTTAGAGTCATCTCTGTCTCCCACCTGTGACACACACATACAGTTAAAAATAGCCATCCTGCAGGATCCTGCATCCTTCTCATTCTCTGACATGTTTGTTTCCTCCTGGAGGATCCTGAGCTGCTCCCGACTTATTTGCGGCTTTTTATTTCTACATCATTCGTGTTTTTAATTTTACTGACAGAACTTCTTTGATTTTTGGTCGCTCGTTTTTGTCCCCTCAGGTTAAACTGCTGTAAGATTTTGGAGGTTTGTCCCATTTTTCACAAACAGACTGAAAATGATGGCCACGCACTCAGCAGTCACAGGTGTTTCTAATGTTCTGTCATTTATATCATTGAGGTGCACACGTCACCTGGTCACTGCTCTGCCGTAAACAGAAACGAGATGGGAGGCAGTCACATGTTTGTGTGTTTGTGTGAGAGGACCAGGAGCTCCAGCCTGAGCTGGGAGTGGAGGTCAAAGTTCAGTTGACTGGTTTCATCTGGTCACAAACACTAAAACAAAGCTGCTTTTTGTTGACAGGTGACAACAGGTGTGCACAGGTAAACTGCAGAGAGCAGCCCCGGGTAAAGTCTAGTCTGAGTTATGATGGCGGAGCTCAGAGAACGACCTGATCAGGTCACTGTGAGGTTGTTAGAAAAAAATCGGTTTGAAGTATCGCTCCATCCAGAAGGGGGCGCTTCAGGCTCTCACCTGCAGGACCACCAGGCCCGGTCTGAACCCGGAGAACTGACTCGCCATCTTCTCCACCTCCTTCTTCAGTCTCTCCCTCACTATTCTGCACACACAGCCGCAGGGCTGGGGTCAAAGGTCAGACAGTTAACGGACTCAGAAGCCGTTCTGGTGGGTTGAGACTTACTTGGACGTTTTGTTCCCGGAGATGACAGTTGCTATGGAGTGCAGGCTTTGTTGGTAACCGGTGGCCCTGACACAGAGCGAGTGGGCGGCCAAGGACAACATGACTAAAAGAGAGAGCAAGAGAGAGAAAGAGCTTCAGCTGACTGAGGATAATCAATAAAATGGATGGAAAAATCTGGAAACATCTGGAAATGTGAGGGGTGATAGGCAAACCAAACTTTAGGGACTTTGATCAGCTGTGACTGCGATGCATAAAATTCACAAGTTCAGAAACATTCCTGAGAAAAAAGACCTGCAGACGTTTTTACAGTGTTTCATGTCTTTATCCTCTCTGAACGTTTATCCAGCTTAGAATGGATGTGACCCAACCGATACACACGAGCTCATGACATCAACATTAAACGTTCTCTTATTTCCTGTTAGGACGATAGCACTCAGAAAGGCCGACGACACAAAATAACCCAAGAGTGAAAAGAGCAAACTTAAAGTCAAACAAAATGCCAACCGGGGCCTCAGACGGACCCAAAGCAAGAGAAAGCTCTGATATCACGAGAGGCAGGAGCTCCAGGGCAGACAGGGTTAATAACTGCAGCCGTCTCCCACAAACTGTGAGCGTGTTTAACTGTTTTCCTTCATTGTAATCCTCATCATCATCAGCACAAAGTAAACAGAGACTGAAAAAGCAGAGATACACAGAGTGACAGTCTCTGAATCTGTGATGGCTTCAAAATGAAGAACCTTTACTTTTTCTGAACTTTAATGAAGTATAAAAAGCTTCATTAAAGGTTTGGAGGGTTGTTTAAAGTTCACCGTCAGCACTCGCAGCTGCTTTTCTAACCTCACAGTGAAGCTCACATGTTAATGATTACAGCCGCTCTGCAGAGAAGAATTGAACCGAGACTTGTGCAGCTTCACACAAACACACACTCCTCTGCAGCGCTGCCACGTTCACCTCCAGCAGCTTGAAGTTTTCCAAGATTCCCGAAACTTCAGGAAACTCTATGCGACTTCAAGAAAGCTCCTGAAAGCTGCACAAGCACAAAGAGAAGCTGAAAGAGCAGCAGCTTCATACCTGAGAGGCAGAGCAGAGGCAGTGACAAAAAGCTGCAGCAGATGTTTCCGTCTCTGTGGAGCTTCTGTCAAAGTAAGGAAGCCCAGCAGTGACAAAAATACTATGTGAGGAGGGAGAGAGGCAGCCACAGCATCTGACAGGAGTTAATTATTGACTGAACGGGTATCGCTTATTGATCGATCAGACTGAGCTGGGTATGTGGACAGCTGCACACTTCTCCTTATCTCACCTCGGTCTACAGAAGCTATGCTCATGTAGGTCTTTACTTACCTGCGCTGAGTTACCTGTACATCTGTCCACATGCTCAGAGTGCACACTAGCTCAACTTGACTTTATGAGCAGGAATCCACTGATCGTGTGGTGTGTGGGTCACAGTCAGGAGCAAAGACCAAATCTCACATGTTGTAAAGTCTTTGTGCTTTTAAACACAAATAAAAAGTCATCTGATCATTGTTCCATTTCCTGAGCTGAGTATAACATGAGATTAACTAAAAGGTAACAGAGCTTTTATTTTGGTATAGTCCTATGACAAAAAGGAAATAGTTATACAAGTCAATGAATTTGAGTAATCAGAAAAAATAAAATAAATACAATCTCTCCTTCCTGTCCACACTGGGACCACAGTGACTGTTAACTTTATTCATGTTATTTTATTTACTATAAGTATTTGATCACAGAAACATTCATGCTGGCCGTACACTTACAGCTGTGGTTTAACAGTTCACTTCCAATATTTTAACACAACTACACGATTCACATGTATTACTAAAATATAATAACAGTGGTAATGATAATAGAAACTTTTTTGTTCCAGCTCCACAGATGCGAGCTGTATTTGTTCCTCTGTTACAAAACCCTAAAATAAAAACATTTCAGTCACTCAGAATTTCTGACACTATCATGACCTGAGCCTATGTGAGTGTGTTTGTGTGAGAATGTCTCTGTGTATGTATGAGGAATTACTGCTTAGAACTGAATCAAACCAGCCAGGAGAACCAGATTGATACTGGGATGGTGGACCAAAGGTCAAACCGCAGGAACCAGGAGGGACAGCCCACGCTGCTCTCAGCCAATTACATGGCAACCTGTCAGGGAGGAGGAGGGACTTGGTTTTACTTACATGGAGCCACTCTGCCGCATTTTCCGGCATTATTCTGATGCTGGGCTGCTCAGAGGACATGGTGCTGCGGTGCTTCCTGGGAAATGTAGTATAAAAAGAAAAGTGAAGAAAGGCTCACAGAGCTGAGAGACCTCACCTGCAGATTCTGCTTTCAGGGCCAAAGATCAAATCCAAAACACAACCCATCAAAAAAACCTTAATATGCACTGGCATCAGTGTTTCCGTTGAGCTGTCAGAGCCGGACCTTTAAATTTATCTGCACCAAAACACAAAAAGACACAAGAGGACACAACACACCGGATGAATTTATCAGTTTTAAAAGTCGTGAAATTGACAATAAGTTGCAAAGATTACAAATCTCCATGACAACAAACAACAGCCTGAGCTTCACACCATCACATGATGTCAGCAGGCCTGGATTGAGGAAAAATGCCAGGTGGATCACTACGACCAGTCAAAAAAAAAGATGTGCAGCAGCTTGAATGATGGATTCAGGGTCACCTGATTCAGCAGTAACTATATGCTTTAGCAAAAAGGAAAGTGTGAAGCCTAATCTTAAAAGTAGAGATAGTGTCTGTCTCCAGAATCCAAACTGGAAGCTGGTTCCACAGAAGAGGGACCTGAAACTGAAGTTGTTTCTGAAAGTGCTGTAGTAAAGTTAAAAAGGATATAATTGATCCATTGTTATCTTCTGCCCACACGGAGCAGCTGCCTGAGATACTCTCTGCAGAAGTCGATTATCTTGTTAATAATTTTACTTCTTCACTGTGAACGACTCTGGATGCTGTAGCTGCTGTGAAAAATAAATCTACATGCAAACTGAGGTTATTGTACTCGGCCCTGAAAATCTTAAAAATATGGTATCTAAGCAGATTCTTACTCTGGATGGCATTACCTTGGCCTGCAGTAACACTGTGAGGAACCTCGGAGTCTTCTTTGACCAGGATATGTTTTTCAATGCACATATTAAACAAAATGTAGGACTGCTTTCTTCCATTTGTGGATTATCCTCCTGAGAACTGAGGAAAAATGAATCATCCCATTGAACTTTTTTTTGATTTCCTTCGTCTTTGCAGCGAAAAGGTTTCACTCTAACACCTGAGATATCTATGGAAAGCTGGGATCTCCTCTGTTTAGTACATCGGGACTTGGTAAGATTGCTCTGATAAGACAAAAGATATCGACTGAAAACAAAAGTAGAGGATGTTGCAGAGGACAATGAATAGGGTGTTTCTTAGCAGGATTAGAAAAATCCTATCTCAGACTGAAAAACTAGTTCATGCATTTGTTACTTATAGGCTGGACTACTGTAATTCAATATTATGAGGATGTCCTAAAAATTCCCTGAAAAGCCTTCAGCTGATCCTAAATGCTGCATTTTCCTGTCTCAGTTTGAAATCATCTGAAATTGTAGCCCCCCCCGAATGAAGGCTGACACTTTACTGATGAAGTTTTGAAGGTTTAATGGCAGTAAACCATTAATCTCACCCGTGTTCTCGGCAAGTCCGTACTCCCGTGCGTTCTCGGCAAGTCCGGAGTCGCCGAGAACGCGAGTACGGACTCGCCTACTTGAGAATTGAGAAAGGGCCAGTGATTCGTTTATGCTAAGATTCAGCTTAGGAAGGGAGTGGGTGAGTGAGTGAGTGATTCGCTTATGCTACGATTCAGCACAGGAAAGGAGGGGGTGAGTGAAGGAGTGATTCGCTTACACTACGAATCCGCACAGGAAGGGAGGGGTGAGTAACTCAAATGTGCTGTTAGCATGTTAGCAGAGCGATGCTACTGTGAACCGAGGAGCTATTGTCTTGATGTGAGCTTTCTACTCAGGGTTTTTTCTTCCAGTCCAGAGCAGAAATGTTTTTATTAAGAAACTGGCTGTTGTTTTTTCCCCCCACAATTTTAATTATAAGCTAGATATATTTCTACTAATGAAATTAGTTTGCTAACAGCAACAGGGATGAGTCAGTGAGTCAGTTGGGCTTGTGAATCATGATTCACGAGTCAGTAAAGTGATTCTCGAGTATTGAACGATTCGTTCATGATTCGCACATCACTAGTGCACACTCACAACGATGGCTGAGCGTAAATGGAGTCATGTGTGGATGTATTTAACTCCACAAACAGCCAAGACGTGGTTTGCGATACATGTGGCAAGACAGTGAGGTGCTGTGGCAACACCACTAACCTTGTCAAACACCTCAGAGTAAATCATATCACAGAATATGATGAGCTTATATTGAGGCGAACTGAAGAGGAGGAGAGGGACAGGTGCTGCTAGGGCGAGACAGACGTCTCTCACGGAGTCCTTTAGTGCTGCAGGCAGGAAACGTTTTCAAATAGCGCACAACTTTTTTTTATATTTGTATATGATAATTCTGCATTATTAAGCAATAAGAACAAGTAAGTCTGATGTCCTTGAATCATTATGAAGTTATATTATTATAACAATTACATAATACAATTATATATGAAATACAATGAAATATTAAGCTTTTGTACAGAGTATCGGTATCGGATCAGTATCGTCGATACCACCCTGAATTTTACTTGGTATCGGATCGGAAAGGAAATCAGTGGTATCGCACATCACTATTTTAAACACGAAGAGGAAGCTGGTAGTAGAAAACAGCGATGAGTGCCAAAATAAGGTGCAAGGAACTAAATAAATGTCACGGCGACGGATGGCCGGTACTGAATAGGACTCAGGTGCAGAAACCCAGAGCGGAGACAGTAGATGATTTAATAGTTTATTACGGTTAAGTGCAAGGGGAACAAAAAAAGGGAAACGTGGCAAAGACAGAAAATGACGAGACGTGGAGCCTTGGTGTGGCGTGCCCAGGGGAACGTGGCTAGGGCGAGGGAACGAGGCCTGAGAAGTGGAACGGAGCTGAGTGGGGAACAGTCACACTGAGGGGAGAGGATATAGGAGTTAGGCAGGTAGTGCAGGCAGCTCAGAAGTGGCCAGTATAAGAGCAGCAATTCTTACTTGCAGTTAGGGACCTGGAGTGTTTGAGAGGGGGATGATGAAGATCCAGGGGAGGCTGAGTGGCGTGGAAAGGCTGACCTGAGATCCGGGGCTCCAGATGGAGTGTGATGGCAGGAGGGCAGGCAGGTGAGGCACAGAGGGATTTCCAAAATGATCACTAGGTATTCCGAGTCCGGAGGTGGAGTGAGCCAGGGTGGGTACAGCAACTGTAGCACAAAAGAGTCTTTGTTAGTAAGATGAATCACAGCGAGAATTTGAAACACAAGACCTGTTACCAACATGGGTTGATGACGAACTGGCAGTGAGTGAACATCGATGTGTGGTTTAAATCCCTCTGGCTTGATAGCCTGCAATAGGCTCCAGGTGTGCAGGAGCTGGAGTTGGCCCTGCCCAGGGGCGGATCCCAGGTCAGTTCAGGAGCCTAATGGAAACTCCAGCCACCCACCGTAGACCATGACAATAAAAGCATTTAGGGTTATTTACACTCCCACCAAAATTATGAATAATTGGTTTACATAAGAACCACAATGAATAATTTTCCCCAACAAAATAACTCATGTAGAAGTTACCTTAAGAACTTTCTAACAATACATGTTTTTCAAATCAAATCAAATCAAATCACTTTTATTGTCACATCACATGTGCAGGTAAATTGGTACAGTACATGTGAGTGAAATTCTTGTGTGCGAGCTTCACAAGCAACAGAGTTGTGCAAAATACAATAATGTAAACAAGCAAAATACAAGAATGGCTACATCTGAAACTAATAAATATATGTACAATATATAATAGTATATGCATTCCTGGATGTGTATACTAAATATTTTTCTACATATGTGTGTGTGTGTGTGTGTGTGTGTGTGTGTGTGTGTGTACACATATTTTACAAATTAAATAGAGTAAACAATAAATAAAATATATAAAAATATACAGAGTTGAGACATGTGCAAAACAGTGGCATTACTGTACAGTATGGAGTGCATAATGTTGAAGTTCCAGTAGTGGAGGTGAGGTGTCTATGACGTGTTCAGCAGTCTGATGGCCTGGTGGAAGAAGCTGTCTCTCAGTCTGCTGGTACGGGACCGGATGCTGCAGAACCTCCTTCTGATGGAAGTAGTCTGAACAGTTTATGGCTGGGGTGACTGGAGTCCTTGATGATCCTCCCCGCTTTCCTCAGGCACCGCTTCCTGTAGATGTCTTGGAGGGAGGGAAGCTCACCTCCAATTATCCGTTCAGAGCACCGCACTACTCGCTGGAGAGCTTTGCAGTTGTAGGCGGTGCTGTTGCCATACCAGGTGGTGATGCATCCAGTGAGGATGCTCTCAATGGCACAGTGATAGAAGGTCCTGAGGATGCGGGGGTTCATGCCGAATCTTTTCAGTCTCCTGAGAAAGAAGAGGCGCTGCTGCGCCTTCTTCACTGTTTTGTTTGTGTGTACTGACCACGTAAGATCCTCAGCCAGATGTACACCAAGGAACCGGAAGCTGCTCACTCTCTCCACAGCAGCGCCGTTGATGGTGATGGGGGTGTGTACTTCTCTGCACCTCCGGAAGTCCACTATCAACTCCTTTGTCTTTGCGACGTTGAGGGTGAGATGGTTGTCTTGACACCAGTGGGTCAGGGCGCTGACCTCCTCCCTGTAGGCCGTCTCATCACCGTTGGTGATAAGACCCACCACTGTAGTGTCGTCCGCAAACTTCACAATGATGTTGGAGTTGTTAGTGGCTGTGCAGTCGTAGGTGTAGAGTGAGTATAGGAGAGGGCTCAGTACACACCCCTGTGGAGCACCAGTGTTCAGTGTGATGGGGGATGAGGTGATGCTGCCCAGTCTGACCACTTGGCGTCTGTCAGACAGGAAGCTAAGGATCCAGCTGCAGAGGGAGCTGCTCAGTCCTAGATCCTGCAGTTTCCTGTCCAGCTTCGAGGGAACGATGGTATTGAATGCTGAGCTGTAATCTACAAACAGCATTCACACATACGTGTCTCTCTTCTCCAGGTGTGACAGGGCAGTATGTAGTGTCAGGGCTATGGCATCATCAGTGGACCTGTTGTGGCGATATGCAAACTGTAGAGGGTCCAGTAAGTCGGGTAGTGCAGAGCGGATGAAGTCCCTGACCAGCTTCTCGAAGCATTTGCTCACGATGGGGGTCAGGGCTACAGGTCGCCAGTCGTTCAATGAGGAGATGGTGGAGGATTTGGGTACAGGGACGATGGTGGCCATTTTGAAGCAGGCTGGGACTACACACAGAGAGAGGGAAAGGTTGAAGATGTGTGTGAACACTCCAGCCAGCTGAGCTGCGCATGACTTGAGGACGCGGCCGCGAATCCCGTCAGGACCAGTAGCTTTGCGTGCGTTCACCTTCTTGAAGCAGTTCCGCACATCCTCCTCAGACACAGTGTGCGCACTGACGTCATCCGCGGTGCGCACACTGTCCGGTCTCATGGTGTTCGCTGTGTCGAATCTAGCGTAGAATACGTTTAGATCCTCACACAGAGAGGCCGTGGTCTGCGGTGTGCTGGGTTTCCCTCTAAAGTCTGTGATCGTGTTTAGTCCCTGCCACATACTCCGAGGGTTGTCAAACTGTTGCTCCACCCTGTCCCTGTACTCACGTTTGGCTGCTTTGATCGTCTTCCGGAGTTGGTAATGTGCGTGTTTGTAGTCCGATGTGTTCGCGGAGGCAAAGGCGGTGCTCCGTGCCGCCAGTGCCGCGCGAACATCTCCGTTAATCCAGGGTTTTTGGTTTGGGAAGGATTTAACTGTTCTGGATGGGACGACATCTTCCACGCATTTCCTGATAAATCCGCAGACTGAGTCTGTGTATTCATCAATGTCCCTAGCAGCCACGTGAAACATTTCCCAGTCCGCGTGATCAAAACAGTCCCGCAGCGCAGACTCCGATTGGTCCGTCCAACAGTGCACCGCCCTCAGGGTTGGAGCTTCCTGTTTCAGCTTCTGCCTGTAGGCGGGCAGGAGCAGGATGGAGCGGTGATCTGATTGGCCGAATGGGGCGCGGGGGAGGGCTTTATACGCATCCTGGAAAGAGGCGTAGCAGTGGTCAAGTAGCCGATTTCCACGAGTGTTAAAGTGGATGTGTTGGTGGAGTTTGGGTGAGACTTTCTTCAGGTTTCCCTTATTAAAGTCCCCGGTCGTGATAAACGCTGCCTCTGGGTGTGCGGTTTCCTCACTGCTGATCGCGCTGTACAGTTCCCTGAGTGCTCGGTCAGTGTTGGCTTGTGGGGGAATGTAAACAGCCGTAATAATCACTGCTGTAAATTCCCTCGGTAGCCAGAATGGCCGGCACTTAATCATCAGGTACTCCAGTGAGTCCGGTGAGCAGAAGGATTTGACCGGGTGCACGTTCGCATAATCACACCAGCTGTTGTTGATCATGAAACACACACCACCGCCTCTGCTTTTCCCAGTAAGATCCTGTGACCTGTCCGCGCGATGCACGGAGAACCCCGGTAGTTGTATTGCGGAGTCCGGTACCTTGTCCGATAGCCAGGTTTCTGTGAGGCAGATCATGCAGCAGTCCCGCATCTCTCGCTGGAATGAGATCCGTGCCCAAAGCTCGCACAGCTTGTTCTCCAGAGACTGCACATTAGCCAGTAATAAACTGGGTAACAGTGGTCTGTTAGTGCGCCGTCTCAGTCGAACCAGAACGCCAGATCTTCTCCCTCTGCGTCGGCGTTTGCGGCCTCAATTCAATTCAATTCTTTATTTATTTGTCACATGTAGTTATAACTAGTACAACACACAGTGAAATGTTTTTTCCGGCTAAAAAGTACTCCCCCCCGACTGTGCATCTTACTAAACTTATAATAAAAAATATCTATATAAAAGTATAAAAATGTATAATATCGTGCAAAATATTACGCTGTAATAGTTAAGAGCTATAGTGTACGTATTTACATAAATACAGATGTATATGATAAAATACAAATAAAAATAAGGATAAAACTCAAAGGAAAATTATATACTGTGTATGGAATTGTCCATCATGTTGTCCGATTTGTGTTTTGATTGAGGAGTCTCACTGTTTGTGAGTAAAAACTCCTCCTGAACCTTTCAGTTCTTGTTTTCAGGCTACAGAGGCGTTTCTCTGACCTCAGTGGCCTGAACAGTTTGTAAGCGGGATGGCTGGAGTCGTTAGTGATCCTGATGGCCCGGGATCTGCACCTTTCAGCGTAGATGTCCTGCAGTGTTGGTAAAGATGTTCCCATAGTGCGTTCAGCTGTGCGCACGACCCTCTGCAGGGCTTTCTGTTGCTGTACTGTGCAGTTCCCGTACCACACCGTGATGTTATTACACAGGATGCTCTCAATGACCCCGGTGTAGAATCTCCTCTGGATGTTCTTGGAGATCTTAAACCTCTTTAAACGCGTCAGATGATAGAGGCGCTGTCTGCCTTTGCTGATGAGGAAGTCCGTATGTGTGTTCCAATTAAGGTCCTCGTTGATATAAACACCGAGGTATTTAAAATTAGAGACTTTCTCCACAGGGTTTCCATTGATCTGAATTGGGGTGTGAGTTTTCTCGCCTCTCTGTCTCCTAAAATCAATCACCATCTCCTTTGTTTTGCTGATATTCATGGAGAGGTGGTTTGCCACACACCACTTTGCTAATCCGTCCACCTCGCTTCGGTAGGCCCTCTCGTCATTCCCGGAGATGAGTCCTACCACCACTGTGTCGTCAGCGAACTTCACAATGGAGTTAGTGGGGTATCTGGCCGTGCAGTCCGCGGTGTAGAGGGAATAAAGAAGAGGGCTAAGCACACATCCCTGGGGGGCCCCTATGTTCAGTGAAAGGGTATGAGAGTACACATCCCCTATTCTCACCGACTGTGGTCTCGCAGTCAAAAAGCTGTGAATCCACCTGCACAAGGATGTGCTGAATCCCAGATCCCGGAGCTTATCCGTAAGGATGTGGGGCACTATGGTGTTGAACGCTGAGCTGTAGTCTATAAACAGCATTCTCACATAGTTCCCACGTCCCTCATCTAGATGGCTCAGTGTGGTGTGCAGGACCTGTGCTACAGCATCTCCATCCTCCAGGGCCAGAGAACAAAGGCGTCTCAGGTGAGATGAATGGGGGGTCTGCAAACGGAGCGTCCGTGTTGCAAAACTTGAACTCCGGAAAGTTATAAGAAAGACCGTCTTTTATGTCCAGTAAGGTTTGTCGGTCGTACACAAGGAGACATGTGCTACTCGCGAAAAAATGAAGGAAAAGTAAAATTAAACACAGAAAAAAGCTGTTGCTTGGGGGAGCTCGCGACAAGGCTGCCATACTCGGCGCCATCTTGGAAAAGATCATGGCGGTACTACCTGATTGGTAACATTCAGAGCTATGGCTGCCATGGTGTCATTTTTTGTGGTTGAAGCGACGTTTGTAGGCCTTTCATTTGCCATGTGACTCTCATTGTGCAAACAGGATGAGTGTGGTGATGACGACAGTCTCTGGCATTGTGGACCACCTTTAAGTACCTGTAGCACAGTTTATTGTCCTTCACAAATGTCCATTTGTGGTCTAGTGACTTTTCTGAGAAGCTTGGGCACTTTGACATCTGATGACTTTCATCTTTGCAGAACATGCAGGCCACCTTTAACCTTGTGTCATTTCACTTTTTTCTCCTTGTACTGTGGCTTGTGTAGTAAAGACTTGAGTCACAGATCTGTTTGGTTTGGTCTCCCTTGTGTGTCTTTTCTCCAAGCATGAGCTTGGAGTACGGTTCAGTACGGTTCCTCTCGTACTGAGCAGGATTACTATTGCAACAACACATCATCAGTAGGGTAAAACTAACCTGTCTCACGACGGTCTAATCCCAGCTCACGTTCCCTATTAGTGGGTGAAAAATCCAACGCTTGGTGAATTCTGCTTCACAATGATAGAGGGAAAATCTTCGCTTTTCATGAGAGCAACTGTGACTTCACGATTCCAACGCATTGTGAGCTAACCTGAAACCTTTTGCAATCATTTTTGGTTTTCCTCACAGTCACTTAGTATCTCTAAGCCCTTTACATGTGGTGTTGCTTGGAGACAGGAGACAGGACTTTCTGCATCTTTTGAGTGGATTTTAGGCCACTTTGACAGTTTGTCTTTGAATGCCTTTTGAACAACAAATGGCTTTTGAACAACAGAAATAGGCGTGCACATCACAAGACCACCTCAGGTAAGGCAGTGACGACTCCACCACGTCAACAAGATGGAGCAAATGCAAATCAGCAATCGGATCCAAGCACCAAGAGAGATTTTTAAAAGCGAATTGTTATATTATTAGAAATGATTTAGATATGTGTTGATCGTACTTGAATAAAAGTGCCTTTTTTAATCTTGCCTGCTACGTTGGCCTGTAGGATGCCTATAAAAAGCTCCAGTGTTCATCTGGATGTTGTCGGTGGGAGAAATCCTCATCCAGGTAACTTCCTCTCAGCTGTCTGGGATCTCCTTACCCTGTTGACTGAGCCTGCATCATGATGCTCCAGTGTAGCACTTTGTGGCTGATATTTAAAACAACAAGAATCATAAAGATGTTTCCTGTTTCAGAGATCAGTGCTTCCTTCTCCACTGAAAACACTGTTAGAGCAATTTTAGACTTTCTGGTGCTATTGTAACTTGTCAGCACAAGAGGGAGTAGTAACATCTCCACACACATTTAATCCAGGTTCAGTGGTGCTCAGGTGTGAATGAGCCTGGATATGCGTGTAAGGTCCTGTTAGATCAGAGCTTCCCAAAGTGTGGGTCCTAGGGGGGGGCGCAGAGCTATTGCAGGGGGGGGGGGGGGGGAAGGGGGAAAAAAACGGCTTGGACACTGCTAGCACGGGGCGCCCACACAAACGCAAAGCAGGAGATGAAGTATAGCTGAATATGTTTCCAAACCAACTTCATTCTAAGCCAAAGACTGGTGAAGCATATCTTCATATGCTATGAAGATATGATATGGTGAAGCATATCTTCCCCTTGGTTTCACCTGCACAAGTACCAAGTACAAGTACAAGTACCAAGGTAGGTCTCCGCTGTAGAATTGGTCTTCCCTTCGTCGGGAGCATGCGCTGGGCTGTTCAAATCACGGACAAACAGTATCCCACATTCTTGATTTTTAGTTCACAAACACTTCTCATAATGACTAACTACTCCTGACATTTTGGAGATGTTAGCTCTTTATACAGTAAAGTTACAGTGGGATACAAATAATATCAGGCTGATCCTGCCACGATTTGTCCCCCGGTTCAAATCACAGACTAACAGTATCCCATAGTTGTTTATGTTTTTAAACCCATTTTGCACAGAGAGGCATTTTTTGAAAAATGTATTGATAGCAATGTTGAATATTATTACACAGGAAAAAAACAACTACACGTAAAATAATGACACCGTGAAGCCTCTGCCTTTCTACATGGAGGGACAGTAACTGCGTGTGTATATGTAAGCGTGTAAAAACTGAAGATGGTCAGATTAACAGTAACAGTATTTTGTCTCTATCTGCCATTCTGCAATTCATCTGATGTAAACAATAACATGGCGCACAGCGTGATGTGAAAAAAGGCACATACCTTTGACGTTGCGTGACAAACTCTGTAGTCCTCGTCCACACGTAAACGCAAAAAAGGAGTTGTAAAAAATCTCAGCTTGTATATTTATTTATTTTTGTTTGAGTAGTCTTTTCACCAAATATTTTTTTACTGTTACTTGAGTAACTTTTTTGAAGACTACTTTTCACTTTTACTTGAGTAATAATATTTTAAAGTAATGCTACTCTTACTTGAGTACAATTTTTGGATACTCGACCCATCTCTGACTGCATTACAGTACTCGAGTACTTCTTCTGCAGACGATTTAATCTAATCTATGATGCTTTTAAGATTCATCCATTCACCCACTCCACCTGTCGGTGTGGCATGTCTCACCTGAAGGTACCGGAGAGCTCTACAGTTCAGTTATTTACTCAGACCCTGGAGGGTCAGATCATTCCTGCGTCCTGGCACAGGTGAACACACCTGTCAGGTGTATCAGAGCTTCCTGTTGCTGTTTCACTGCACATGTTATTTAATATAAATGTATTTTGATACATACATCAGATTTGATATATACATCAGACGTTACAAAGTCTGAGGTCACCTGTAACTGCCTCACTGCAACACATGATCAATACAGTATCGGTATTCCAGTGGAAACTGTTTACTGATTTTATATGAAGGAAACAAGGAAGAAATTTATTAAGGAGCACTGATCAGGAGTATTGCTCGTGTATTGATCTGTTTCCACAGAGCTTCCTCTCGTTCTGATGGCATGTTTTCTTTTCCTTTCCTGTCATCATGGTGACTTCACGCCCTGCAGAAGAATGAAGTCCGGCGGCTTCGGCTGCTCTAAGCTTCATTCCTGTCATTCCTATTGTTCCCCCTCCAGCACGTCATGAGCAGGTCTGATGATCTGCTGTCTGATTGGCTCATAGGTCACAGGTGAGATAAAACTGTTTTCCTGGCTGATACTCAGGTCCAGCAGGTGTGACTCACCTGTGCGATCCAGCTGATAATCAGCAGGTGAGACAAAGAGAAGGAATGCAGCCCAGCAGCAGGCCGCCTCACTTCCTGTTCACCTGGATGAGAGGGGAAGGCCTCAGCTGATTACACTTTAACTTCACAAACCTGAGCAGCCAAAAGAAAATGAAATAAAAATGTCTGAAAAGATAAAAAAAAACTGAAATAAACAGAATAAATCCTTCAAACAAAGACAAACAATCACAACTGCTTCCTGTTTATTGATCTCACGTTGGCCTGGGCATCAAACCGTAGACCTCTCACTTCTCAAACAACAGAATCAGCTCATTTACCATCAGCCAGGTGAGACACACCTGGATCAGATGACTCTGAAACAGCTCTTACTTACATGCTGGTCTTGCACTTGCCTTCCCACCCATGTGACCAGCTGTGAGAGCAGGATGCGAGTGAAACGAGTAAACGCCAAATAAATCCCCTGAACTGTCCAGCACATTCATCAAACATGATGCCAGCGTGCTCCCTTCGCCTGCAGGACGAGAACCCACCCGTCTGTGTTAGAAAAACACTGAACTTTGACCCTCTGCTGACAGTCTCCTGGGTACCACCTCACCAGGAGGAGATCCCAGAGGAGGAGGCCGGGAGACGGACGTCTGAGCTTCTCTGGACGGATGGAGGTACTGTTATGAAATTGCAGTGATGCTTGACCCCTCACTGAAAAATAATAGAGCGTAAGCACACATCTCTGACCTCTGACCTTTGAGAGTCAGCATGTTATGTGACACGGAGTGGGCCTGGGCTCATGTCTGAATTGGTCGGTGGCATTAAAAGAGAACCTCAGTGTGTCGGGAACGGATTTCCTGTAAATAAAGCTCAAAGAGTTTGAATGAAACTCAGAGGTGAACGAACTGGTGGAGCAGGAGCGTCTGGGTGTTTTCATGTGAAGCAGCTTGCCTTGTCATTACCTGTCCAGGCAGGTAACCTCCTTCTGCCGGTCGGACCAGTTGCGCCTTCATTCCTCACTGCTGTTTAAAAGGTGGAGACGCCGGCTCAGAGCGCCACACCGCCGCCTGCTCGTCCTCTCTGGTGCAGTGGTTCTAGATAGTTCAACAGTACAGCATTCGTTTGTGAAATGTTTAGGACCACTTGATCAGAGCAAGGAACTCACAGCTGGGAACTTCTGCAGGGACTCAGAGCAACACCTAAAGTCCCCGTCCTGTTTCCTGCGAGCCGGACGCACCTAAGCTGTGACAGGTAGAAAGGTCTGAAGATAAAGGTGGGGTTTCTGGGATGATTCCAGGTGTTTGATCTTTGAAGGCTGTTTACATCCACAACTTTTATTCATGTTTTAAATGATGTCTTGATGTTTGTGAGCTTCGTCAGCCAATCAGATTGCAGCTGTGACTTTTTCTGGATAAAAGCTTCTTCCTGTTCCACATGTAAAACTTGACGTCACAAGACAACCGACGTTTCCCTCAAGTCTTGATTTGGAGATCTTGCCCTCCATGGGCCTTTGCACGCCAACCAATCAGATTACACGTTCTTCCCATGTTGTTGAAAATGAAGAATAACTGTAACAGATGTAGACTGTAAAGTAGAAAATTAATCACAGCAATGTCAGAATCATTGAATCATTGAAGAAACATTTTTATCTGAGTGCTCTGCTCTAATATGAATATTTAAACATATCTGAGCTCCTCTTGTAAACACTTCTGTGAGCTTCCTGCTGAGCAGGAAGTGTGTGCATCTGTTTGTTTTGTCATTTCCTGTTGTGAATAAAGTGCTTTACCGCAATAAAAGCTTTGTATGAATCACTGCGCCATTCAGGCCCTATCCCCTCCATTTACTCATCGTGATGGTTAAATCTGGTTTGTACAATAACACAGTCTCATGACGAGAAGGATATCGTCATCGCTCCATATCCAAAAGATAAAAGATATCAGCTGTGTTTGTGTGTTATGGTCACACACTGGTTTTATGGTTATGCTACAGCTGATGGGAAACGTATTTTGGAGGTACAGGACAGGAAACCAGCAGATGAGGAGTGAAAAAAACTTCCATACAGCCATCCATTCGCTTCCGATTATCCTTTTCAGGGTTGCCCGGGGCACTGAATTCCAACTGTAATAGGGCGAGAGGCAGGGTACACCATGTACAGGTCGCCAGTCTGTCACAGGGCTAACACACAAAGACAAACAACCATTCGCACTCACATTCACTCCTGCATTCACACCTATGGGCAATTTAGATTGATTGATTTACCTATCCCCACTAACTGCATGTCTTTTGACTGTGGGAGGAAGCCGGAGTACCCGGGGAGAACCCACACAAACACGACACAGAAAGACCCCAGCCTGATGGTGGAATTGAACTCAGGATCTTCTTGCTGTGCGGCAACAGTGCTAACCACCGTACCACCCTGAAAAAAAAACCCTGAATCATTTAATAAACATATGAAGCTGTCAGTTCTGTTAAAGGGCTGAACTAACCCTTCCACCAGTAATTGTGGTTATAAAGCAGGTTGTATTGTGTTACTGTACAACTGTGATGGTATGGGCAGAACTTTGTGCCATCAGAAACAGAATTCAAATAAGTTAAATTCAAATTTGAATTGCTCGCATTGAATCTGAAATGTAAAACTGAATTTGAAGTAGCATAATTTTAAATTCAACTTATTGGTTTGAAAATGATCATCACTAAATTGAAATTGAATTTTATATTTTGAAAATGAATTCATTTCCTTTGAAACTGTATTTTATCCTTTAAAAATGTAGCTCTCGAATAACTTCAGTTTCACTTATCACTATTCAGTTCTACAATTCAATTTCAATTCCAAAATTCAGTTTTTTGGGACTTACATCTGGTTCCGGTTCCAGAGTAATCGAGCACAGATTAATAGAACTACATTTTGCCAGCGGACCGAAAGTATTACTCACGGGTATCTACAGCATCTTGAGCTGCATTAAGACTTCAGAAGTCATTCGTCATGTCGAATGACCAGCAGATAAACTCTCAAATTTGTAATAAATGTATTAAATGTATAAGAACAAGCGTCAAGTTAACAAATGACAGCCGTACAGTAACTTTTATTCTTATTGTAGCTGTTAGCTAAAAATGCTAATTTAGCGTAGTTTGCCCTTGCTTCAGCTTTGACAAATATGATTGACTGTTTCTAGTAGAATTCCAAAGTTGTCATTTTAAACTCAATTCAAATTTTAAGATTCAAAGCAACTTTACCTGTGGCTCCAGTCATTTTTCTCCACGCAACTCACTTTATTCCTCCTGTGAATCTAGCTATTGGCCCATTCTCTCCATTTCACTTTAACTTCTCCTACCCTATCGTATACTTGGCTACAGAAAGTGGCGAGCCAGGAGAGTTTGCAGAGTTGTTAGCCCGCCTAAAATTTAATAAAACCTTTAAGAGTGCCCGGAGCTTCAAAATGACTTTTTTTTTTCAACGACTGGTACTTTTACGTGTGCTAACAATGGAAGTTGTGAAAACAGAGAATGTTAAAGTTCAAAATGCTGTTTTGGTCAGTGGTTTAACTAACACAATCATTGATAAAGAAATAATTGAGTTTGTAAAAGCTTTCGGTCCTGTCAGTAGGCAGATTAAGCTACCAACTGGTGGTCAGATTATTGTGGAGTTTCAACATGAGGCTACTGCTAAGGAACTAGAGAAAAGATATCCGGTTGTTAAGTCTGACATCATTAGCCATGTCTGGACCCAAACTCCGCTGCAGGTCCCTAAGTCAAATGATCACTGCAGCATTACTGAGAGTTAAAAACTGTCTCAATTCTTTCATCTGTAATAAAATGATCAGTGTTGCTGCTCTACCAGGTGTAACAATTAAATTTAACATTCAGGCATCCAGGAAAACGTAATTTATGACATTTAACAGAGTTAGAAGTTAGCAGGGAGTTAGCTCGCTAGCTTCCATCCAGCATAACATAAACAGTAAAGCTGGAGGACGAACGCTAACGAACTTTCCACTCGATAAAAGTTAATGTGAGGGTTCCCAAAGGTTAGGGGCAAATGCAATCGCATGGTAGGATGCTGTAAACGGACCAAACGTCAGTCAGGAGACCCACCGAGATAATCCCGCCACAAAACGAGGTTAGTCATTAATATACTGCTGCTTGGGCTGCGCTGTAGTTACATCGTAAGGGTTTAAAAACTGAGCTTTAAAATGATTAGCGGTAATAAAAACCGAGAGAAGCCAACAGTGATCACTGACTGATTTTAGGGGCTTGTTGAGATTAAATAGAACAAGATACAAAGCATTAAAACATGTTAAAAATACAACAGCCTTATTAAATGCAGAATACGTTGGGCCCGGAAGCAGGATTAATCATGTCATCACTTAAAGACCGGATTTGCCTTACGACAGACCTTGCACTGTGAAACCAGAAGTTGTCTATCACATTCAAGACCTAGCCAGTGCATATAGAATTGAAACCAACGGAACAGCTACTGTAACCTTTCAGAGCTTAAGGATGTAGCAGCGCGAAGCAACCAATCTTTTGAAGACGTTTTCATGGATGAACTAGCTAAAATTGGGGAGTCATTGGGAGGAGATGTCCACAAAGCTGAGCCTTCCACTGAACAAGAGCCAGTGCCCCACAGTGATGAGGCCCTACCTTCTCCCCCTTTAACACCCAATAGCAACCATGTAAGTGCCTTGAACTATATTCATCCACCTGCAGAGGCCAAATAAAACAAACCCCTCAGATTCCCACCAACCTTTTAAGCACACCTGAAGTGCAGCGAGTTATTGTAGAGCACATTGTTAAAAGCCTCATTTTGTGGAGCTACTTCTCCAACTACTAGTGATGGGAATTCCGGCTGTTTTTAGAGAACCGGCTCTTTTGGTTTGGCTCACTAAAAACAGCCAGCTCTTTCGGCTCCCAACCAGCTCTTCAGGTTGTTTTGTTGCTTTAATTAATTTATTATCAACAACAATATAAAACTATGCACAAAAGGAATTACTAAGGTAAAAAAAACATGGTTTTGTTTATATATGTTTATATATAAGTATATACGGTGGCCCCTAGAGACAAAGCCGAAAGAGAAAGAAAGCCAATTACAACAACAAGAGACAATATTGTCACATTAGAAAGGTATAGTAATGATCCACAATTATTTTTGGTTGTGGATGATAAATTTAGATTTAGAAAGTTTATTCATGCAGTGAATCCTATGTATGAAATTCCAAGCAGGAAAACACTCTCCCAAAAAAATCATCCTAGGCCTATATGACAGAGAATGTGTATCTTCTTTTTGTTTTGCATATTTTAATTTATATATTATTGTGTTGTGGTTTGCAGTGTTTTGTGTTGTTTTACTTTAAATTTGTTTAAAAGGAAAAAGCTGAAAATTTAAATAGTTAAAAGTTGAAATGTAAATAGTTGTTTTTTGTATTTTATGATTCATTTATTACATTTTATGTGGTGTGAATAAATAAAAGTATATTTATGGTGGCCCCTAGAGACAAAACACATACAAACTCCGAAGCATGTACAAACTGCAAAACACGTACAAACTCCGAAGCAGGTCACTGAGCACCTGATGGCTTTGAACTTTTCTTGTCCATCTTCCATTGGTTTTCATTTTGCACTCCAGTATGAACACAAATCCCCCAACTCGAGGTTCGCCACAATATAACCTAATAGACCTACACCTTAGTTCACAGATTCACTTTGTCTAAGGTGTATTTCTGGGATTTCACACAACCCAGGATTCAAATCATGAATATATAATGGGATTGGATTTACATCATTATGAATGAAATGTGCTCTATCTGGAAGCAGCCGGCCCCCCTCCCCTGTCGACAGGTTGTGTGTGAGATCATCAAACTGTAAATTATTAATTTTAAATTGTTATTGATCCCTTAACCCCTAGTCCTAAAGTGTGTATTTATTTTCTTACTCTTCTTATATTTGTTGTTCGTTTACTTTCACTGCTGTAAGTGGAGCCTTGTCTCGTCTCTCTATATACTGGACTGTATATAGCGGAGATGACAATAAAGTTTACTTTGACTTCAGCAGCAAGCACCGAGGGCTCTCGCGCTCACTTTTCGCGTGAATTTCGAAAAAACATCGGTGCAAATTATAAGTCTGTATCATAATGGCTCGTGTTTTCGTGTTTGTTGGTTTTTTTTTTATTGTTTTATTTTGCGAGTTGGTTATTAGATGCTGCTCCAGCCAGCCAGAGAATCCCCCACCGTCCCGCCCTCTCCTTCCTGTGCCGCAAGCAGCAGGCGCACCTCGCAAACGGAGGGTGCCCTCACTCCCAGCAAATGGGCGATAGAAAACCGATCGGTGCCTATGTCATTCCCAATATGCGCTGGCTGATGTCGGGGCAGCATGAGTACGAGCAATTTTTTTTGTTTGTTTTTTTGCCGATGCCCGTGAATCCGCCCCCCACCACATGCTCTCATGGTAGGAACGATTATGAGCATGAAATGGATAACAATTCTCCTGACCTCCAGAAGCAAATTGCTGACCTCAGGTCTCAAATTGCACAGCTCAGACCTGACAAAACAGAGAAAAGATCAAAGAAACCTCAAAAGGAAGCAAAAAAGAACACAAGTACCAAAACTCATGAAAAGCCGGAACAGATACTACAAATTGCTGCAGTGTAAGCCAAACCCAAACCTGGATACGGTTTCAAGTGTGGGGAAGATGGTCATATCGCTTCCAACTGTAGTAATGAGGCCAACCCAGCATTAGTAGCCGCTAAAAGGAATGCCCTCAGACAAAAGCAGTGAAAATGGGAAATATCCAGACCAGTCGATGAGTCCTTTAATTTAAACAAGAAGGAGCCCCTGTTGCAGGACAGATGGGTGCTAAATCTGAACAAAGTCCCACCAAGGAAAAGACAATGAAAGCCCAGTGTGAAACAGCTAACGTTCACTCAGTGCCTAAACTCCCCAAAAGACTTGTGGGTAGAAATGCACAGCCAGAATGGTTATCAATGGCATTGAATGTAGTTGCTTGCTCGACTCAGGGTCTTAAGTAACCACTATTGCCCAATCCTTCTATCAAGAACACTTACCTGATCATCCTATAAAACCCATCAGTGATCTCCTAGAGGTTGAAGGTGCGAATGGTCAGACAGTCCCCTACTTGGGATACATTGGGACGGGAATCATGTTCCCCAAAGATCTCGATCAGTCAGAACTTGAACTATCTACTCTTCAATGGTTCAATGGTTCAATGGTAACTTTATTGTCCCTGATGGGAAATTGATTCGCAGTATGTCAAAACAAACAACAAACATACAACCAACACATCACGTACACTCATTAAAAAAATACTATAATATAATATAAGCCTGATAAAACAACCTAGATATTCCATCGAAAAAAGTGCAATGTGCAATGGCAACAACACTTACAATTTAGTGTTGTTAATTAAGATAATAGCACTAGGTACAAATGACAATTTGTGTCGCTTTGTCTTCACTGCAGTCATTTTATAACGACGACCTGATGGAAGCAGTTGAAAATCGTTAAAGAGAGGATGATCTGAACACAACAGGACAGAAGTTGCCTTCCTCAGCACCTGCCTGTTATAAAAGTCCACAAGCTGGACCTGAGACCTCCCTGAAATCTTGCCCGCCACTTTAACCAGATTGTTAAGTCTGGTCTTATTATCCATGGACATACTACCGTACCAAGCAATGATACAGAAAGTTAAAACAGATTCAATAAAACTTTTATAAAAGAGAGTCATCATTTCAGATGAAACATTAAAACCTCTCGCCTTAGTTGTCCCTGATATTTGTTCAAACTCAGACACAACTCTACTAATTGGCACAAATACACTTGACCCCTTATATAAGCATCTTTGTGAGAGCACCTTACCTGACTTTGAAGTAATCCCTTATGGATACCAACAAGTGCTAAAGACATTAGCACTGAGAAAAAGACAAACTGACAGTGGCAAGATTGGCTTGGTAAAACTTTGAAGTAGAACCCAAGAAGTCCTTCCTGCAAATCAAAAGCTACTACTGGAAGGTTTCATGCATGCTAGCCACGCTAAGCCTGAACAGTGCGCAATTATTGCATAGCTCTCTACCTGGTGGTGTGTTTGTAGATTGTTGCCTTATATCTCTGCCAAAGCATGGTCCTTATAAAGTCCCTGTGTTGCTGAGAAACGGGACTAACCATGACATTACATTGCCCACTAACTGTGTAATTGCTGAGTTAGTTGCCCCTGACTGTGTCATGGCATGTCCTGAGCCTGAGAAAGGTGACCAAAAGGTGTCTGCTACGTGTAACTCTCAGCAGCAGACCTCAAACTCAAGACCCCTTCTCAGTTTCGACAGTGGTGAATCACCACTATCTGAAAAGTGGAAAGACAAGATAACTGAAACGCTAAACACTTTCTCCAATGTTTTCTCACACAATGATCTTGATTTTGGACACGCCACACATATAAAACATCACATCAACTTAAAAGACGAAACCCCCTCCAAAGAGAGATCTCGCCCAATTCGTCCCCATGATTACGAGGCAGTTAAAAAGCATTTACAAGCCCTCTTAGATGCAGGCATAATCAGAGAATCTGAATCTCTATTCTCATCACCGATAGTGGTGGTCCGCAAAAAAATGGTGATCTGCGTTTATGCATTGATTTTAGGAAGCTTAACTTGCAGACCATCCGCGATACACATGCCCTGCCAAACTTAGAGGAGTCATTTTCTGGTCTTGCGGGATCTCAGTGGTTCTCTGTGATGGACCTAAAGTCAGGGTACTATCAAATCGAGATGTGTGAAAAGGATAAGCCAAAGACAGCCTTCGTGTGCCCCTTTGGGTTCTACGAATTTAATCGTATGGCCCTGAGCACTTTCCGAAGGCTTATGGAAAAGTGTATGAAAGACATCAATCTGAAAGAAGTGTTAGTCTTTTTAGATGATTTGATAGTCTTTTGCAGTTCCCTTGAAGATCATGAGACCCAACTCATTCATGTTCTTGAGCGACTCCGAGAGTACGAGCTCAAACTCTCACCCGACAAATGTTATTTCTTCCAAACATACCCTAGCCCTAACCCCGAAAAAACTGAAGCACTCAAAACTTGGCTGAGACGCCAAACCTTAAAAGAACTCTAGTCATTTTTAGGTTTTACCGGTTATTACCGGAGATTTGTCAAAGACTACTCAAAAATTGTCAAGTCCCTCACCTCCCTCACAGCTAGCTATCCTCCAAGACAAAAGCATTGTAAAAACCCACCCAGTGATCCAAAGTATCTGAACCCCAAAGAACCTTTCGGTGATTGTTGGGGACCAGAATGCCAGATATTGTTTCAAACTATTATTGAAAAACTCACCACCTCACCAGTGCTTGGGTATGCTGATGCAAAGCTACCTTATCTGGTACACACAAATGCCAGTACAGCCGGACTTGGGGCAGCTCTTTATCAAGTGCAGAATGGAACCACACAGGTTACAGCCTATGCAAGTCGTGGTCTTTCCCGCAGTGAAGCTAAGTACTCCGCTCCTAGCTTTAAAATGGGCCATAACCGACAAGTTTCATGACTATTTATATGGGAACACCTTCACAGTCATCCCCGACAATAACCCATTGACTTATCTTCTAACCACAGCAAAGCTTGATGCCACGAGTTATCGTTGGTTGGCTGGATTGTCCACCTATAACTTTGGCATTAAGTACAGAGCTGGGAGAAAAAATCTTGATGCAGATGGACTATCTCGGAAACCACATGACAAACCTGAAGACGATACAGTTTTTATTGAGGAATGTCAACGCATTGATAAGTTCAGATCCCATCTCTTGTCCTCAGTCAAAGATGTCGAGCTCCAACTTCAATCTGATACCGTGATGGCAGCCTGTCAAAGACATATGGCCTTGGACCAGACTGGACCCTCTTGTTCAGTTGCCATTCCAGACATGTTCCAAGAGGAAGGCAACGATAACAATCTCCTAGCCTTACCCAGATACACCCATGTTAGATACCTAACAACCAGTTAGTCCTTCCTGATTCCTTACACCCTACAGTTATGCTCAATCTTTATGACAACATGGGGCATTTAGTGGTCGAACGCACACTGGAACTCATTCGGTCTTGTTTCTACTGGCCAAAAATGGCAATTGATGTCGAAAAGAAAGTGAAAGCTTGCGAGAGATGTGTCCGTAGAAAAACCCTGCCAGACAAGGCTGCTGTAATATTAAAACTTCCAGGCCCATGGAGCTAGTCTGCAGGGACTTCCTCTCAATAGAACCAGACAGTAAAAACACTAAAGACGTCCTAGTGATCACGGATAATTTTACAAAGTATGCTGTGTCCATTCCAACCAAAGTCCAGAAAGCCACCACCGTTGCAAAGAACTTATAGGAGAACTTCCTAGTTCATTATGACTTTCCAGAGCGACTTCATAGCGATCAAGGGAGAGACTTTGAATCGCGTACAATCAAAGAACTGTACTCTCTGCTCGGTATCCGCAAAGTGCGAACAAGTCCTTATCATCCCCGTGGCAACCCTGTTGAGCAATACAATCGCAAGTTACTCAGTATGCTCGGTACCTTGAAAGACACTGAAAAACATCACTGGCGTGACTTTGTAAAACCAGTTACTCAAGCTTATAACTGTACGGAAAATGATGTAACAGGCTATTCTCCTTATGAGTTAATGTTTGGTAGACAGCCTTGCTTGCCCATTGATATTGCCTTTGGCCTACCACAACCAAACAAGCCACACTTTACTCACTCTGAGTACGTCAAGCAGCTGAAAAGCTACCTCGAACAGAGCTATGACATAGCCATCAAAAACTCCCAGAAAGTAGCTGACAAAAACAGGAAACGGTTTGACAAAATCATACATGAATCCACACTGGATGCGGGAGACCGAGTCTTGGTTCAAAATCTCTGCCTGAGAGAGAAGCACAAATTAGCAGACAAATGGGAGCAAACAATGTATATTGTTACCAAACAAATGGAAAACTTACCAGTATATACTGTAAAACAAGTTAAGTTAAGTTAAGTTACCTTTATTAGTCCCACGAGTGGGAAATTTCATGTTAAGGCTGCCGACCAATTGCACGCGATGGCGGCGCCATCTTACCCTCTGACCATACATACATTGCACAAAAACATCACATGGGGAAGACAGGTCAGAGAGGTATAACAATGGAAAATCCACAACATGTGGAAAGATAAGGAGAAAAAAAAATAACTCCCCCCAGACTGAGCTCCAACAGGGAGATCAGTTTGAGAACAGAAAAAAACACCTCTGCACATAGCACATGAAAAAACTCTTAATACAACAAAGAAACACATGACAAGCAACAGGGATGGGTAAAGGGTGAGAGACAGCCAGTGTAGACAGTGCATCCGGGCCTGCAGCATATGCGCTGGTCTCCTTGATCCACCGTCAGCATCGGAACAGAATAAACGTCGAAGGCGTTTGGAGGGGGAGGGGGGATGAGGTATATCTGCAAGTTTATATATATGTCTGTGTGTGTGTGTGTCCAGAGTTCAACTGAGACAGTGTCCTTCGCCCTGCCAGGCTAAGTAAACAGTCTTCTAGCCAACCCAGGTGGCCTTGCGTAGGATAGGAAGAACAGTCAAAGCAGTCTGTTATCAGGGTGTTTTTGTTCAGCTCCAGCCTTGAGACCACAGCTGGCACTGAGTGGTAGCCGCATGAAGTGATGATGGTTTTTACTTTAGTGCGAACAACTCGTAAGAATTTCAAAGCTGTTCTAACAGTCCAACACTGGTCTCTCAATCTCCCGTTGGAGAACCGTGAGCTTCTCCATGATGTTATCAAACTTACATGATGTCGTCATTCTTGTGCTCAAAGAGCACTTTCTGAGAACTCACGACCGCAGTGAGCTTCTCCAAGATATAATCCAATTTGCGGTCAGAGGTCTTATTCTGAATGTTCACGGCAGCTGCAAGCTTCTCCAAGATCTTATCCATGCTGCACTCAATGAGCCCATTTTGAGAGCTCACGCCTCATCCCATCATTTCAATCCCAGCGGGCAGCCTTGTGGGGGTTTGAACAGCCGGCTTAGCTTTCTTAATTCTTCGATAAGCCAGGGCCAAGCCATCTCCGATTAGCAAGAACCCTGTTATCATGGTTCCAAAAAGATAGATATCTTCAGCGTCTTCGATCGACAGTCCTGCCAGGCACACGACCCTCCAGTTATGCCACCTGTCGATCATGTATCCGGCAGGGAAAGTACCTGCAGGACACTCAGGCTCACCCGAGCCCAGACTTCTCGTTGAGAAAAGGGTGTCAATTGCATTCAGGGACCAGTTGATCAAATCCATAATTCCTCTTTTAGGTTTTAGAGAACAGACTGTGAGAGAGTGATCCAGGGAAAGTAATACAAAAAACACGAGACTAGACAAGGACACAAGAGGCTAAGCAGGGAAGCTAAGGGAGAGGAGGAGGAGGAGAGGAGAAAAGTGTGACCGCCTTCATCAAGAGCAAGAGAGAATTCAACTTGTCTTTCAGGTGAAAGTTGATTAGTTGATTAGTCTCTGACAATGGTGAATCTGACAAACAAAAGGAGAGGGACCCTACAGAACACTCCACAGAGATCTATTACTTCCCTGTGGATTTCTCTCACCGACAGAGCATAAACCCAAGTGAGTCACAAAACCTAACAGACCACGCACAAGACAAAGTTCAGCTCCAGAAGTTGACGTCGACCAAACACTTAAGGAACAGGAAGATTAGTTGTATTACCATGAACCCCCACAAGTGAAAGACAGACATTTCTACCAAGTATGTGTCATTCCACCAACACAAGGAATCAAAACTGAGAATTGAACTGAAACATACTTACCTGGACAGGAAACTGCAACATATTTACCTGAAGGCGAAACTGGAAGTTCAACTGACACCAACTTACCTCAAATGGACAGTGAAACCAACTAGGGCTGGACTATATCATATCGTTCACGGTATAGCCCAGTAATTTTGGGCAACGATCCTATCGTTGTAATTTTGGGCAATGATAGGAAAATGAAATATCGCGATAGAATATGGGAAAAACGCACATGCGCAGTGCCTATGTTTACGTACGCACATGGCAGTGACGCAGAATGAGAAGTGCGAAAGCAGATCGTTGAATGAAACAGATGAAGCAGAATTGGTTTGTAAAAATGCTGTGGTGTGGAACTGGTTTAGCTTTCGTCCATCAGAAACACAACAAAGCACTATTTTTGGTAGAGCATGCTAGCGGGCCATCGTTATTACCATATTGTTTGGAAAATACGGCACACTTAAAATCAATCCTTTGATTTTTCTGAAAATCGACAGTGTCCCTTATAATCCCGTGTGCCTTATGTATGAATTCTGGTTGTGTTTACTGACCTCGAAACGATTTTATGTACACAGCGCTCGAAAATCTGTCAAATGTTTTAGTACGACTTTGCTAAGCTACGAAGCCGCACCGCTTGATGGATTGTCGGAGCATTACGGCTATCGCAGGCAGGAGTGATACGTACTGTGCTTCAACATAATATTACCGTATTGTGTGTGTATAACTTCTTTTTAAGTTTTGTGGATATTATACATGGTTATGCTGAGGATATGTCGGCCAGTTTCCATTGGAAATGCCTTTTGGTTAAACTGTCAGCAAGGAATTTGCACTGTTAGATTTTTATATAACTTTAATGCACATAAAAAACAGCTGCTTGTTTAAGTGAAAATACATTGATGGGGTTTTTTGCACTAATAAAGTTGTGGTAAAGTATTTTGTCTCGTGTCAATTATATCGTCAGTTATATCGTTATCGCAAATTTTCAAATGTATATAGTGATGAATATTTTTGGTCATATCGCCCTGCTCTAAAACCAACTTACCTCAGATGGAACGTGAAAGGGAAACAAACTTACCACGAAGTGAACATGACACAAGCCTACAAAACAACACACCAAGTGAGTCTGAAACAGATACTCAAAAAGACAAAAATGTTTTGTCGACCAGTTTGTCAGATTCACCGTTGTCAGAGAACTCAACTAATCAACTTTCACCTAAAAAACAAGTTGAAAATGATGATGAACCTGAAACCTTGCAAACAGAAACACAGGTCAGAAGATCTGAAAGAATTCGCCAACCATACCTAAGAATCACTTATCCTCAGCTAGGTAACCCACTAGTAACAGTGGTTAAATCACTCTTTCAAGGATTGAACAAAGCTTTAATCGATTCCCTTGCTCATGATGTTGCCTATTTCACTAGAGCCGTGCATGAGATTTAAGAGGGGAGGATGTAACCAAGTGAGTTTTACAACACTCAGTAATGCACTACAACATTGTTATTGTTAATTGTGATTCACCATTAATCTGTTCATCACTGTGTTGAGCTAAAGTAAATCCATAATAAAAGATAAATAATATAAATATAAGAATAAAACCCCAAAGAGTAAATTTAAGACCCCTACTGGTTAAGAAGGAACAGGCCCCGCCTTCCCCTGCTCTGTACTGTCACATGTGCTCAGACACAGAGAGAGACGGATGTGCTCGACACCATTGCTGATTTTCACCGCTGAGCTAATTGCTGGAAAACAACTATAAACTTGATAAATTGAACAAATATCCATACTGGAGATCTACAAGGACCTTGGAGAAACTGACCTGATTTGTTGTGAACATTTTGGACTTTGGAACAATCCACCACCGTGGGTCAGAAGCTGTTAAGCTAACCTTGAAGCTAAAAAGCTAACAAGAAGTTAACGGGGAATATAATAGCCCAATATCAATGTTGTAGATCTGCACGGATGCGGATGAAGCGGACAAGATCCTCTCTGAGAGTTGAACATTACAAGCGTGCTGGTGAGTTAAACTGGGAAGGGGCGAATCAGGCTAATTGAAAAACTAACTATCCTAATGCTCATAGCTGTAGCTGGAGTCGACGTTTTCACTGTGGGAGAACACACAGGGTTTCTCACAGAGTTCAGCTACTCTGAGCACTCAGCTTGTGTGCTGATGAGGTTTTAGTATTACATGTTGAATATTAAATGCACTAAAATAAAATGATGGGATAAGTTAATTTTGATCTTAAAGTTAATGAATCTATTTTATTTGATATATGATGACATTTGATGCTTGAGCGGCACTGTATTGATGTCTCTGCATGTTCTTATTGTGCCAATGCCTTACCACACACTGTAAAACTACATCCTGTGGGCTTTTGTATATTTTTTTGGTGATTTTATTTTTTACATTGAATTAACATATTGCTTCATTGCTATGCAGTGCAAAGCAATGCTCCTGTAATTCAGTTAAAGGGGCAGTACTGTCAAAAAATAATCTACCATAGTTAATGGTTTATTTATGTTTTCTGATAGAAATGTGCAACTTAATGATGAAATAAGCTGATTGTGATTTAAAGATTACATCCATGGTTAAGATGCACTGTAAAAACTATGATTAGAAATGAGACTTAATGTTTTGTGCTTGTCCTTGTTATAGCAACTGCATTATTTACATATGGCCATATATACCACTATAGAGTGTGAACTGAATTAGTAATAGCCCTGTTGTTTACAGGCTAGTTTTTTTTGTGGGATCGTGAGACCTGGATTTCTTCCTGATAAGGAAGATGGCGAGCCTTTCCCTTTGAACCGAACCATAGCCATTCCGAGTTGGCGCAGAAGGGCAGGTTGCTCTTCTCTCATGAGCAATTGCAACAATGCAGTAGGATGAAATCGCACTAATCACAGACTTTTGACCTTTTGGATTCGACTTGACTGAACACTGACTATTAAGCCAGCAAGATTGACATATCTGAGCTCAGATAGGATTCTGGGGTGTTATTATTGCTGTTATTGTATTTTATTTTTATGTTTTCATTCCTGTTTATGAAGGGCTGTTTAATTGTTGCTACATAGTTCAATAAAATTCAAAGCAAGTTTACCTGTGGCTCCAGTCATTTTTCTCCATGCAACTCACTTTATTCCTTGTACGAATCTAGCTATTGGCCCATTCTCTCCATTTTACTTTAACTTCAAAACTAACTTCAACTTCAAATTAGGCTAATTCAAATTCAGTTTTAAAGAGCATTTATTCAAGTTAGAAACTCAGATTCAATGCAAGCAATTCAAATTTGAATTTAACTTATTCAAATTCCATTTCCGATGGCACAAAGTTCTGCCCATAGATGGCCTCAGTTCCTGCCTACGTCGTTAATAAAACCAGCCTCTCAGTCTGTAGTTTGATCTGAGGTTCAACAAATATTTTTCTGCTTTGCTTTTGATTCCCAGATGAATTCTGAGGATCATGTGACATAGCAGCTTCTTTTTAATTTCAGTTTGGGGATTTACTTTTGTGTCAGAATGTTTTAAATTATAATTTGGAGGTTTTATCAGGGGAAAGACTTTTGACTCAGAGCACGGCAGAAGCCTTGGGTAACTGCAGAGCTGCATGCAGAGCAGGTGACACCTGAACCAATGAGCACAAAGGAAACAGAGGCTCGAGGCGGTGCTCAGTCGTGATGTCACAGAGTCACTAAGCCTTGAGCTGTGATAGGTTGCCTAAGGTCGCAGGCTAATACGAGCTCACAGACGCACAGCAAAGTCAGATCACTCACACGTTACAGCTTTTATCAGAGAATAAACTTCCTGACAGACCTGTCAAAGAGAATTGAACAAACATTCACACTCTGCACCACAAACAGCTCGAATCTGCATTTAAAGGGGACATGAAACACTGAACACATAAAAGCTCATTTACCCCAGCATCACAGACACTCACACAGACGTAACTCAGTCTGTGACGCTGGCTTTAAGAAACTTAAGAGCTTAAAGTTAAAGTTTAAAACCATGTTTAGCACCATCTTCTGTCAATACGAAGCGTGACATCATGTGGTTGGCTAACAGACTCAGATTAGTTTATATTAGCTAAGCTAGCTCAGAGTTAAATAAACAGAGTAAGGGGATCACTATAGTGCTGCGGCAGTGAGTTTATGTTAAAGCAGGATATACTGTCAACTTTACTGTCTGTGTCTGTAGCAGGAATCTTAGCTTACACAGCACAGTCTGAGACAGGACAGCTGTCTCAGACCGGTGGGAGGACCCAGAGGAGAATGCCCAGTCTAAACCACAGCATCTCCCCATCAACAGCCAATCACAAATATTTCATGTTGTCATGGGTCTGATACAGGAGTGCCAAACTTAGAGGAGCTGTGGGCCACTGCTGGCACCGCCGTGTCATTGGAGGGCTACTTTAGTGTTCAAGTAGTACAAAATAAACAAACAAGAAAACACCCACAAATATTTCCTACAATGTAGTGTTTGATTGTTTTGTTTTTTTAATTTCAAATATTGTACAACAAGACAATTTTTTTTTCACTCTTAGCTAACTGAAGCCTTTCATTGAACTACCAAATAAACACACTGGTCCTCTCTTTCTCTACATGGCAGCACTTCTATCATTTTGTTCGTATTTAACAAAATAAAAATGCAGACATTAATTTTTGACTCTCTCACTGAACTAATACAGCCAGTCCCTCAGCAAGTTTGTATGTAGACCCCTGGTCTAATATATACTTTGAATTATGAATCGTACTTCACTTCTCTGTGTGTGTGCACACTCCCTGACACAGTCCACAGCTGTGTGAGCCAAATCTTTACCTGCCTGATAGTACAATAGTGTCAACTACACTGTCTCCTGAACTCCAAATTAGCCGTAATGTTCTCGTTAGTAAAGCACTCTAGGACTGTTTGGAGGAGAGCCTGTTTGAGTCAGGTGACAGGTGGTTACCAGGAAGGAAGTGATTTTTCCTCCTCTGGCCGAGAGCAACGAGCGGTGCATGATGTGATCAGTGCTATTTTATCCAATAAAATAATATTTCTGTTCCCAAACACATCATGTTATGTTTACAACATAACAGTTTACAAGCCAAAGTGTTTGGACTCAAACAGGCTCTGTTAGTAAAGTATATCATAATATGATAAACTTTTCAGATTGGAGTGGTAAAGGAATCAAATATTTAGAACATATACTAGAAGAAACAGAATTTATTTCATTTGACGGACTAGTTACACAATATGGGATCAACAAGAAAAGATTTTTAGAATATCAACAAATTAAATCCATAGTAAAAAAAGACATTTAAACCGGGTCAAGTTGAACTACAAACACCACCAAGTGTGGTTGAATTTCTTACTTTTAAAACCCCCAAATTACTATCCAAAATATACAGAATGTTTTCTAAAACAGATGAATCAATATCACTTCCTAATGCAAAATTGGAAGCGGATTTATCAGTTAACTTAGACCTAAACTTCTGGTCTCAGACTTGCTTAAAAACCTTTCATCTAATCAGAAATCCCAGTCTTCAATTAATTCAATACAAAATATTACATAGAGTGCACTATACAGGTCATCGGATGTTCAAGATGGGCTTTACGTCTACCAACAACTGCTCACACTGCCAAACCAATTCACCGGACAATTATATCCATGCTCTTTGGTTCTGTCCACCAGTTCAGAAGTTTTGGCGCGAGATATGTGAAGACTTATCAAAGTGTCTGAAATGTAACATTCCAACTTCCCCCTTAGTGTGTTTGTTGGGCAGCTTGGATAATGTCACTTCAGAAAAGAATATAGCCCATATGGTTTTCACTGCCCTATGCATAGCCAAGAAAACAGTCCTCATGAATTGGAAAAATAAAAATAATCTTAATTCTAACCAATATAGAAATGATCTATTAGATTACATTAGTCTTGATACAGCCTCTGCCACCACATCAGATCAATTGCTCTGGGCTCCTTTGATCAGTTCCATCACCTAGTGGGGGTGGGGGGTCATAGTTTGGTCCCGCCTTCACTGTTGTGATTGGTGTGGGGGTAGGGACAGGCTTAGGGCGTCAGGGGGTTCCCCGGAGGCATCTTCCTTGGGGGGCTCAACCCGGGGTAGCGGTCATGTCCAATTAGGGGCTCTGTTTGCTCTCAGGTGACGGTTTCCTCGTGGCTGCGTGCAGCGGGGCTAGGGGAGGGTCTGTGCTGACGGACGTGGGTTACTGACCTGGTAGCCTGGCTGCCCCTGGGTGGGATGGGCGCTCCGTCTCTGGGCTGGGGCCCTGGCCGGGCCTCGGGGGCTTGGGTCCTGGTTGGTGTGTTGCCGGGGTTGTGGGCGGGTGGGTGCATGGGGGCCCAGCCCTGGCGCAGGGTGCCGCCGGTGCGTCGAGCCACCTGGGCCCCGGTCTGGATGGGCCTGGGCCCCCTTTCCCTGGCGGGTTGCGGAGTATGCGGAGTATGGGGGTGCCTACTGGGGTCAGCGGGGGAGCTGGCCCCAGGGAGGGGTCACTTGCCCCGCCCTTCCTTCCCTCCCCATCTCCAGCTGCCTCCCTCTTCCCGCTCCACCACAACCACCCACACATGCAGGGCCTTGGAGTAGGGGTGTGTCACCAGGGTGCAGAGGAGGCTACCCCCCCCCCCCCCCCCCCCCCCGTCCCCTTCTGGCTGCCTCTGCCTCAATTTTATCCCACAACTTAGACATTCACATTACTCACACTCTCATTACACATACATATAGGATCTTGGGGGTGGGCACGCTACATTGATTCCAAAAGACCGATCAGCAAGCACTCCAGCGGGTGGTGAAAGAAGCTGGCAGAATTATTGGAACAAGTCTGCCAGAGATCAGTAATATCTTCCCCACTCGCTGTCTGAGGAGGGTGCACAGTATCCTGCGGGACCAACATCACCCTGCGCGCCACCTTTTCCATCTGCTGCCCTCAGGGAGAAGGTACAGGTCTATATAGGCCAGAACATCCAGACTGGCCAACAGCCTGTATCCACAGGCTGTGAGGCTCCTGAACTCTCTGCCCCCCTCTCACGGACAATAACCATATCCAACTTCTTAATAGCAATGAACTGGTCTGCATTGGTGCATCATATCTTTATTCTCTTCCCCCTCCTGCCCCCCCCCCCCTCTTTCTTAAATAGATAACTATCATATCTGATATCATATCTCACAGTACAATAATATTGAATGGGTTGCATTGTTGTATTTTGTCCTGTTTCTCAGGTCTTTGTCTGAATTTCTACGAACATTATTGCTAAGGATTGTCTTATTGCATTGGAGTCACACTGGGTTAAATATGTACACTTGGGTTTTAAGGGGTATTTATTATTTTCTTCTCTTTTTGGGTTGTATGGAAGCCCCAAACGCAATTTCATTGTTCTTGACAATGACAATAAATAAATACTACATACTACTACTACTACGACCATCAGGGTGTACACCTCACCCCTGGCGTCGTTGCCCACCTCTCAATTTTAAATACACGTAGACATTGAGGGCTAGCAGGAGGGACTATGCGCTTACCTGCTGTTCTCTGGCAGGTAGCTCCATGCCCTCCTGGGTTTTAAATGCACCTTAGAACACACATGCATCAACACTACAATGAGCGGGTGGAGGGAGGTTTGGAGTCTTCTCTCACCCCCGTTCTCTGCGGCCTGCTGGAGCGGGGGGGCTAGAAGGAGGAGTTGGCTGTCCGACTGCGGTCTGGAGTGTGGGGCCTCCCTGCTGCTGCGGAGTCGGGGCGGTCTGCCTCTCCCCACCGCAGGGAAAAGGGTAACACCACCTGGGTCTGGGTGCAGTTCCCCCCTCCAGGGGCAAGGGTACCTAGACCCGGTTCGTAGAGTACGCTTGGGGAGTGTGATCGTGTGTACAACGTCTCTTTATGTTTGTCTCCACGTTGGTTGAGTGTTGAGTAATTGCATATGAGAGCATGAGGGTGGGAATGGATGTCTGTGTCTATATGTCAGGTTGGGTATCAGACGCCACCTCTCTGGGGACATCTCAGGCCCTCCAAGGTTTGGAGGCCTATCTCCCCCCACCACCACTTCCCCTGCCAGTGGCGGACTCCCTCAGACATCGTGCGTTGGTGGTTCTTTGTGTCTGGGGATGGGCGTCCAGGTACACACCGGCTCACTCCTTGGCGGCCGCTTATCGGGGCCTGGAGCCTTGGGCTCGCTCGGGCCACTTCGGAGGTGGGGTGCCCCCGGCCTCTCGGCCTGGGGCTCGGTCACTCAGGCACGGCTGGCTGCCGGCGGAGCTCACGGGCACGTCACTGCAACCCCCCCTGGCTTCTGCTCCGCGGCTGCTGAGTGAGCCCTCATCTGGGACTCTCCTCAGCTCTTTCTGGGACAGTGGCGCGGCTGCCCCTCTGTTGGTCTTCCTTGGTCTCTTGTGTTCTGGGGGCCTCTGGATGTCTGGAGTTTTGATCTCCTCCATACCTGCTTCATGCCCTGGAGTACGGGGCAGTGGCTCCCCACAGCCTCTAGCAGATCATTACATTAAGGAACCTTTTAAAAAAAAACAAGCGCGTCCATGCTCACAGGGGTACACACGGGTGATCACACCCACAAACTACACCCTTTTTGGCTCCTACCTCAAAGCACACTGTGTTCTGTTGATCTTATGTGCTGCACAATAATGTTTAATATTTAGTATTTACTGTCATATTCCCACATATCATTGTGATGTTGTTTATTCTATTACTCTTGTTCTCTTCTCTGTTAGACCTTGTCTCAGCTGATCAGAGCGGTGGTAAAGCTGAACTCATTACAGGTTCAGACTGAGCTGAGTACAGTGACCGGTTGTTATACACTCAAAGCCTCATTCACTCAGGCACTTTCTTCTATGTGCAGTCACACACAATCAGCAACTCGGGATTAGTATTTTGCCTGAGGCATGTAGACTGGAGTAGACGGGGAGTGAACCACCGCAGTTCTAATTATCATGCTGAAACAAAAAAGTAATAAAAAAAATAAATATATCTCAGGGCTCGCAAAATTTCAAATTCCCTGGTAGCCCTTTGGGCAGGGACTCTTCAGTTTTTGGTACCCCAAAATAAATTTAAGTAGCCCGAATAAAAAAGAGCAATTTTTTGATTGATGTTTTGTTTCCTGTTTTGTTTCCTTTACAATATTATACATTAAAGTATAATATTGTATAATTATATAATATTAACTTCTTATCTTGTGCGCGTTTTTTATTTTGACAGCAAATGCGCACCTGCGGACCACTTATGTGCACCCCTGGTTATATACCTCGTCATATTGCAGCCACAGAAATTCTTTTGTCCATGAAACCATAAAGCTGCACTTTCTTTTTGCCTTATAGTCTGATTTGTCATAACTTTTCCATTTTGTGGTAAGCTTTTCTTTGGCTGTCACTTCTTCACCCTGACCTGTCTTATTTGGCTCAGCAGAACTAAAATATATATCCTGCTGCTTTTACACATGCACTCACATAACGCTCAGCGACTCTCTGCACGATCAACCTCTCACATGTTTAAGCTTGCTGCGGGAGATTTCACTTGTCATGTTTGCATAGTAAGCTAACGATTGATAAGACGATGTCAGAGGAATTGGTGCGCAAATTATCGTCACTCACCAATCAGTGCTGACGCTCTCTATACACAGTTCGTGCGATTGCAAAGTGAAAGCAAAATACAAGCGCAAATTCAAACGCGATTTAAATATGTCACATATTGACAGTGGCTCACCCATGCCAATGACATAATTACCCAGCTACATTTCCGAAAGAATGCAAAAGCATTGACATATATTTTTCCTTCCTACGATAGCCCGACGGGCAGGGCAGAGATGGATTTTGGTAGCCCGACTGGAAAAATCGCTAGCCCCGGAACGTGGGGCTAGCGATTTTGCGAGCCCTGTATCTGATTGAGGAATCACTCATCTTTGGAAAAGGAAGTTTATTATAGAGAAATGGCTCTTTCCAAAATAAAAGCTATACTATACACTTCTTCTGGGCTATATTCTCAGCAGCATATTAAACATATCAGGTCCCCATAAGGAGAATCATGTGCTAACGGCTGTCTAAATAACTCGGGTAAAGTTTGTAGCATGCGTGCTTGTTGTTTTTGTCTGCTTCCACTTGTCTTTGCACGAGGATGATGTCGGAGTAAATGTGCAGTCATATTCGTTGTGTTCCCACTAGTGCTGTCAGCGTTAATCTTGTTGAAATGACGTTAATGCCACAACACGGCAAATCTCCGTTAACGAGCTACCGCGGATCGCCCCGTGTGTGGGGCTGGACGGCCAACACGTTAACGAGCTAACTGCGCTAACACACTAGTTCCCACCAATGTAATTGAGCATTGCGTGGCACATCCGACATACTGTTTTACTTTAGTCCATGACGCGCTTACCTTCAGGGTCATACGTCACATGAAAACCAAAATAGTTCCAAATGCCACATCTGAATTAGGGTGGGGGAGGTTCAGTTTGCCATGTTGCAAGGAGAGCTTAACTTCTGTCTCGCTAGCTTGCCCTGCGCGCAGTGAATCTGCATTCGACTACTCCGCCTAGGCTGCACTGTCGAGCACAGATCCACTGAGCACTCAACACAGACAGCATCGTCAGAAGGAAAGTTGATAAAATAAATGATAAATTTTGTATTGTTCGATACATATGCATACCGAACCGAAAGCACTGTATCGAACGGTTCAATATCGATGCGAGTATTGTTGCACCCCTAATGTTTATATATAAATATATGCGGTGGCCCCTAGACACAAAGCACGTACAAATTCCAAAACACATTTCTAGCTTTAACGGAATTTCCAAAACAGCTACCTAGATCACTTAAATTACACAATTGAAAGCATGAAAGCATATGTGTATTGTTTGTATATTTATACACAAGCACTCATATATGCAGCGTGTTGTGCGCTCTGCTGAGAAGGTGATTGGCTGCAGACTCCCATCTTTGCAGGACCTGTACACCTCCAGGACATTGCGGCGTGCAGCTCGGATCTCAGCTGACCCTTCTCACCCTGGTCACAGTCTGTTTGACCTGCTCCCCTCAGGCAGGAGGCTCCGGTCCATTCGCACCAGAACCTCTCGCCATAAGAACAGTTTCTTCCCCTCTGCTGTTGGACACATGAACAATAACCATATGACTATCCCCGCCACTAACACATGACCCTACGCTGTGTTCACTGTATCATTCCATGTTTGGCACTGATCACCACCTGCACTCATGTATATATCTTTCAACGTAGCACTCTTAATTCTTACTCTCATGTATATATCTCATGTATATCTCATGCACATATCTTTCCACGTAGCACTTTTAATTCTTATCCCTACTTTTTTTCCATGTCTATTTAAGTGTTATTTATGACACCATGTTCGCACTGAAGCACCGCAGCAATTTCCTAATGTTGTAAACCTGCTCAACATTTGGCAATAAACCCCATTCTGATTCTGATTCTGATATATATTCAAATAATAATAAAAAAAAAGTTCATTTACCTGTTACTACCACACACCAAATCCGGTCGTTGGTACTGGCTTGTGTAGCCACTAGGTAACAAAAGCTCAACACTGCGCCCAGCATCCTGGAGCACTTCTGTTGTGTTTTGTACGTGTTTTGAGTTTTTATGTGCTTTTGAGTTTTTACATGCTTTGGAGTTTGTACGTGCTTTGGAGTTTGTACGTGTTTTGGAGTTTGTATGTGTTTGTACGTACTTTGTCTCCAGGGGCCACCGTAAATATACTTTTATTTATTCACTCCACATAAAATGTAATAAATAAATCATATAATACAAAAACCAACTATTCACACTTCAACTTTTAACTGTTTAAATTTTCAGCTTTTTCCTTTTAAACTAATTTAAAATGAAACAACACAAAACACTGCAAACCACAACACAATTAAATATAAATTAAAATATGAAAACAAAAAGAACATGCATATTCTCTGTCATATGGGCCTGCATGAATAAACTTTCTGAATCCTTTATCATCTGCAACTGAAAATAGATGTGGATGATTACTATACCTTTCTAATGTGACGTTGTTGTCCCTGGCTCTCTTTCTCTGTCTCTCTGTGATGGATGCATGCAACCACACAACTGAGATACTTAGTTACCTGACCTCCGCTCCAGTCCTTCCTGGTTTGGCTGAAAGAGGAGGCTGAGGGTAGAGCTGGTTTAAATGCAGAAGCCAATAAAGTGGACTGGACCATCTATTATGATCATGCAGGGGGAATGGGGTTCTTCTTGAATGATGGTTAGCTGTTATCTCTTTAGTTTTCACCTTTAGTGTATATAATGGTTTATTCATTTGCTGTATAACTGGAGCTGTTTCTCATTTGGGCAGGTCAGTTTGTTGAGTTATGTTTTTGTTAAGTGACTTTGGAGTAGCGTTCTGTTAAGTTAACCTCTTTTATGGGCCCACTTGGTTCTTAAAAACTTTATTTTTTGTTATTTTGAATTTTTGTAATCATCTTGTCCTTTTTGGGGGTATAATAAAACCCATTTTTTTGAAGATTACATTTGTGCCTGTGTGTTCCTGGCTGCTTGGATCATGACACTCTCCCTCCTGCTCTGTTCCTGTGCTACTGAGTGTAACTACCGCCCCTCCCCCCTCTTCCCAGCGCAAAGCACAAGGCTCGCATGCGGAGTGAAGTGGAAAAAAAGTGCGAGAGAGAGGGTGAGAGAAAGAAAGAAAAAAAAAACCCCACGGCTCACGATAAGGAGCCGGCTCGCGTCGTTCACGTCAAAGATCCGGCTCTAAGAGCCATTTCGTTCGCGACCGACACATCACTAATAAGAAGATCATTTGTAACCTTCACTAAAGCTGTTTACTGTAAATGTCGATCCACCGACGCACTGACTGATAGTGTTAAAAACTCCCAATCCTTTTAATCTTTGGGCTGAAGGAAGGACACTACTCGGTGTATAAATGCTCAATCAACAATTCTTTATTCCCATACAATTCAACACTTATGAGCACAAGCCATCATGATGGGGAGAGATGCATGAAGAGGGTCACAGCAAATCTCAAAATGGTGACGGGTTACTCAGCTCCTTATAGCCTCTAGTGGCCCCCACCTAGTTGTAAAAGCCTAAACATTCACATTCTTTCTCTCACACGGCGCCTAAGTTATGACCTCGGCTCCTGATTTTTCTGCTCTCTGTAAAGGTGGGGGTATGGAATGTGGTCTGTCTCTTCTATTATCGGTACAAGGTCCTCTGCACACAAAATTCTCTTCATGATTCAGCAGTATGAAATGTCAAGAAAACAGTGTAACACATTCAACAGTGTCGAATAATACAGGTCAATCCAATAGATCTAATGATTTTTCACACTCTTTTAAGTCAGAAGTATAATGCAAACTAAAACTACATACTGATCACACACTCTATACTAAGAAGTATAATATGACCTACAGCAGTATCCTAATTCAACTACTTCAATTACAGATATAAGATAACATATAATAACAGAATAATCTCACAATAGACAGCCTGCTCTTCCTCCTGAGCAACAGCTCATGTGTTTGTGAGGTTGTCTTTAAAGTATCGGCCTGTAACATCCTGTATTGTGCTGCACAGATATGAAGAAACAACACAAAAACTGCTGACTCCTCAAACATTTCAGGAAAGTAGTCCAACATTTAGAAATCACAAAAACAGGAAGTCTCACCCTTCTGCTTTCTCCAGAAAAAGTGAAAAAGTTGCTGAGTATGGGAGACTTGTATGGTTGGCTGTGATTGGAAGATGAAACAAGGTTAGTTGGTTGGAAACAAAACAACCACACAGGAATAAGAATGAGAATCATCATTTCTCCTGTCAGACTGTTTTTGTTCAAAGGAGACAAGGACAAAGAGAAACACCATTGCTGCAGTATTCAGTGTGTTATTGTTAATTACGCCTTGTTATTGGATAAAGCACCGACTCTTCAGCTGTCAGAGAAGCAGTGATATCTCTGTAAAAACAGTAACTGCATCATTTAAACGAGCCTTTTATTTTCTAAGCAGGTGTAAAAGACACTGAAACACCTCTTGTTTCTCATCATCATCATCATGGAGTCATCATCGATGCTGCTCTTCATCCTTCTCTGGACTGTCGGAAGGAGTGAGGTTCAAGGTAAGAAACGGCCAAATGACCGTGAGTGACATCATTAAATCATGCTCCTCGATCGTGATCTTTAAAACATGTCTCAGTTTCACTGATCTGAGTTCAGACTGATTTCAGCTCTAAGAGACATCTGATTAGTTCACAGCTTCTGCTTGTTGAGTTTATTCCACTCTCTCGTTTCTTTTGAATTCTTTTGTTTGTGTCAGCTTGTGGAGCTGTTTTTTTTCCCCACTGAACTGTTTTCATGTATTTATGCTGTTGTTGTTGCTGCTGTTTTACGTTTATTTTAGTGGTAAAGCTCACAAGTTTTTTCATCACAGAGCTGCTCTAGATAACCAGGAGCTCTGTGAGGTCATCCTGTCTCCTTGTCTTTTTTCCTGCAGATCTGTCGGGGAAACAGTTCACATTTCCCAGCGACCCCAAAGGCATAAACCAGCCCCGCGTTGCTCTTCGTGCTAACACCCGCTTGATCACTGTCATGACTGTATGCCTTCGCTTCTTCTCCCAGCTGAACCGGATGCAGGGACTCTTCTCTTTGGCCACCCGAGACCACTCAAATGCTCTGATGCTAAATAAAGACGCTGAGGGGTCCTACAAGGTCCACGCGGGCGACGACACCTACATCTTCACAAAGCTACCCACCAACAGGATGGACTGGAACTCGGTCTGTTGGACCTGGGACTCTCGGACCGGGCTGACCCAGCTGTGGCTGAACGGACTTCGAACCTCACAGAAGTTGGTGGGACAGAACTATCTGGTCAATGGTGATCTGAGCATCATTGTCGGTCAGGAGCAGGATGCGTACGGAGGTGGGTTCGACAGGAATGACTCGTTTGAAGGTGACATTACCGACCTGCACATGTGGGACCGGGTGGTGTCTGCGTGCGACCTCAGGTCCTACATGAATCAGGGCTCCTTCTCTCCGGGAAACCTCCTCAACTGGAACAACCTGAACTTTGATGTGTCAGGGAACGTCTCCATCCAGGATGCAGATTTTGAGGAACCAGTCTGTCAGTAAAGTGTTCTTACTGTGAGCGTAGGGCTTCAAGTTCCAGCTTCAAGCACTTTTTATGAAACAGCAGCCATTCGGTGGATGCTTCATGCTGGCTGATGCTGTGTCATCGTTTCCAGATCAATTAAAGTTCCGATGTCTCATTCTGCTCGGCTTAATTTATTTATTCACAAGATTTACACCAACATAATCCAGTCAGCACGTCACAGGTAGTGGAGGTAAACGAAGTCACTGCTATATGGTCACACCTGCACACTGAAGCCAGCACGCAGGTGTAGATTATGCATTTAAAAGCCTCAGGGTTAGCATTTGGCTGCTGCCATTTTAGTGAGAACTAAGCTATGAGCTAATGCCAGCTAGCTTATGATGACGATGAAGCTTTATTTGTCACTTGCAGTTGCCTGCAGCGAAACTGGACCTCTTCTGACCATACATATGTTACACAAACATCACATCAGGGAGACAGGTCAGAACAGGTACCGTAAAGAAAAACAATGTACAGCACAGTAGGTGGTGGAGGAGAAGACAACTCTACTCGGACTGAGCTCCTGGTAGGAGTTTGAGGGGAATGTATGTCAGTGTCTGTATATGTGTGTGTGTGTGTGTGTGCATGTGCATATGTTTCCTGTGTTCAACTGAGAGAGTTTTCATTCACCCGGTTTAGCAAAATTAAACAGTCCTGTAGGAAGTAGCGGTTTTTGATATGGGCGACACGGGCGGTTGCCCGGGGCGGCAAACACACTGACCTACACCACCAAACCATCGCACACACCAACCTGTAAATGCTCTTTTGCACAATATTATTACTAGATATATTATATATTATTATTATTTTTGCACTAACTTGTCTTGTAGCACCTTGGTTCCTGGAGGAACGTTGTTTCGCCTCACTGTGTATTTTTGAACTGTATATGGTTGAAGTGACAATAAAGTTGAACTTGGACTTGGACTTGGACTGGTGGGGGGCGGCATCACGGGCATTGGCAAAAAATAATAATAATTTGCTCGTACTCAACCTGCCCCGACGTCAGCCAGCACATTTTGGGAATGTCTATCGCGCATTTGCAGGGAGTAAGGGCGCCCTCGTTTGCGAGGTGTGCCTGCTGCTTGCGGCACAGGGAGGAGAGGGCGGGGTTGCGGGTGATTTTCTGGCTGGCTGGAGCAGCATTTAATAACCAACTCACAAAATAAAAGAAAATAAAAACAAGCCAACAAACACGAAAACACCAGACATAATGATACAGACTTAAAATTTGCACTGATGTTTTTTCTAAATTCTGTATGCGAAAAGTGAGCGCGAGAGCCCTTGGTGCACCTGCACTTTATTGTCATCTCCGCTACATACAGTACAGTATATAGAGAGACAAGACGACAGGGCTCCAGTTACAGCAATGCAAGTAAACAAACAATAAATATAAGAAGAGTAAGAAAAAAATATACACAAGGGATCAATAACAATTTAAAATTTAGATTTTACAGTTTGATGATTTAAAGTCTCACACACAACCTGTTGAAAGATGAGGGGGGCGGGGGGGGGGGGGGGGGTGGCTGCTTCCAAATAGAGCACATTTCATTCCACTGCAGGGCAACCTGCCACTGCATGTGGCGAATAAAATTTGAACTTGAACTTGAACATTTCATTCATAATGTTGTAAATCCAAATCCATTATGTAGTCATGATTTGAATCCTGGGTTGTGCGAAATCCCAGAAATAAACCCTAGACAATGCATATCTGTGAACTAAGGTGTAGGCTTATTAGGTTATGTTGTGGTCAACCTCGCGTTAGGGGATGGGTGTTCATACTGGAGTGCAAAATGAAAACCAATGGAAGATGGACAAGAAAAGTTCAAAGCCATCAGGAGCTCCACAGGGAGTGTTCACCCAGGGCGCCAAACAGGCTAGGACCGCCACTGCCTGTAGGTATAAATCTTATATGTCCTCAATTGACAGTCCTGCCTGGCACACAAATTGTCACTTCTGCCACTCTTCCATTGTGTATCCGGCAGGAAACGTCCCTCCCAATGATGGGAGTAATGGCGTTATAAGTAATGGCGTTACTAATGGTGTTACTTTTTTCAGTAACCTAACTAATTACTATTTCTATCGCTACAACGCCGTTACCGCCACTAACAAAAAAATGTGGTGCCGTTGCATTACTATTTTTCAACAAACAGACGGTTGAAGCTGTGTTCAGCTTACCGCACGTTATATCAGTTGTACGGAATTAGCTGTCTACGTAAGTAATCTGAGCGCTACAGCTTTAAGTAGCTGCGCGCACAACACCTGGAGCTAGGGGGCAAAACAATCACATGAGTGCTGCTGTTTGGCTGAGGAAGAATAAAGTAGTCGTGGTAAACCAATCACATGGTAAATGGCCTGTATTTATATAGTGCTTTACTAGTCCCTAAGGACCCCAAAGCGCTTTACACATCCGGTCATCCACCCATTCACGCACACATTCACACACTGGTGATGGCAAGCTGCATTGTAGCCACAGCCACCCTGGGGAGCACTGACAGAGGCGAGGCTGCCGGACACTGGCGCCACCGGGCCCTCTGACCACCACCAGTAGGCAACGAGGGAAGTGTCTCGCCCAAGGACACAACGACCGAGACTGTCCAAGCCGGGGCTTGAACCAGCAACCTTCCGATTACAAGGCCAACTCTTGAGCCACGATTGCCACTTCAAGATGACAAAGCAACAAGGTGCTATATACCAGCTTTTAAATTGTGTTGATAGGCCACGTAAAACCAGATAAACAATGATAAACAATATATACGTGTGTTTTTTCCTGAATACTTTCGTCACGTTTACTGTCTAAGGACAGAGCAAGCAAGCACTCTCTGCTCATGACCAAAAAATTAAAAAAAACAAAACAAAAAATACCCCTTTTGTGTTGGTGGAAATATGTACCACGTCGACCAATCAAAAAATGATATGGCAACATGACATTTGGTTGTTTAGGAAGAGGGGGAAGTTTTAGGAGTGTGTGAGAGAGAAAGAAAGAGAGCAGAAAAAAGAGAGAGCGCGAGTTCTGAGATGTGAGAGATTTGTGACATTTAGCGTGTTTGGAGTGTGTAGTTTGTGATTGTTACAGTAAAAAATATAACTTTTTTCTGCTATGACTGTCTTGGACAGTCTGTCACAGGGCGAGGTTCACACTTTAGAGGCCCTCATCATGTTAGTCATACAGGGAGACAGAGAGACCTCTAGTGGTGAGTTAGTCCATGACATCTTTCAACTTCATGTCTAAAATGTATTTAATCCAGTCTAGATGCTCACTGGAGCATACACTGGAGAAAGTAAAGAAGAGGAAATGTTGACTGTGGTCCTCACCCTCTCTGACTACCTGTCACTTTACTCTGATGCTGACTGGCTATTTCCGCAGAATATTTCTACTTGTGAATCCAAACTGCTGCTGCTCCATCAAAACTCATCAGATCATCAGTTAGCTCCATCTGCTGGAGAGACCACTGACTTACATCATCTGATGTGTGTGCTCTCTGACACTGACCGGGTCTTTCCTCACAGGTTAGACTGGTTTTGACATCTGATGTCTCTCTGAGGTTATGAGCATGTGACACTGTGTTAAGATCAAACACTCACAGACTCCAGGACTGACGAGGAGAACAAGCAGCTGCTTCTCCCCTGATGTTTTGTCCACACAGGAAGCTGTGAAGTGCCTGGAAGCTGACCTGAGGTGAGTTCAGCAGGTGAGAATCCTTCCAGAGAAATGTGAACACGTCTGTGGATCACTCTCACTGTACGGCACGAGTGCTTCCTAATGCTGACTGGCTGTGTGGGCTCGTCAGTATTAATCCAGTGAAGAATCTGAATCTGAGAACACTGATTTCAGAATCAGGGGTGTGTATTTTGGTGGTGGTTGTTGTGGACTGTAGTCTGAGTTTGAGTCAGTGGTGAAAAATGCCGGGAATGTCTGAACTGGTTTGACACTTTAGAGCAGCTTAAACTTATTTTCTAAGAATAAATTCTCAGAGTTGAGTTGTCTTATAACAGACTTGGATGCACTGAAGGCCTTTTTGTTCCACATGTCCTGGAAACGACCTGGAAAATAATAATATAAAATATAAAATTTTATTTATATAGCACCTTTCTAGACAGAGTCACAAAGTGCTCCATATAAGATAAAAAGTCATAAAAAAGTAAAACAGACAATATAAAACAGGCAAAAATTAACCAAAAGCTTTTTTAAAAGGTGAGTTTTGAGTTGTTTTTTAAAAACAGCTACTGAGTCCAGAGTTCTTAAGGTTTGGGGGAGAGAGTTCCACAGTCTAGGGGCCACAGTGGCAAAAGCTTCTCCAGGTCACAACTCAGTACTCACATCACTGCTCCATCATTATCCGGACTCAAAGCTGTGTGTGTGTGTGTGTGTGTGTGTGTGTGTGTGTGTGTGTGTGTGTGTGTGTGTGTGTGTGTGCGGGTGTGTGTGCGTGTGCGCGCACATGCGTGTGTGTGTGTGTATTAAAGTACACAGCAACAGAACAGATCTAAATATCCTGAACCAGAAACAGAAACAGAAGCTGGACCTGAACCTGGACCAGAAACAAAACCTGGACCTGGACCCAGGGGTGTGTCCCTCGTGAGTGGACACTCTTTGCCTTGGTCTGAAACAGAGTAAGTTTGTCAGTGACCCAAAGATCGTACTCAGACCACAGATAAGAGTTTATTCTGACAAAGCATTAGCTCATTGACAATAATTAATCATTAGCTATTATTAATCTCTGGCTCTCTTCCACAGCGTGTCTTTGTCCTGCCTTTGTCCTTTGAGGTAGGTGTTGTTGTGATTTGGCGCTGTGTAAATATATTTCAATTGAACCCTAACCCTGTAGAACCAGGGTCTTTTCCATTAGGCAAACTCAGGAGGAAAGAATCAGATTATTAGGACTGTCCAGCTGATTATGATGATTTGTGAAGGCAGACAGTTAAAGCTCTCTGAGGCCTTACTTGCTAGAGTGGATGATGATCATGTTGGAGGAGCTGAAGGTGGGCAGCCAGGTCTTTGTTTCCACAGTGTTGAGCTGATTGCAGAGGAGGCACAGGTAATTGACCAATTTTGAACTGAACTGGGTAACTGGGAAGCAAGTGAGAAGAGAGGATTACATACTGGAAAGACTAAAGTCTGACAGCCGGGGCGCTCCGTCATCTCAGCGTAGAGACGACAAGTCAGGGTTTCATACAGCTCATAAAATCAAAGTGTATGCCGATCTAACAGTGTATGTTGACTGGACAGAACAGGTCCTTCAGTACACAGGCTGAATGACAGGCTACACTGCAGCTGCACGGCTGCAAATCCGGGTCCTCCCTTTAGATGAGCTTACACAAAATACTGAACTAATAACTACCAACTGTCTGAATTAACCTAGATTTACAAGTATCTTTTAAACCTAAGTACCTACTCTTCAAGTTTCTACTTGATGTAATGATTTATTTTGAAATGTCAGTTGTCATCTCTGGCTGTGTGCCAGGTAGACCCACACACAGCCAGAGATTGAAGAGTTGAGAGTTGAACTGAAAAGACACAGCTTTTTTTTTGCTGGAACAAAAATACTCAACAACTAAAACATACAAAATGCCACAAAACTCAGGATGTGTGACAAATATCTACAGTCTGATTCTGGTTTTGTTTCTGTCAGGCTCCAGCAGCAAACAGCAGTCTCTCCTGTAACCAGCTCAATGTCTGTGCACTCAGCTTTGGCTTTTAATGGCCAAGCATCATCTGGAGAAATGTGAGTTACCTTGTGAGTGTGTAATACACTATGTCCTCTTTATGCTGTATAACTAGAACAATTAAAGTTCAAGTTAAAAAAAAATTACAACAATGTATATAGCTACCTCACCTCCACAGAAATGACGTAAGCTACTCAGTTTACCAAACAACATGTCACAGACAGCCTGTTAGAGAGTTATCTCTGAGATGCTGATGTGATAGCTCCCTCAGGACAAAGACTGAGGGACCAGTCAGAGAGTGGGCTCAGGGAGTGCTTTCCAGATACTTTAATGAACATTAACAGCAGGCCAGTAGTACACCAATTGGTATACTCAATGAGAGTATGGGAGTGCGTATGTGTGTGGTTTTAAATAACAAGAAAACAGGGAGAATAACAATCATTGCTTTTCAACATCACACACCAATAATGAATTACAACATAAATGATTAAATAAATGCTCTGGCTTAGGAAAATCTCACAGTGCCATTTTAAACAGGTAGAAAGCAGGAATATTTGCATATCCAAAACAACAGAAAAGGCCTAATATCTCAAAATTAGTAAAGATCAGCAATTAGGTGTTCAACAGAGCCCTCTAGTGGCCAAATAATCTAACTGCTATACACAAATCCGACCAGTATCAAAGGCTACGGTGGTAAGTTACATGCGTCTACCAATATCAATCAAATCTCCAAACACACTCCATATCATGTACCTGCCTCTGTATTTTTGTTGTTCTGTTGTCTTGTTTTTGTTCTGTTGTCCTAACCTATAATGTGCTACTCCTAATGTAAAACCCTCCCTTGTGTCATCATTTAAAAAACTTACACTGGTCACCCAAGGGACCCAAAATGGTCCTGCCCCAAAAAGTGCGATAAAAATGTTATATATTAATATTTTTTTCCACTTTAAATGAGTCAGTCTTTTAAAACTACTTCTGCCTAAAATATTCATATCAAGTTTTAATTATATTTCGGGGGTTTTAACCCTTTAAATCCCAGTTTCTTTACATGAGCGCACCATTTTTTTAGCCGAAAAAAACAAAAGACTTAAGTAATATTTGATTGTTATTATAATTAGGCCTTTAGATGGTCCAAAGATTGGCACCAACATTCATTTTGATTGATCGTTATTTTTTTTGCAGGGGCAAATTTAAAAAAAAAAAAAACTTACACTGGTCAACCTAGGGACCCAAAACGGTCTGACTCACGTTTGCACAGGAAAGCACACTGCTGGAAAACGCTACTCCCAGGCACTTATGGAAAAATGCCCTTAGGAAAATTTATTGATGTATTAATTACCACTACTGTTATAACAATGCAGCTGAAATATAAGGAGACTTTCTGACACAGCCTGTTCACATCCAGCTCCATGGATGTATCACTGCTCTCAGCGTCTGTGATCAGAGTTTGGATCAGAAGTAGGTGAAAACAAGGGCAGTTGGTCACCTGCCCACAGTGATGCCACCTGGAGGAGCAAACAGCATGCAAACGTTGTTCTTCAGCATAATCACATACAGCCATGATATTCACTGTTGGGTCTGTCTAGCACAGACCTACTGCTGGAACGAGACAATTCTACTACAACAGCAAAAGCAAGACGCAACTCACCAAAGTTCTTTGTCTTACTCATGCACGAGGGAGAGAACTGTGACGAGCGTCGTTCCTTCGCTTGACCCAGTTGCTCTCGTCTGCCCCCTCGTAACACTGCTCTTTATTACAGTTACATGACTATGCATAAGTTCATTAACATATGAAGTTTTACACAGGCATACATGTGAACAACGAGTACCATGTCTGTGTGTATGTATAGGCATGTGCGTGTGTGTGTGAGGGGGGGTCAAGTATGGGCTCAAATTGTGGTCATAAATATTTTGTACTTGTAAGTCAGGATTTGTATGTGTAAAAAGAATTTGTATGTATGTAAAAAAGATTTGTGTGTGGACTTCGCCAAAAAATACGTGTGAAACTCTGCACTCAAGTTTCAAGTTACAAGTATGAATTTTGACCCTATTTTTCTTCCTTTCAGCTGATTGGCCAATGTCATGTCAATCACAAATTTAACTATCCAATCAGAGAACAGATGGGTTTGGCTATTGGAGGGGTGCTTTATGGAGCTTCAGGTCCTTGAAGGAAATAAATGCCCTTTTACATGCCAGCCCAGCGTTTTCCTTCATCATCAGGAAGGGAAACAGTCTGTGGTGGTCCGAGTTTTGTGATTTTTGTGTCACAGATTTATGTGCTTAATACAGGGACCTCCAGAGACTTTTCAACAGTGCTGTGGACCTCGGGGGGCAGTGTTGTGGAAATGACACAGTCTCCACTAGTGGGGATAGTTACAAAGCTTTCTTCGTTATGAATGAGCATACATGTTTTTATTGAACATTTGAAGAACCAGCAAAAAAAACAGAAACGCTTGTAGAGGACATAAAGTCAAAGATAGAAACGACAAGGAGCAGGTGCATCTAGTACAGATGCCGCAAAAACCCACAGAGCTCAGCAGCCAGCACAACAAATTCTGGATCCTTGGCTTTTAGTTAGCAGTTAGCATTAGCAGCACATGCTGCGTCCAATGTGAAAGGAGCTTTATGCTGCGCACTGTGACTCACAGCAATGCTCCCGGGTCAGCCCTGACTTTGTGTTAAACTAATCCTAAAGTAATAATGGTATTTCTAACCACTGATATACCACAAATTTATCCTTTCAACAGCTACTGAAAGTTAGGGGACCTAGCTTCTATCGGATATTTATATAGAGATCCTCCAGCTTCAAACTGTATTACCCTTCAAGGACCTGTGGTTCAAAAAAGCTCCCCTCCGACAGCCAAACCCATCTATTCTCTGATTGGATAGTTAAGTTTGTGATTAACATGACATTGGCCAATCAGCTGAAAGGAAGAAAAATGGGGTCAGAATTTGTACTTGTAACTTGAAACTTGAGTGCAGAGTTTCACACGTATTTTTTGGCGAAGTCCACACACAAATCTTTTTTACATACACACAAGTTCATTTTACACATACAAATCTTTTTTACACACACAAATTCTTTTTACACATACAAATTTTTTTTACACACACATAAATTCTTTTTACACATACAAATCCTGATTTACAAGTACAAAACTGATTTACAAGTACAAAATATTTATGGCCACAATTTGAGCCCATAGTCAAGATGTGACCCTGTGAACGACTCCCCAAAGCTGGTGCTAGGAGCGCAGTGGTCCACCTAAACAAAGGGCTCTTATACTTAAGCAGATACAGAGTAGGTGTCCTCATATAGTATAAATCAGAAAGAGAAGGTATGACCTCTCTCATGACCTTAGGGTGTGTGTGTGCATGCCAGAACACTCTGGAAGGCACACAGAGTCTTTACAGACTGCTAAGGATCAAACCTCTATCAATCTACAAACATTTATATACTTCTAAGCATAAATGATTATAAATTTCTATGCACAAATGACAATAATAAAACATAAACCCAACATTCACATTAAATACAGAGTGCACCTTTACTGTACACTTCCTAAAACTGAATGTTCTCACAGGGTTACCCAGCAGAGCTCAGAGGTTCCCAGTGGTCAGTCTGTCGTTCAGCATCAAACAGACCTGGATGCCATATTCATGGTGAGACCAATTAATGCTGTATCAATGACATGGAAGGATGCATTTCGTGTGCTAATTGGACACTAAACAGTTTTAGCAATCAGCTTATAGGTTCTTATTATTTCCTTTTTCAGTTACTGGAGATAAAAATGGTCAATTTTGTAAAGACCGAGCTGAGGAAGATCCAGAAAGTTTTGAGTGCAGATTACCCAGAATGCTTAGAGAGTCTGAGGGAGAATGATGAGATGTTGGAGAATGAGGACGAAGAGCAAAGGAAGAGTAGCAGAGTAGCATTTCTGAAGATCACACTCCACTTCCTGAGGAGAATGAAGCAGAGGAAGCTGGCTGACCATCTTCAGAGCAGTAAGAATCTTTTATTAGCTTTGACATGATGTGGAAGTTCTGGAAGTTTGTATTTCAAACCTCAGCTCATCTTTAATATGATGCAAAACATCTGCACCATTTAACTCCTCCTGAGAGGCTGTTTTATTGCTTTATTTTTCATTTATCTGATCGCATTAACTTATTGTAAAAATAACATGATTTTGTGATCCTTCAGGGACCCGTGCTCCAGGGTGCCAACATGAACTCAAGTCTAACCTGAAAAAGAAGTTCCAGTGTGTGTTAGAGGAGATTGCTAAAACAGGAAACCCAACCCTTCTGAATCAGATCTACACAGAGCTCTTCATCACAGATGGAGGGACTGCAGGGGTCAGTGATGAATATGAGGTCAGACAAATTGAAACAGCATCCAGGAAACCAGACAGACCAGAAACTACAATCAGACAAGAAGACATCTTTAAAGCCTCATCTGTTAAAGATAAACCAATCAGAACAGTGCTGACAAAGGGAGTGGCTGGCATTGGGAAAACAGTCTTAACACAGAAGTTCACTCTGGACTGGGCTGAAGACAAAGCCAACCAGGACATTCAGTTCATGTTTCCATTCACTTTCAGAGAGCTGAATGTGCTGAAAGAGAAAAAGTTCAGCTTGGTGGAACTTGTTCATCACTTCTTTACTGAAACCAAAGAAGCAGGAATCTGCAGCTTTGAAGACTTCCAGGTTGTGTTCATCTTTGATGGTCTGGATGAGTGTCAACTTCCTCTGGACTTCCACAAAACTACAATTCTGACTGATGTTACAGAGCACACCTCAGTAGATGTGCTGCTGATAAACCTCATCAGGGGGAAACTCCTTCCATCTGCCCACATCTGGATAACCACACGACCTGCAGCAGTCAATCAGATCCCTCCTGAGTATGTTGGCATGGTGACAGAGCTCAATGGATTCACTGACCCACAGAAGGAGGACTACTTCAGGAAGAGATTCAAAGATAAGAAGCAGGCCAACAAGATCATCTCCCACATCAAGATATCTCGAAGCCTCCACATCATGTGCCACATTCCAGTCTTCTGCTGGATCACCGCTATAGTTCTGGAGGATGTGCTGAAAACCAGAGAGGGAGGACCGCTGCCCAAGACCCTGACTGAGATGTACATCTACTTTCTGTTGGTCCAGGCCAAAGTGAAGAAGATCAAATATAATGGAGGCACTGAGACAGATCCATACTGGAGTCCAGAGAGCAAGAAGATGATCAAGTCTCTGGGAAAACTGGCTTTTGATCAGCTGCAGAAAGGAAATCTGATCTTCTATGAATCAGACCTGACAGAGTGTGGCATCAATATCAGAGGAAACTCAGTGTACTCAGGAGTGTTCACACAGATCTTTAAAGAGGAGAGAGGACTGTATCAGGAGAATGTGTTCTGCTTCATCCATCTGAGTGTTCAGGAGTTTTTGGCTGCTCTTCATGTCCATCTGACCTTCATCAACTCTGGAGTAAATCTACTGGAGAAACAGCAAACAATATCTAAGATGTCCAAAGTATTTAAAGACAAACCTAAACTGAAAGATCTCCACCAGAGTGCTGTGGATAAGGCCTTACAGAGTCCAAATGGTCACCTGGACTTGTTCCTCCGCTTCCTCCTGGGTCTTTCACTGCAGACCAATCAGACCACTCTACGAGTCCTTCTGACACAGACAGGAAGTAGTTCACAGTCTAATCATGAAACAGTCCACTACATCAAGAAGAAGCTCAGAAAGAATCTGTCTGCAGAAAAAATGATCAATCTGTTCCACTGTCTGAATGAACTGAATGATCGTTCTCTAGTGCAGGAGATCCAACTGCTCCTCAGTTCAGGAAGTCTCTCCACAGATAAACTGTTTCCTACTCAGTGGTCAGCTCTGGTATTTGTCTTGCTTTGTTCAGAAGAAGATCTGGATGTGTTTGACCTGAAGAAATACTCTGCATCAGAGGAGGCTCTTCTGGGGCTGCTGCCTGTGGTCAAAGTCGCCAAGAAAGCCCTGTAAGTGGATTTATGAATAAAACAACAACTTTTTATAGAACAAAGCGGCTCATTTTTAGTTGTTTTTCAGGTTGAGTTGTTGTAACCTGTCAGAGAGAACCTGCAAAGCTCTGTCCTCGGTTCTAAGCTCAGAAACATGTATTCTGGAAGAACTAGACCTGAGTAACAACAACCTGCAAGATTCAGGAGTTAAACTTCTTTCTGCTGGTCTGATGAGTCCAAATTGTAAACTGGAAACTCTGAGGTCAGGATGGCAGTCATTCAACAGTTACAGACAGTTCTGAGTTCTGTTTGATTCTTCTATTCTCTAATTGTATGATTGTCCTTTAACGTCTTGAATTTTGTGGCATTTTGTGGCATTTTTCTTCTTCCAGCCTGTCAGGCTGCCTAATCACAGAGGAAGGTTGTACTTTCCTGACGTCAGCTCTGAGCTCAAATCATTCCCACTTGAAAGTGCTTGACCTTCGCTACAATCATCCAGGAAAATTGAAAGTGAGGCAGGGACTCAAGGATCCACACTGGAAACTCAGGTATGGACAGGGCATGGCTACTCATTTAGTACTATTTTGGCTAATTGTTTGCTAATTTAATGTGTTTTTGCTCAGAGCATCATCATAAAGAAGAGCTCATTTTGGGTATTTCTGAATTTTAGCTAGAACAAACCCAAATTTTAATTTCCAGTGACAATATTTCACATATTGGAGGGTTTAACTGGTTTGCACACATTCCAGTCTGGGCGGACTTGGATTCTTTTAGCAGCATCCCAGTTTTAGCAGCATTATTGGTGGATAGCTGCTGTCCATATTAAAAAAAACCATTTTGTGCTCCAGTAGTACAGGCATTACTGAACACTGTCAGTAGTCTTGGCTTACACTGATAATTTTCTTAGATGATTTAGAACAACAATGTACTTACAAATATTAGATATAAGGAACAAATAAAAGATAACTACCTAATGTAACTGGGTCAAACTTGGAAGAACAGGGAAAACTCTGGTGCTTCATGTGCAACAGTTAGATCTCATGTTGAATAGAAAATCATTGTTACTGTGTTTCTTTCTCCAGGCTCGACCATGGTGGACAGCAGTGGTTAAAACCTGGTTTGAGGAAGTGTAAGTTTGACAAATGATGACAAATCAGCAAAATCCAAATTTTATCGCTGTGCTATAAGTTGATGTGTGCTCATCCGATCGTTCAGTCTGACGTCACTAGCCGTGTCTGGGCCTACACTCTGCTGCAGGTCCATATATCAAATGATCACTGTGGCATTACTGAGAGTTGAAAAACTGTCTAAAGTCTTTCATCTTTAATGAAATGATCAGCGTTCTGCTCTACCAGGTGTAACAACTGAGTTTAACATCCAGGCATCCATGAAAACGGAATTTATGACATTTAACGGAGTTAGAAGTCAGCAGGAAGTTAGCTCGCTAGCTTCCATCTAAATACAATATAGCATGTCCTGACTGTGGCGGTTTGGAAACAAATTAAAATGTACAGCTCTGTTATCACTTCCAACATAAATGAAGACAGAAAACTAAACAGCAGTGACGTTTGTAGGGTTACTGAAGTTTGGCTAGCTGGTGTATAATGATGTGCTACGTGACCGCTAGCGACACAGCTATGTTAGCAAAATATAAACAAGCTAACTTTTTTTCCACTCGATAAAAGTTAACGTGAGTGTTCTCAGTGGTCAGGAACAAATGTAATCGCATGGCAGGATGCTGTAAAAGGACCAAACTTCAGCCAGGAGAACAACTGAGATAATCCATCCACAATACGAGGTTAGTCATTCATATACATGCATGGGCTGTGCTGTAGTTACATTGTAAGGTTTTAAAAACTGAGCTTAAATAAATGATTAGCGGTAATAAAAGCCGAGGGAGGTCAACGGTGATCACTGACTTTTTTTTTAGGAGCTTTTTGAGATTAAATAGAAGAAAATACAAAGCATTAAACATGTTAACAACACAAAAGCCATATTAAATGCAGACTACTTTAGGCCCGGAAGTAGGATTCATCACTTAATAATCGGATTAATCCAGGTAAGGAAATCCCAGAAGGCGGATGCTCGTCACATTACCTGTTAATAGTATAAACCTATGAGCTACAATACCATACCCCAACACAAACCCCTATCCTGATGAGAGCACACAAGCTTTCTTTTAATATTTATGTATGAACACAAAGTAGTCACACACGCTGAGCCTACTGATAGAATACTAGAAAACATAAACACGTAGAATGGAGGCTGCTACCTGTTGAAGTTCAGGCTCTAGTCGCTGAGCTGGTGAGGTGTATGTCTCCTGAATCCAAACTGGAAGCTGGTTCCACAGAAGAGGGGCCTGAAAACTGAAGGCCCTCCCTCCCATCCTACTTTTAAATACTCTAGGAACAACAAGTGAATCTGCAGTGTGAGAGCGAAGTACTCTAATAGGGTGATATGGTACTATAACCGACCGTGGCTCACCGGGTTAGGAAGCGCATCTGTAACCGGAAGGTCGCCGGCTCTCTGTCCTGGTTATTGTGTCCCTGGGCAAGACACTTTACTGTTGGCCAGAGGGGCCAATGGCACGATATGGCAGCCTTGCTTCTGTCAGTCTCCCCCAGGGCAGCTGTGGCTACAACCGTAGCTTGCCTCCACCAGTGTGTGAATGCGAGAGTGAATGAATAGTGGCATTGTAAAGCGGTTTGGGTGCCTTGAAAAGCGCTATATAAATCCAATCCATTATAACGTCATTAAGATAATATGGGGCCTGATTATTTAAGACCTTGTATGTGCGAGGGATGACAGTGATATTAAGTTTTATATAAATAAAATGACAGAACATAATGAAAGAACAGACACTAGATGTGTCAGATGATAAACTGTATCTCTGCTGTGTGTTTCTCTCTCCATCAGATTTCTGTGAATTAAAAGTGGACATGACTTCAATAAATAAAAAACTCAAACTGTCTGACAACAACATGAAGGTGACCGTTGTGGAGAACAAGCAGCCCTATCCTGATCATCCAGACAGATTTGACTGGTGGAAACAGCTTCTGTGCAAAAATGGGCTGATTGGTCGCTCTTACTGGGAAGTTGAGTGGAAAGGAGGCAGTTTTATATCAGTGAGTTACAAAAGCATCAGAAGGAGAGGAAACAGTGCCGAATGCAAATTTGCGGGAAATGATCAGTCCTGGAGTCTGATGTGTTCTGACGCTTTTGGTTACTCATTCTGGCACAACAATAGAGAAACACCCATCTTCTCCTCCTCCTCAGTCTCTCACAGAGTAGGGGTGTATGTGGACTGTCCTGCTGGCACTCTGTCCTTCTACGGAGTCTCTTCTGACACTCTGTTCCACCTCCACACCTTCAGCACCACATTCACTGAACCTCTGTATCCTGGGTTTGGACTGTGGTCCAGTGACTCCTCTGTGTTTCTGAGTCCTTTGTGTACTAACAAGTCTGTAGAGCTTGACTGTTTAGAAGAGGCAGAAACTACAAGTCGGTGGTATGAAAGCTGAATGTGGATGATGTTTCTTTTTTGTTTGCTTTGAATCACATATTCTGGGATTGATATGTTGTGATGTGATTTTGCTTTGCATGATTATCTCCTCACCACTTTACTTCAAACTCACTGATTGTTAACCTCTAATATAATAATAATGGATTGCATTTATATAGCGCTTTTTGAGACCCCTCAAAGCGCTTTACAATACCACTATTCATTCACGCTCACATTCACACACACTAATATCCCTAATATCAGCACATAAATATGTGGGGACATCTTTGCATTTTAAACCCTTTTCTGTTGACATGCTATTTTATCTCAAGATTAACTATTTTTAAAGACTATGAAGTTTGTGAATTAATGGTTACAGTTTTATGAATCTAAGAAAAATTTAAAGGTTTTAGTTCAAGTAATGTTAAAAGCTGTTTTACAAACTGCCAAAAATTGTAAATCATTCAGTAATCATTAATAAATCTTAAACATATCAAATGTTCCACGAGGGCAACAATAAAGTGTTAATGCTTTACTAATAATATTAACATGAGTAAAAGTCTATATGTTGTGTTTATTTTCATATATATATGTTGTTTGTTTATATTTGTCACCAGCAGTGTGGCTGATTATTTGACTCCAGCTGTTATGGTTAATTACTTTTTCATGATAATGAATAAATAAACTAATAGCTGACATGCTAACTTGCCTTGTTTTGCTTTGTAGTTGCTGTTTTAACTGTATTAACAATGACCGTGTTACTTATTAAGCTCCTCTTCTTTTTTTTTTACTACTTTCTTTTTATTGTTTTTCTTTAAACATTACACAGATGACATAAGAGGTAACAACAAAACAAAACAAAATTAAATAAAATAAAGAAATAAATTAATAAATTAATTTAAAAAGTGAAAAAAGAACATGTTGGGTCACCATGTTTCTACAATTTGATCGTTTTTCATTATCAATGTGATGGTCTTTATCCAGTTTATGTAATCAGTCCATTTCTCCCACTTTCGATGATATTGATCTTCCTGAGTCCTTATTCTGTAAGTCAGTTGTTCCATAATTTGTATTTCGTCTATAATTTTGATCCATTCATCCTGCGATGGTGGGTCTATCTTGTACCAATTTCTTGTGATAGCCTTTTTACAGGCTGCAAGCATAATTTTCAATATGTATCTATTTTCTTTCAACACATTTCCCGTAATGACACCAAGATATAATAATATACAAGACTTGGACACAGTATAACCCAGAATTTTACTTATAACTAAATGGACATCTTCACAAAATTTTGCGATCTTGGGGCAGAACCAGAACACATGGGAATGAGTCACATTTACATCTCTACAGCTTCTCCAACACGGTTGTGGTAATGAAGTGTGTTTGTTCCTAATTTTGGGTGTTATAAAAAATCTTATTACATTTTTCCAGTAATGCAATCTCCAGACACGTGATGATGTTGTTGACTGCTGTGTTTTCCAGATTTCTGACCATTCCTCATCGGATGTGTTCCCTCCCAACTTTCTCTGCCACATCAGTTTTACAGATGTTATTGTACACCCTCTTGCCTCCGTTATATGCTCGTAAATTGTTGAGATTATTCTAAAATTTTTTGCATTGTAGGTTTCAGTTATGGTTTTGATTAGAGATGGCACGATACCACTTTTTTATGTCCGATACCGATACCGATATCATAAATTTGGATATCTGCCGATACCGATATGAATCCGATATAGTGTTTTTTAATCAACAAAACTGTTTTTTAAATATCTTGCTGCATTTTGTATAAGTTCATACTCAAGTTTAAAACAACAACTACACTAAAGCTATTCTGTTATACCTGTATGCAAAAAAAAATATTTCATAGTTCAGCAATACTGATCAATCTAATAAACTTAAACCTACACCATCCTCCCTATTCTGGTATTTTAAAGAGTACTTAGCATAAATATTAAGCAACCTAACTAATAGGGTTCCAACTCCCAGCAACAACAAAAATAAATAAATAAAAAATAGGGAACCACCCCTCAAGCTCCACCTCATGATGCTTAATCGACGTAATCAACCTTAATTTGATGCAGTGTGGAAAAAAATACACAGAAATCAATTATTTTTCAAGAAATATTAAATAGATTCAACATCTTTCTTCAACAAAATTGCAGACTGCACAGATGGTACCTTCCCAAAGGAAAAAGTACTATAGCTTACTAGGGTATATTAGACTTAACAGTTACTATATACAATAATGGACTTCTATACATTTTACATCAGATTAAAACTTTGGGTGTAAGATTCAGATAAATATTAAATAATTAAAAGCTCGACATTTTAAATGAGAATAAGAAAGAATAGTATGTCTTTGTGCCCTCTTTTCCCTGTTAATGCCCTATCGGCCCCCCTGGCTAAACTTTGCTAGATCCGCCCCTGCACAGTTACCAGCCGTCAGCTACGTAGAAAAAGATCCTGGTGTAGAAAGTAATAATAAATAAATTCTAACAACAGCTGATCAAGCTTAAACGTGCTGCTGTAGTTCAGCCGCTGGTTTCCTCTGTCTGGTGCAAAGTGGGCCAAAAGCAAACAAGAGACACGGACTCGCGACAGAAAAGCCGATCAGCTGATCATTAAGCAGTTTCATGATTGAAGTAGCAGCCGGAGAGCGAGAGGCAGTCGCTCGTTAAGCTTAACGCAGGAATGCTTTACAAACATTCAGAGATGGACTTACACACTTGCTTTACTTCTCTCGGGGATAACTTTGTCGGAGATGAAATGCGGGGTTGCTAGCGAAGCTCCACATGCTATCCAGACCACCGACAGGTCCCGCATGCCACAGCCGCTCTATCACGTGATGCATACTGCTCCGACGTGCTAATGTTCTGAGGTGAGTTACAGCGTGTTGCAAGTTTTGTGAGGTGCTTTCGTGATATTTAATGGATCGGATTACATTTTTTATTTTTCTCCGATATCCGATCCAGTAATTTAGGTCAGTATCGGACCGATACCGATACGTAATATCGGATCGGTCCATCTCTAGTTTTGATTATTGAATTTTTATCCAGATTTACACTATGTTTTACTTCTTTATTAAAAAAGTCCCTAATCTGCAAATATCTGTAGTGATCTTGATTACTTAGATCATATTTTTGTTTGATCTCCTGGAAGTTCATTGCATTCCCATCTTTAATTAGTGTACATATCACTGTTAATCCATTAGGAATCCACTGTTTAAATCTTTGGTCCATAGAACCAGGGATAAAACCCTTATCATAAGCTATCCATCAAAGCAGTCCGAACTCTTTTTCCAGTTTGTATTTTCGTACCAGATTAAACCATATTTTTAGTGTAAACTGAGTGAATAAATGCAGCTGTTTAATTACACTCATTGCTTCTTCTCTGTCTCCTATAAGGCTTTGGATTTCTCTTCCTTGTACTGATTTTTCTAGATTCTTCTATTTGGCTTCATAATCATTGTCACACCAACAATTTATATGCCTGATTTGTGCAGCATGAAAGTATGCCTCAAGGTTTGGGAGTGCCAAACACCCCTTATCCTTTCTTATCTGTAATGTATCAAATTTGATTCTCGGTCTGTGACCATTCCATATAAACGTGGAAATGATTTTGTCCCATAATCTGAATTGTTTTTCAGGTATGTCAATGGGTAGCGACTGAAAAAGGTAGAGAAGTCGGGGTAGGACACTTACTTTTATGGTCTCTATTTGAGAACCAATGTCTTATGGAAGGGTAGCCCACCAATCCAAATCACTCTTGATTTCCTTATCTAATTTATCGTAATTATGTTTATATTAATCCTCAGCGTCAACCCCAAGATATTTCATTCTTGTTGCTCTCCAATTCAAATTATATTTTTGTATAGTCCATAGTCCAAAAAGGCCCAGACGGACAAGTTCAGGGGGCCGACAGCACAGGAGGCCAAAACAGTTCTGTTCCGGAGGCCGACCATGTGAATGGCAGCGGCAGTGGGGCAGGTCCGGAGGCCGCCCACGCAGTAGGTAGTGGCATGGAAACAGTTCCGGGGACCGACCGTGCGGACGGCAATGGCGGCGTGTAGGAGGTCGTCCTCGCAGAAGGCGGGGGTGGCAACAGAAGTCCGGAGGGCAGCCACGGTGGTGACGATGCCCAACAAGCGGCCTGACAAACGCTCGATGATGTTGAGGCGGTAGTTTGGGACCTGAAGGTGGCGTGATCCCTGCGGGACCAGGCGAGGCGGAGGCTGGACCAGACGAGGCAGAAGCCGAGGCGGAGGCTGGAACAGACGTGGCAGAAGCCGAGGCGGAGGCTGGAACAGAGGTGGCAGAAGCCGAGGCGGAGGCTGGAACAGAGGTGGCAGAAGCAGAGGCGGAGGCTGGGCCAAACGAAACTGGTGACGCTGAAGAGGAGGCCACTGCAGGGGATGCTGGAGCTGATGCGGGGGCTGGACCAGGCGAGGCAGATGAGGATGAAGCTGAAGCAGAGGCTGGACCAGGGGACGCTGATGAGGATGCCGAAGAGGATGCTGAAGCTGGACCCGGCGACGGCGTGGGTGGACCTGAAGCTGGACCCGGCGACGGCGTGGGTGGACCTGAAGCTGGACCAGGTGACTGCGTGGGTGGAGACACAGAGGCTGCAGCTGGCGAGGATGAAGACACAGAGGCTGCAGCTGGCGGTGGCGTGGAATCCGGAGACGGAGGCGCTGCAGCAGGCAGTGTGGACGAAACTGTGGATGCGGCTGCTGCTGCGGGTGTGGATGAGGCTGCTGGTGGAGCAGCTGGTGGCTGGACGGGCTCCTCGGGCCCCCCAGCTGACGAGGAAGGTCGCTGGACAGGCTCCTCGGGCCCCCCAGCTGGCGAAGCAGGAGGCTGGACAGGCTCCTTGGGCCCCCCAGCTGGCAAAGCAGGAGGCTGGACGGGCTCCTCGGGGCCTCCAGCGAAAACAGTCTCAGGACCAGTGGGCACAGGGGCCCCTGGAACACACAGAACAAAACGTGTCCAGCAACGAGGAAGGTTGCTGGACGGGCTCCTCGGACCCCCCAGCTGACGAGGAAGGTCGCTGGACGGGCTCCTCGGACCCCCCAGCTGACGAGGAAGGTCGCTGGACAGGCTCCTCAGGCCCCCCCAGCTGGCGAAGCAGGAGGCTGGACAGGCTCCTCGGGCCCTCCAGCGAAAACAGTCTCAGGACCAGTGGGCACAGGGGCCCCTGGAACACACAGGACAAAACGTGTCCAGCAACGAGGAAGGTTGCTGGACGGGCTCCTCGGACCCCCCAGCTGACGAGGAAGGTCGCTGGACGGGCTCCTCGGACCCCCCAGCTGACGAGGAAGGTCGCTGGACGGGCTCCTCGGGCCCCCCAGCTGGCGAAGCAGGAGGCTGGACAGGCTCCTCGGGCCCTCCAGCGAAAACAGTCTCAGGACCAGTAGGCACAGGGGCCCCTGGAACACACAGGACAAAACGTGTCCAGCAACGAGGAAGGTTGCTGGACGGGCTCCTCGGACCCCCCAGCTGACGAGGAAGGTCGCTGGACGGGCTCCTCGGACCCCCCAGCTGACGAGGAAGGTCGCTGGACGGGCTCCTCGGACCCCCCAGCTGGCAAAGCAGGAGGCTGGACAGGCCCCTCGGGCCCCCCAGCTGGCAAAGCAGGAGGCTGGACAGGCTCCTCCGGCCCTCCAGCGAAAACAGTCTCAGGACCAGTGGGCACAGGGGCCCCTGGAACACACAGGACAAAACCAGCAGGCACTGGGACCTCTGGCAGGCACAGATCGGAACCAGCAGGCACACGGGCCCCTGGCAGGGACAGAACAGAACCAGCAGGCACACGGGCCCCTGGCAGGGACAGAACAGAACCAGCAGGCACATGGGCCCCTGGCAGGGACAGAACAGAACCAGCAGGCACACGGGCCTCTGACAGGGACAGTACAGAACCAGGCACACGGGCCTCTGGCAAACACATGGCAGACTGCAGCTGCACAGAGCATTGAGTCTGCTCAGGCAGCAACGGCCGGGTGCGGTCCTCAGCTGGCTCCTTAACCATCAGGGGTCCAGAGTCTGCTGGGGGCTGAAACCCAGCCTCTGGGGAGGCCCTGGAGTGAATCTCAGTCTCAGAACTGGCCAGCTTTTGAGGACTGATAACAATATTGTTTGGTTTGTCTCTCTGATTAGGATTCGAGGTTGTGGAACAGTTCTGTAAGGGTTGGATAGACATAGCTTGCTGTACCGGAGGTGTAGGTGAAGATGATGGCTGTATAGGTGGCTGAGCTGAGGACGACTGAAGAAAAGGTCGGGAAAATGATGGTTGTGAAGTTGGAAACCGAGCTGACGATAAGGCTGATGATTCCTCTACCAACTGAGGTATTGACTGGGCTAAGGATTGAAATAAGGTTTGTAATAAGTCAGGCTGTGGATGTGACTGTGCTATGGGAAGCGAGGCTGAATGTGGTGGAGGTGGCGACTGAGCTTGGGGCCGGGCGGCTAACTGAGCTTGGGGCCGGGCGGCTAACCGGGCTTCGGGCCGGGCGGCTAACCGAGCTTCGGGCCGGGCGGCTAACTGAGCTTCGGGCCGGGCGGCTAACTGAGCTGACATAGCCCCAGAATAAACAGTTCCAGATGAAACAGTCTTAGCTCCTGGGTCTGAAGGAGCATCAGAAGCACAGTCTTTTGAACCAAAGCGGAAACAATTGCTCTCAAAATGAATACTCTCATTTTCTGGAACAGGAGGAACAGAAGTTCTAGAGTTCATGAAGCTGACGTTAGCGGCCTTGGGGGAAACGGTACGTTTATCCCTCGACACAGAAGGCGAATGTAGGGGGACTTTGTCACTCACCCTAGGCGGTTGGTCGAGAAGAGTCCCAGGCTCCTGCTGGAGCCGTGAGTGCTGGCGGCACGTTCGCCGCTTCCAAGTAGAAGAGGGAGCAGCGCTGGCAGAATGCGACAAGGAATGACTTGGCTGTGGCTGCTCCTGCTGTGATGTGGAAACGCTGGGTGAGTCGGGTGGCACTATAATGACCCTAACATCTTGTAGAAAGCTTGAGCTGGTGTAAGCTGGTTGCTCGCGGTCTCATAGTAATCCTCCCGGGACCGGCGGGAGCGTTTTCTGTGAGACCGGGGCATCCGGGGGGAAGAAGCAGGTGAGTGGACCGAAGGGTAAGCAGCTTGTGAGGAACGGCAGCACGGAGGCCCTCCAAGCGCTAGCCGGGTCCCGTCAAAGGCTGAGCTGCGCTTCCTCAGTGAGTCTGCTGGATCCATACTGGTCGCGTCATTCTGTCATGAATCGCTGTGTGGCAGGCAAGCAGGAGTGGTGGACCCAAAATGCAGAACTCAGACACGGAAGTGAAACTTAAAGCGCAGCTTTATTGCTGGGAAAAACCTCGTACAAACTAAACTCACCAAAAGAAAACCAAAAGTCAGAACAGAGGAACCAAGGACTGAAACACTGGAAAGAAACACTAAACTGGAGCAGGAGACCAAACACTAGGAACATAGAAGCAGAACAGCTAGTTGAGGGTACGACGCGACACTGACACAGAGAAACACAGGGCTTAAATACACAGATGGCAGTAATCAAGGGATGAGAGACAGGAGGGGAACACACCTGGGAGAAATCACAGCTGACGAGACAGGGGAAACGTAAACTGAACACACTGACATGAGACATGAACTTTCAGAATAAAACAGGAAACTAACAGACAGAGAACCAGACAGGACACTGAACTTGACAGGCAGACTCATGAGCAGACACAATAACACCATGGACAGACAGAGGGAACACAGAAGTGGGAGCAGGCATGCAAAGAACAGAAACCTAACAAATGGCAAAATCACAACAGAATACACACTCTGAATGAACAAAAGCATAAGGAAACACAAAACACTGAGTCCTCAGACTCAGGACCATGACAGGGCGCTATGAAGATTGCAAACAAGGTAGGAGAAAGGCAGCAGCCCTGTCTGGTAGACTGCTCTAATTTTATGGTCTCAGTTAAACTACCATTTATTCTTATTCTTGCGGTCGGGTTTTGATAAAGTGTTTTAATACATCTGATAGCTTTATCATGAAATCCAACTTTCTCAAGTACGTGATATAGAAAATTTCAATTTATGCTATCGAAAGCCTTTTATGCGTTGAGGCTTATTAAGGCTGCACATTTTCCTTTTTTCGAATATTACTGATAATATATAAAGTTCTCTTTATATTATCTTGGGTTTGACGTCCCTTTATAAAGCCTATCTGGTCTTCATTGATAATATCACTAATAAAATATTCATATATTTTAGAAATAACTGAGGTATATAATTTATAATCAACATTTAGTATTGATATGGGTCTATAATCTGAACAAATCTCGCTGGATTTTTTCTTGGGGATCACTGTTATGACCGCTTCTTTCCATGAAGGGGGCATTTCACCATGTTCGAGTGTATATCTGAATGATTTTTCGAGTAGTGGTATAAGCTGTTCTTTAAAGGTTTTATACCACTAGGATGGTAAACCGTCACTACCGGGAGATTTGTTTGACTTTAATTTATTTATTGCTTTATCTATCTCTGTTTCCGTGATAGGAGAGGTCAGATAGTCATTATGATTTTTCCCAACTGAGGGTAAATTCAGTTTCTCAAGAAAAGCTTTTATCTGGTCGATGTGAGGGGAGTATGGATGGGTATCGAAACCCGGTTCTTGTTGAGAACCGGTTCCCACTGTTTCAATTCCTTGGAATTGTTTGCCATTTTTGCAAACGATTCCCTTGTCGATTCCAGTCGCCCCGAATGACATCACCACGTTGCGAAGCGTCATTTACCTGGCAGGAAACACGGCGCGAAAGCGGCTCAAACGCTCAAAAGTTTGGTTATACTTTACGAGAATGGATGACAACAGGGCAACTTTTCAGTACTTGAAAAGTAGATATTTCATTTAGGGAAGGAAACACTACGAATATGCAAAAGCGTGTTGAGACCCCTGATTCAGATGTTCCCTTTATATGTGCCTTTTTGAGCAGAGGAACCTTGTGAGCACTTGCGAGCAAGATTTGAGTCCATTACAGCGTAGTATGTTACCAATGGTGTTCTCTGTGACTGTGGCCCAGAGTGCCTTTAGGTCATTAACAAGTAGCCCAAACAAGTCCCATGTAGTTTGGGCTGATTCACCACCTTTCGTGTGATCGTCCTCATGTGGCAAGATATTGCATGAAGCTCAAAGAGAAGAGCGATTAATGATCATTTTACATTTCTTCTATTTTTGAAGAATCACATCAAGAATTGTCCCATTCTTGCTTCTTGCTGATGGTCTTGTACACTGTTAGACTTTTCATCGCCACTTTACGGTAACATACTGGCGTCACTGTTGCCAGCGTCATACCGTGACGCCGTGTTACGGTAGCTTACCGTTCTGCAGGATGATACCGTTTTTGCTGGTGTGGTATAATACTCTTGGACAAATTATGGTAACGCACCGTAGCCTTTTTTACGGTATCTCACTGGCGACAGTGACGCCAGTGAGATACTGTTATGTCGTAAATTACGTCAACAAAGTAACATCATACTGTGATTAAGAAATTGGTATACTACCGTTTATTCACGGTATGTCACTGTAAGCCCGCTGCAAGGTAATAAACTGCAATATATTTACCAGTAACTTACCGTTATCACGCATCATCAGTGCCAAAACTATTCATCTCTGCTAGAGGACACTGTGTCCCAACAGGCGGTCATTTACTGTTTAACAGGTCGTAATTGACCGTAATTTCAGTTAACAGTAACATACTGTAAGAGACTGGAGGGTTCCAAAAAAATTGGATGGATGGATGGATGGATGGATGGATAGATAGATACACACACACAAAATATAATCCATGTGCTTTACACCACTTTATTTATTATCACTGATTTTTCCCTGCTGAAATACACATTTCTAAAATCAAAAACTGAAAAGAACTGAAAACATATTTTCATTGAGGAAGCACTTGTTTTTACTAAACCATGTAATACATTATTTTCATAATTTCATTACATATGCTCAAGTATTGGGTTTTCTTAGTTATATTTTGTAGGGTCTTAAACCTACAATGTGAAGTGCCTTGGCATTCATTTTGTTGGTACCATACAAATAAACTGAATTGTAATGAATATAATATCAAGCCCCACACTTCTGCCTTTATATACACTTTGTCCAAAATACTGGCTCACACCACCAAATCAATGCACAAAGCAGGGTCCACAAGGACATGGATGAGCATGTGTGGTGTGAAGGAACTTGACTGACCTGCACTGAACCCTGATCTTGCTTTGTGGACTGAGTTCATTGATTTGTAAGGTGAGCCAATACATGTGACAATTAAAGTGTAAGTAGCTGAAATAATTTTTAACAAACGGGTAAAAGAAGGAAAAAAAATCAAAACTGTTGCACTCAAAAAACCTATTAGACAGAGACAGCATCTTGCAAGAGTGGCAAGAGAGCTTGTCTTCATTGTTGTTCGTCTTGTGTAAATGTCCAGAAAGCATGGGCCATGGATCATCTGTGGAGACACAGGTACATTGGTCACTTAAATTATACAAGAAATTCACTAAAATGGCAAAAACAGTTACATAATTTGAAGTTCTCCACTCAAATTCAGTAAGCCACTAGAGGAAAGTTGTGACATGAGGGTTAATGTGAACAACCTTTCGCTTCACAGTGGTCCCAGTCTTTCTGCTCGTCCCAACCTTGGAGGTACATTTTGTTCCCTCTTCAGGGTTTATCCTTACAAAAAACCTTGCACACGCTGACTCCTGGTATTCCAGGTTCAATACATAGAATGAACCAAAGAAGACTGACATTGCATCAGCAAAGGTGTTCTCTTTGTCCAGCTCAACAATTACACACCCCTCTACATTCACCATCCAGCAGGTGGTGGTCATTGAACTTTGTCCTTAAATGTATAGGGGCAACATGTTGTCATTATGCAACATAAAATAATTTCAGTACTTCACTTCTTCAAACTGTCTAGATAGTCATAAAGCAAATAGCTACATACAGTTAATTATTAATGGCCTTATGTACATAAGTCCATTTTAACATATTATAATTGTACATAATTGGGAATTATTCTGCACATTAAACACACCTAACAAACAGTCAGCCCATTTAAATTACCGGAGATGAATCAACTGTATGTTATTTTGGAGTTTATAGTTTGTGCTGCTGTTAAACTTTACAGTATTGACTTCAGTATTCCTGCTGTTGGTGTAGCTAGACTACTATGTTGATCAGTAATATCAAATTCAAATTCAAATTCAAATTTTTATTTGTCACGTACACAGTCATACACAGTACGATATGTAATGTGAAATTTGATATTGTTACTTTGCTGGATTCACTGAGAGACATGTCCAACAACCTTGGTTTAGAAAGGAAATTACAGAAATTTGAGCTAACAAAACAGAGATACCTGTGTCCACGAAAAGCTCCTGTGCCAAACAGATATTGCAATATGGTCTAATCAGCTCTATTTCATGAATGACTTCTTACCAAGCATAATCAGCCTTGGGGTGATGGGCAGGTTGCTCTCTGCTTTAAGGGACATCCTGGTAGATGTTTCCTGCCAGAAAAAGGACCAAGACATTTTATGTAACAAATAAAAAAATATAACAGGACAGCAAGCAACAACATTAAACATAGAGCTGTATGAAAGAAGCTTACATCTGCTAAGACAAAGAGGGAGTCTTCATCTTCCTTCTAATACTTCATCATGAGAAGTATGGCTGCTGTGCCAACCTTGTTGTTGGTCAAAACTCCCTCACTTTCTATCTGCTGAAGAAGTGTCCTTATACCAAGGTTCCATTTGAGCTTCTGGCTGGAGAAATAGTTAATAATCCTTCTGTCTTTGGTTATGAGGGCCTGACCTAAGTGCTCACTGATATCGATGCCTGTGAGTTTGTAAAAGTGGTTCGAAAGACCTTTCCGAGTAAACAAGAATGGCCACTGCTCCTGAATTTCAGCTACTGAAAGTGAGGGACAACTGTTGATAAGCTGCCGCTGAGAAATATATGTGAGGCACATGAAGTCATCTACATCAGGTCTCTCCACAGCTCCAGGTCCTTCTGAATTAAAAATTGTTAACAAGATGTGTTTCTTTTCCTCTAAAGAAGCTGGTGTTTCCCCCTCAGGAAGTTCAACTGGCTGCCAATTTATATAACCATAGCTATCAACAAGGCATGTAACTTTTTATGTGAGGTTGCATTACTGTTGGGACTACAGTCTTCCTCATTCCTGGTTCTCTTTGTTTGACGAAGTCTATGTGTTGTATTATCTCGATTAACATGTTCAACTCTAGATTTGATGCTTCTTAGTAGTGAATAATGTCCACAACCCCGTCTTTCTCCCTTTTCAGTAAAATCTGCAAATGTTTGAGGGTATCTGTTTACAATGATCTTAGCAACCTCTTCACAAGATGCACGTTTAGGGTTTCTGCAGTTAACTTGCATGGCCTCCACAACAATTCTAACCATACTTCTCCTGTCCTCTGGATGACCTCTGTCTCCTCATGTGATTGCATGCGACAGTTGGAGTGGAAATCATTCCCAAGCTCCAGAGTAATGGTGTCATTCAAATTCTTTGGTCTGCCATCTAAAAAAAAGAGAGATGGTGTTAGTGTCAGTGTCTACTTTTGTTTCGTGCATTGCACAGCTGCAAAGATCCTGAAATTCCTCTATGATGCTCTGTATAGTGCTGGTTGGCAAGAGCATTTTAGTCTGCATTTTTAAATGACACAAAGTCAACTGTCTTCTAATAGATTAACTGTGTCCTGTCCATGTATTATGGCAAATCCCCCAATTTCTTGTTGCCTTGACTGCTGAACTGTCTACTTATGTTTTCGAGAAATATGGCTGGAAAATGATGTTCGGACACTGAAGTATTTAGAGCAACCTTCAAATGGACATAATGGACACATGGCTTAAAAGCATATTATTAGATTAGTTCACTGTAGTTAGGCAGAGGTGTCTTAAAAAGTACCACCTTATACAAACCAAATGAAGGTCCAGTATAAGAAAGAATAAGAAGAGAAAAAAGGAACACCCTGCTAAATGAAGTCATTTTTAAACATTACTCTAAATGTAGCCACTAGTTTTTATTGCTGGCCATACAAAAAGTAAGTATGCTTCAATTATATTTCCCAAGTATACCTTACCTATACGTATACTAATAATGCTTCTTGGGACTATATTGGCCCCCGTTTTAGTACATAACAGTATTCTTGAAATTAACTTTTAGATGTACTTTTTGTTCACCATAATTGTACTAGCATAATGTCATAAAGTCTACAAGAGTATAATTAAAATATACTCAACTCTATCACAATACTAACCTTACAAGTATACTATTAATTAATAGTATTAATAATGTTTCACATTGTTTGAATAAACAAATACATTTATTAATATATGAGGTTCCATTCAGTTCAAGGAATTAAATTTTAGTGTGGCTGCAACTTACTCCTTAAGTTAAAAATTATGCTGTATATTGTAGTTTATATGTTATACTACTTTCACAGTGAATCGCATTTTATAGTAAAACACTCTGGATGAGGATTTAAGTAATTAGGGCCCGAGCACTGAGAGTGCGAAGGCCCTATTGTATCTGCTCTGTTTTTTCTTATTATTATTATTAGGGCCCGAGCACTGACAGTGCGAAGGCCCTATTGTATCTGCTCTGTTTATTAGGGCCCGAGCACCGAGAGTGCGAAGGCCCTATTGTATCTGCTCCGTTTATTATTATTATTAGGGCCCGAGCACTGACAGTGCGAAGGCCCTATTGTATCTGCTCCGTTTCTTATTAGGGCCCGAGCACTGACAGTGCGAAGGCCCTATTGTATCTGCTCTGTTTCTTATTATTATTATTCAGGCAAAACAAGGGCCTTTTTGAGGGCCTAAACATGGTCAAAAACTCATGAAATTTTGCACACATGCCAGGTCTGGTGAAAAATTTTGTATTTTAATGGTTTTACATATGAGCACTGGGAAATGGCTCTAGAGCGCCACCTATGCCTTGTTAAATGCAGCCCTACGACCACATCGTTTGAGCTACATGTATAAAATCTGGCACACATGTGTAGCATGCCAAGACGAACAAAAAAGTCTGTGGGCCCATTGACGCAAACCCAACAGGAAGTCCGCAATTTGGAACTGAAGGTGACATTTTGGCTCTAATTTTGCCATTTCCATGCCTCGAACTTTTTCGAACTCCTCCTTGGGATTTGGTCGTATAAGCTTCATCTTTGGTTAGTATAAACTACACACGTGGGCCATGTTAAATTGTGGAGCTTTTGAGTTTTTGTGATACGGTGAGGCCGTGGCGCCACGGCGAATTTTGATGACTCGCCATGAAAATCTTATTGCCTCTCATTCTGTCATACATTGTCCGATCTGGACCAAAGAGCACACATATGATAAGGCTCCAGCCCTGAACATATTTCAACTGCCATATTTGACATCAGGGACAGCGCCACCTAGTGGGAACAGGAAATGTCATGTTTTACACTTTGGGGTATAGTATTGTGATGGGTGACATCTGCAGCCTCAAATTTCTCCAGGAAAGCCTTAAGGAGTTGGTCTTGGGTTACAGTGAAAACTGTGACTTTTCGCAAAAGGGTGTGACCCCAGCGGCATGGCGAATTTTGATGTCACGCCATGAAGAAACAAATTAGTATAACTCAATAAAATCCAGTCTGATCAGTACCAGACTTTACAGGCATGATGTCAGTCCCGCCCTGAACAGATTGACGTGCCCATTGTCAGTAATACGCAGAGCGCCACCTAGTGGCAACAGGAAATGTCATGTCTTTCATTTTGTCATACTGATTTTCACAGGTTCATCGTGGCCACCTCAAAAGCGGTGAATATCACCATCAGTTGCTCATGATGCTTCGGTGCGAAAATTGTGACTTTAAACTGAACGGCGCACCCTGGTGACAACGTGGTTCACCGTGAACAATGAAGTGACGTTTGAGGGGCTTGAAAAGTTTAAAAAGTCTTGAAATTTGGCCCACACCTCCAATGGGACGAAGGCTTTGTTGTTATGTGATCACCTTCCTTGAATAGCGCAAAATGGCTCCACAGCGCCTCCTACAAACTTTCAAAATCATCAGCCCCTGCTCTGTGTTTTATGTATGAGTCTGAAATCTGGGAAGCTTATAGGAGAGATCAAGATGTACAAAAAAGTCTCTTGGAGCAAAATCCCAAATCAAACAGGAAGTCAGCCATTTTAAAATGAATGTGTAATTTTGGCGACATTTTCCCCTCTTTTCAGGCACCGTTCTTTGACGAACTCCTCCAAGAGATTTCATCAGATTGATGCGATTTCCTGTGTGTGGAATCTAAACACCTTTGTGATGTTAAATTGCGAAACTTTTTACGTTCAGGAAACGGGGTGGTCATGGCGGCATGTGGAGTTTCAATCACTCGCCAAAAAGCAGTAATCTGCTGTCACTCGAAAACACAATGTCCAATCTCTCCCAAAGGTCGTAGGCATGATTAGACTCGAGCTCGGATATGTTTGTTATGCCATTTGTACATAATGGTTACACCGCCACCTAGTGGCACGACTATAATCCTGGTTGAATAAGATGAAATGTTAGCTGGTGGTTAAATGCAAGAATTCCATCAACGTGACATCAGATCGGAGGTGCTGGTTTTAGGTGTTGGGCGCGGCTCGACGCGATGGGGTGCGAGGGCCCTCATAACGCTGCTTGCAGCTTTAATTATTATTATTATTCAGGCAAAACAAGGTCCTTTTTGAGGGCCTAAACATGCTCAAAAACTCATGAAATTTTGCACACATGCCAGGTCTGGTGAAAAATTTTGTATTTATTGGTTTTACATATGGGCATGTGAAAATGGCTCTGTAGCGCCACCTATGCCTTGTAAAATACAGCCCTATGACCACATCGTTTGAGCTACATGTATGAAATCTGGCACACATGTGTACCATGCCAAGACAAACAAAGAAGTCTGTGGGCCCATTGAGGCAAACCCAACAGGAAGTCCGCAATTTAGAAGTGAAGGTGACATTTTGGCTGTAATTTTGCCATTTCCATGCCTCGAACTTTTTCGAATTCCTCCTTGGGATTTGGTCGTATAAGCTTCGTCTTTGGTCAGTGTATAAACTACACACCTGGGCCATGTTAAATTGCGGAGCTTTTGAGTTTTCGTAATACGGTGAGGCCGTGGCGCCACAGCGAATTTCGAGAATTCGCCATGAAAATTGTATTGCCTCTCATTCTGTCATAAATTGTCCAATCTGGGCCAAAGAGCACACATATGATAAGGCTCCACCCCTGAACATTTTTCAACTGCCATATTTGACATCAAAGACAGCGCCACCTAGTGGGAACAGGAAATGTCATGTTTTACACTTTGGGGTACAGTATAGTGATGGGTGACATCTGCAGCCTCAAATTTCTCCAGGAAAGCCTTTTCCCTGTCTTGGGTTACAGGGAAAACTGTGACTTTTCGCAGAAGGGTGTGACCCCGAAAGCATGGCGAACTTTGATGTCTCGCCATGAAGATGTCATGGTCCTGGGTCGGTGACCCAGCGCTTTTAGTTTGTTATCATTTTCTAGATGATGATTGTTTAGGTTCTGTGTTATATTCGGTCTGCCTCTGAGTCTGCGTCTGTATCTGTCTGTCTATGGTGTCACCCCATCTGTTTGTGAATCTGTCTGTTTAGTTCAATGTCTTGTCTGGTTCCATGTGTCTGAGTTTCCTGTTTTATTGTGAAGGTCCGTGTCGTATGTGAGTGTGATCAGTTTACGTTTCCCCTGTCCCGTCAGCCCAGATTCCTCCCAGCTGTGTTGCCCACTTGTCTCTCATCCCCTGATTACTGGTGTGTGTATTTAAGCCCTGTGTGTTTTCCTGCCTGTTGCCGGTTCATCTGTGTTCCTCCGTGTCAGTCTGTGTTACTCGGTGTCCTGCTCGTCTCTCTGCCTCTCATCCCTTTTTGTATCATCTCAGGTTTGTCATTTAGCTTTCCCAGTTCAGGTCTTTAGTTTTGTCTTCCCTCTTGCCTGTTTGCCTTCTCACTCCTGTATAAATAAACTCACCGGCATCTTATCCACTGCCTGCATCTTGGGTCCTCCTTCTAACTCCACACGGCTCGCCTCGGCAGCCGTGACAGTACGAACCGGCCACTATGGACCCAGCAGTATTCAACCCGCCCAAGGAGCTCCGGGAGGACATTGTTTACTCCGTGGACAAATTAATTAACGCGTGGCTGGAGCACGAGGGGAGAGAATTTCGCCAAGCCGTGGCTAATCGGCTACAGCGCTTGGTTTCTGGTCTCCCCTGGCTGCTCAGCTCACTTCACCCGCTCGCACAGAATTTCATTCTGAATGGACTCCGTCTTCACCCCCCGGCTGCTACCACCCACCCTGCAACTCATGCTTCACTGCCCGGTCTGACAGAGGATGTTCTGCCCGGCCCGTCAACCCAGCCTTCGAGGGGGACACGGCGCTCACACTGCCGACGCTCCTCGCCACAGTCGGACCTGGGGATTTCCGAGCGGCCAGCTGTGGTGAGTGGACAGGACAGTATTATTGGTCTGAACTGTGGGACCGTTTACTCAGGGGTGATGTTCTGTACGGCACAGGACAAAAACTGTTTATCGCCAGAAGCTCAGTTAGCCGCCCGGCCAGAAGCCCAGTCGCCACCTCCGCCACATTCAGCCTCACAATCCATAGCTCAATTACAGTCACAGCCAGACTTATTACAAACCCTGTTACAATCCATGGCCCAGTCAGTAGCCCGGTTGGCAGAAGAATCATTAGCTTTATCCTCAGTTCAGCCTCCTGTTCAGCAGTCACCAGCCCTGCATCCTGTGTCAGTTGCTCCACCACCTGTTCAGCCATCACCTTCACCTACTCCTCCTGTACAGCAAGCCATGTCAGTCCAACCCATAACGGACAGTTCAACAACTTCGTACTCTAAGCAGAGAGACAAACCCAAGAACAATGTCAACATTCCTCAAAGGCTGGCCAGTTCTGAGACTGAGATGCACTCCAGGGCCTCCCCAGTGGCTGGGTTTCAGCCCCCATCAGACTCTGGACCCCTGGAGTTTAAGAAGCCAGCTGAGGACTGCACCCGGCTGTCGCTGCCTGAGCAGGGTCAATGCTCTGCGCAGCCGCAGGCCGCTATGTGTTTGCCAGAGACCCGTGTGCCTGCTGGTCCTGTTCTGTCCCTGCCAGAGGCCCGTGTGCCTGCTGGTCCTGTTCTGTCGCTGCCAGAGGCCCGTGTGCCTGCTGGTTCTGTTGCGTTCCTGCCAGAGGCCCGTGTGCCTGCTGGTTCTGTTGTGTTCCTGCCAGAGGTCTCCGCACCTGCTGGTTCTGTTCTGTGTGTGCCAGGGGCTCCAGTGCCCACTGGTTCTGAGACTGTTTTTGCTGGGGGGCCCGAGGAGCCCGTCCAACGTCCTGCCTCGTCAGCTGGGGGGCCCGAGGAGCCCGTCCAGCCTTCTGCCTCGTCAGCTGGGGGGCCCGAGGAGCCCGTCCAGCCACCAGCTGCAGTCTCATCACCAGCTGCAGTCTCATCACCAGCTGCAGTCTCATCACCCTCGCCTGCTGCAGCTTCATCACCCTCGCCTGCTGCGGCCTCAGAGTCTTCGGCCTCGCCTGGTCCAGCCCCCGTGTCTTCGGCCTCGCCTGGTCCGGTTTCAGCATCTGCTTCAGCATCCTCATCGCCTGGTCCAGCGTCTGCTTTGGCTTCATCCGCTTCACCTGGTCCAGCCACTACTTCATCCTCGTCTGGTCCAGCCTCCGTGTCCTCATCAGCATCGCCTGGTCCAGCCTCCGTGTCCTCATCAGCATCGCCTGGTCCAGCATCTGCATCCTCCTCGCCTGGTCCAGCATCTGCATCCTCCTCGCCTGGTCCAGCCTCCGTGTCTTCATCCTCGTCTGGTCCAGCCTCCGTGTCTTCATCCTCGTCTGGTCCAGCCTCCGTGTCAGCATCTTCATCAGCTGCTTCGCCTGGTCCAGCTTCAGCATCCTCATCAGCTGCTTCGCCTGGCCCAGCTTCAGCATCCTCATCAGCTGCTTCGGCTGGCCCAGCTTCAGCATCCTCATCAGCTGCTTCGCCTGGTCCAGCTTCTGCTTCTTCATCAGCTTCAGCCTCGCCTGGTCCAGCCTCTGCTTCTTCATCAGCTTCAGCCTCGCCTGGTCCAGCCTCTGCTTCTTCATCAGCTTCAGCCTCGCCTGGTCCAGCCTCCGTGTCTTCATCCTCATCAGCATCGCCTGGTCCAGCTTCTGCTTCAGCGTCCTCATCAGCTTCGTCTGGTCCAGCCTCAGCTTCCGCCTCGTCTGGTCCAGCATCCGCTTCGCCTGGGGCTGCAGGGGCCACGCAGCCTTCAGGTCCCCTACTGCCACCTCCACATCGTCGGTCATCTGCCAGGCCGCTTGTTGGGCATCTCCGCCACCGTGGACGCCCTCCTGAACGCCGCCACTGCCTTCCGCGTGGCCAGCCTCCGGACTTGTTTCCACGCCGCTGTTGCCGTCTGCACGGTCGGCCCTCAGAACTGTTTCCACGCCGCTGTTGCCGTCCACACGGTCGGCCCCCAGAACTGTTTCCACGCCGCTGTTGCCGTCCGCACGGTCGGCCCCCAGAACTGTTTCCACACCGCTGTTGCCGTCCGCACGGTCGGCCCCCAGAACTGTTTCCACGCCACTGCCTACTGCGTGGCCGGCATCCGGACCTGCCCCGCTGCCATTCGCATGGTCGGCCTCCTGAACTTGACCATCTGGGCCTTTTTGGACTCTGTCCCTCCGTCCTGGGCCCCCTCCGCCCGCCCTGGTCGGGTCCTTTTCTGTTTTGTTTTGGTCTGTTTTTGTGTTTCTGCTGGGCTGTCTGGAGCCAGCCCTTGAGGGGGGTACTGTCATGGTCCTGGGTCGGTGACCCAGCGCTTTTAGTTTGTTATCATTTTCTAGATGATGATTGTTTAGGTTCTGTGTTATATTCGGTCTGCCTCTGAGTCTGCGTCTGTATCTGTCTGTCTATGGTGTCACCCCATCTGTTTGTGAATCTGTCTGTTTAGTTCAATGTCTTGTCTGGTTCCATGTGTCTGAGTTTCCTGTTTTATTGTGAAGGTCCATGTCGTATGTGAGTGTGATCAGTTTACGTTTCCCCTGTCCCGTCAGCCCAGATTCCTCCCAGCTGTGTTGCCCACTTGTCTCTCATCCCCTGATTACTGGTGTGTGTATTTAAGCCCTGTGTGTTTTCCTGCCTGTTGCCGGTTCGTCTGTGTTCCTCCGTGTCAGTCTGTGTTACTCGGTGTCCTGCTCGTCTCTCTGCCTCTCATCCCTTTTTGTATCATCTCAGGTTTGTCATTTAGCTTTCCCAGTTCAGGTCTTTAGTTTTGTCTTCCCTCTTGCCTGTTTGCCTTCTCACTCCTGTATAAATAAACTCACCGGCATCTTATCCACTGCCTGCATCTTGGGTCCTCCTAACTCCACACGGCTCGCCTCGGCAGCCGTGACAGAAGAAAGAAATTAGTATAACTCAATGAAATCAAGTCTGATCAGTACCAGACTTTACAGGCGTGATGTCAGGCCCGCCCTGAACAGATTGATGTGCCCATTGTCAGGAATACGCAGAACGCCACCTAGTGGCAACAGGAAATGTCATGTCTTTCACTTTGTTGTACTGATTTTCACAGGTTCATCATGGCCACCTCAAAAGCGGTGAATATCACCATCAGTCCCTCCTGATGCTTCAGTGCGAAAATTATGAGTTTAAACTGAACGGCGCACCCTGGTGGCAACGCGGTTCACCATGAAAGATGAAGTGGCTTTTGAGGGGCTTGGAAAGTTTAAAAAGTCTTGAAATTTGGCCCACAGCTCCAATGCGATGTAGGCTTTGTTGTTATGTGATCTTTTTTTTTTATTGGCTCCACAGCGCCCCCTACAAAATTTCAAAACATCAGCCCCTGCTCTGTGTTTTATCTATGAGTCTGAAACCTGGTAAACTTATGGAAGATATTAAGATGTACAAAAAAGTCTCTTGGAGCAATATGCCAAATCCAACAGGAAGTCAGCCATTTTAAAATTAATGTGTAATTTTGGCGACATTTTCCCCTCTTTTCAGGCACTGTACTTTGACGAACTCCTCCAAGGGATTTCATCAGATTGGACTGATCTGCAGTGTGTGGCATCTAAACACCTTTGTGATGTTAAATTGCAAAGCTTTTTACATTCAGGGAAACGGGGTGGTCATGGCGGCACGTGGAGTCTTCAGTCATCAATTCTGAATCATAACTAACATTAAAAACATGTTTAAGAAGGAAAGAGAGCAAATAAATCTGATTAACATCTGATCTTTGTGTTTTTTGTTCAATATCAGCATGACCTGTGTATACATACACAAATTTTATTAAAAGAGATAACATGACGTGTTTCCATCATGTAGTAATTGTTAGATTTAAATGTACCAGAACAGTTAGACACTATGAAACACATACAGACTTCAAAATGTTTGATTAATATTTTTATTGTGAATATTAATCAAGATTAAAGTAACAGTGTGCAAAATCTCAACACTAGATGTCAGTACATAGCAGACTGCATTCAACCGATTTCTGTTTTCGTACCCCTCCCAGTTCAAATACACAATCCCAACTAAGGTGGCTTCCATTTATCTGTAGTGAGTGTGTGCTGTCAGTCCGCTGTTTAGCCATTAACTTTGTCATGAGTTTAGGCTCCAGTACTTTCACCCATTCAGTCAGCCACTCATCTTCTTTTTTATTTTTATTTTTTTATTTTTTTTTGCCTGTCCCGTTTGGTCCTTTTGCCATCAGAATTATTGTCTAAAGGCGAAGAAAGATGCCCAACGGATTTACTTTACCAAATTGACGAGAAAAGAAAACGAGAGCAACATAATAAACAACATCACAATGATATATGGGAATATAACTGTAAATACTAAATGTTAAACATTATTGTGCAGCCCATAATATCGACAGCGCACAGTGTGCTTTGAGGTAGGAGCCAAAAAGGGTGTAGTTTGTGTGTGTGAGCACCCGTGTGTACACCTGTTAGCATGGACCCGAAAAACACACCAAGATGGCGCGGCCACGTCCAGACGCCTTCCTGCAGTTCGGTGTGATTTGCTCTGAGCTTTTCACCCGTGCCGCACGTTGTCAATCTTAAGTGTCTCGGTGTTGTTTATTCACCTGACTGTTTGTTAACTGTAAATCTCTGACAGATCCAAAACACACCGCCCGGGCAACAAAGGAGTAAGAAGCATTTGAAAGTCCTGGAGTGGCCTAGCCAGTCTCCAGACCTCAATCCCATAGAAAATCTGTGGCGGGAGTTGAAAGTCCGTGTTGCTCGGCGACAGCCCCAAAACATCAATGCTCTCGAGAAGATCTGCATGGAGGAATGGGCCAAAATACCAGCTACTGTGTGTGCAAACCTGGTAAAGACCTATAGTAAACGTTTGACCTCTGTTATTGCCAACAAAGGTTATGTTACAAAGTATTGAGTTGTATTTTTGTTATTGACCAAATACTTATTTTCCACCCTGATTTACGAATAAATTCTTTACAAATCCTACCATGTGGATTCATGGATTTTTTTTTCACATTCTGTCTCTCACAGTTGAAGTGTACCTCTGGTGCAAATTACTGACCTCTGTCATCATTTTAGGTGGGGGAACTTGCACAATCGGTGACTGACTAAATACTTTTTTGCCCCACTGTAGGCTTCTTCTAGTGATTTGATGTTTTTTTCTAATTCCTGAATATTTTTGTTTTCTTTTTTCTTTTTATGTGATGAGAAAGAAATTATTTTACCTCTCATCACAGCTTTCCCTGCTTCCCATAGAACAGGCCGCTCAGTGGGGATAAAATTACGTCTTCGCCGTTCAGTGGGGCGTTGTCCGTGGCCGCTCAGTGGGGCTAAAATTCGCCGTCTAAGTGGGGCGATGTACAAAGCCGCTCAGTGGGGTTTTTTGTACAGAAGCATTAAGTCGCAGAGTTGCGCAGTTCGAACTTTTTTTTTTTTGTTCGCCGTCTTAGTGGGGCGAAATACAGACCGCTGTGTGGGGTACTGTAGTGAGTTCTCCACCGCTCAGTGGGATGTTGAGAAGTTCCACGGGGTCCAGATTGTGCTGGACAATAGGCCTATTTTGTGTTGTTGTCATTGTTGTCATCGTCGTTTTTGTTGTTGTTGTGTGTGAGTGTGTGCGGAGCAGAACACGTGGTCTGTGACACCGGCTGTTGTTGTTATCATGGGTTTCTAAGCAACCAAGAGTGAGTCGGAGGGAGACAGACGTTTGTGCTGGACTTTGCTCCTGGCAGCACAAAGTATTTAAATAAAGATGAGAGAGAAGTTTTCAGAAAACACACCAACCTTGAAGAGCGTGTGGAGAAGGCCAGCCCACATCAGCAGCACTTGAGATGTGCTCTGGTGAATGGCTTTCCCCCACCCCCTTGCTGACACAAAATGTTTATTCTTTAGCTTGCCCTGATCGACAGCAGCCTGTGTGCCAGACCATAGATTTAATTGAGGTGGATAGTTGTTAAAAGTAATCTACATTAAGCTTGTGGTTGCTCAAATTTTGTAAAATGACATATGAGGTGAAGTGATATAGATAAATATTTAAACTAATGAAGTGCATAGAGGCACTTGACCTGTGTGAAAGACTGTCGTCTTATTATGAGCTATTGTTGAGATATAGAGCACACCTATGAAAACAACTAATATGCTGAACCCTGTATGAAACATCTAAAAGTACATGATGGAGAAGCTGAATTGAATATGAAAGTGTAAGCCTTTGCCACTGTGAGCAGAGCATGCAACTACTGTGTGATGTTGCGTTGCGGTTTTTTTTTTTCTTCTGAGCTGATGAGCAAGCTACACATTATCAGATCAAGAGCTGTCTGAGAACTACTCAAAGAGAGGGAAACAGAGCTCTGATAACTGTGATAACTGGAGTGTGCAGCGTTCCCGTGAGCAGTTTTCCTGCACCTTGACTCGTGTGTGTGTGTAGCATCAGCATCGTGTTTTTGTTTATTTGTTTTGTTGGGTTAAAAATAATTAAATAAACTGGTGATCATATTTATGGATCACCATGGTATCATCAGCCATGTGATTTATTTATGCAGATGAAAAAGAGAAAGAATTTATATTGTAGATGAAAAATAAATCATAGGGAAAAGGTTTTGTGTTGATCAGCCAAAAAACAACTACAATTTCATTTTATGCTTTTAAGAAAGGATTGTTCACAAAAACAGAGAGAGAGAGAGAGAGAGAGAGAGAGATGTGTGTTGATTAAGCAGCGATGATAATAATGAAATGTCTTAGTTAGTCACTTTCAGGTGAAAAGCAGACCTGAATCAATTTTCCACATGCAGCAGTCGGAAGAAAGTTATAGTTTAACATCATTGGAAACATGCAGGCCAAGTTTCTGGCTGACTTATTTACAGCGCAATGTTTATGTGTCTCTCAACCTCACAAGCAAGTGCTCACTCCTCCCTGAAGAATGCAGCTCCAAAGAGCAATAAAATGGCAGATAAAGAGACAGCAGCAAGTCCTGAGCAAAGAGTCCCAGCAAAGCAGCAGCAATGTGGACAAACAGCATCAGAGAAGAAGAGCAAACCCATCATCCTGACTGATCGGATGAATGGCACTGTGTCTACCACAAGCTGAAACTTCACTGTGCATGTGAAGAAAACGTTTGAGGAGAACTGAACAGTTGGAGTTTGACATTTGCCACCTTTGGAGTAAAATGACAAGAAGAGACAGTGGAACACAGGACAAAGCTGAAGGAGAACTGCCGGGACTGTTGAAGTGGGAGAGGACAAAAGAGTGAGAGGACAACAGAGTGAGAAGACTAGGTGAGAACACATAGGAATTATTTAATGTGGGAAATCAAAATTTGGGTTAGCAAACCTGGGGAAAAGAAAACTGACTGCTTAAGTTGGAAAATTGTGAAGGGGTCTGAAACACTGCAAAAATAGAAACATATACAAAATCACACACACAAGCACAACATGCATTAACCCTACTAACACTTCCAAACACAAGAGAGCTTATGAAGATTAGACAACATCTTAAGCGTGTGAGTCTGTTTATCATCTTATCCAAGTCACCTCGTGTGATGCAAAAACCAGTGGACTCATAGCACATTAGTTAAGAAGTGATCAAATAATAGCAGAGAAATGTGTAGGAAAGGCAGAGAACATGCTCTGTTGGATATGCAGCTCCACAGACATGCATTAAACCTGCCTAATAACACAAACACACATGCGATGAAAATTAGCTTGTTATCTTTCATCAGTGTTAAAATAGTGTCAATTTAGCAGACACTTGTTATCAAATGCTGAATTTATCCAATGCAAAAAATTGACTCTCTAGGTTGCAGGACAACAATTTAAACTTTTGTGGGAAAAAAGATTCTGGTTTGACCAACCAGTGATCAGATAATAAATTTAGTTGTTAATATAGTAAATTGGGAGAAGCTTCCTGCTTGATTGATGCAGCACAAGTTTACTACTAAATTTACTGTATGAGGGAAATTCTCTTTTAGTGATAACATTTTGAACATGCATTTCTGTTGTCCTGTCATCCTAGTGGGTTAATAGCTGATTCAAATTAGTTGATCGTTCTTAGATTAATGAAAGGTGATTGAATTCTAGCACGAGTGAATGGGATGTGTTGGAGTTGTTGTGTGTTGAGTGGAGACTCTAAAACACTGAGTTTCCTGCTTTGATGTGCGAGTGAATCCTGTATTTAGATACACAACTCTGAATACGTCAGAACAAACTTCTTTTGTGAAGTGCATGACAGCATGTCACATGTTTTATGATGAAGGGAAAAAAGGAAAATTGAATAAAATAGATCTGTGGCCTAAATGAGTGAAGAGCACAGACCTGGTGATTAAACTCATAAGTTAAAGAAGACATTAGGCTTATGTTGTGAGTTGTGCAGCTGATGGTTGGTTTGGAGTGAATCTAGCTGATGATTCTTCTCCTGTTGTGAAGTTGATGAGGAGCTTGTGTCATGACTTAACAAGGCCTTTTTATTTTGATACTTTCACAGTGCACTGAGAGTTTGGTTTGATAATCTTTGTTATTTGTTATTTTTCATTTTTGAACAGGCACTGATTTTGTTTGTCTATTTCTTTTCTTTAAGCAGATCTGCACGTCAGAAATTAAAAGTGCTATACGACCTGTCGAGAAAGCTGTTACAAGTGAGTTTTCTCCACATTGAAATGGGCTCAGGAGAAAGCTACTTATTTGGGACAATATTAAGGGATTCAGCAGCAATGTAATCCGATCTAAAGTTCTTTTTCTTTTTGAAATGACGTCATTTTGCTGGAAGTGGAAACTAAATGCGACGACAGGTTCCACTATCAGCAAAGAAAGAATGAATGAATGCATGAATGAAAGGAAATAAAAAACAAACTGACTGACTGGTAAAAGCTGACAGGACTTGACCACGACTCAAGGTTAAACCTCCACCTAGACAGGACAAAAGGGTGGATGAATTTATGTGTTTTTTGTTACAGGAGCAGAAAGATGACAGCAACATTCGAGGTTGCATGATGATTTAATCTGTTAAATGCCATTTTCTCTGTCTGTGAATTTACTATGTGTGTGTCATTCACTAACTTGTGTTGCTCACAGACATTACTGTGAGAAATTGTATACATCTGCGCAGCGCTAACATTTGCATTTTCTTTTCTATAGCATTACAGTTCTTCATGTGGTTTGATCACATGATTTATACCAGGACAACTGGTTGATGTTTTTCCTACTACAGGATTTCTGGGTTTATGTGTGAAGAAAACTGTGTTTACAGGTCATGAGTGGTGATGCTGTTACACTGTGTTTTTGGGAAAATGTGAAGGTTACTTTGATGATGTGAATAACATGTGAGAAATTTCCTGTGTTGAAAACTAGTGTCACTTCTTTCCACAGTTATGGAGTTGACTTTATGGTGTTTTTATGGCACCTCTGGAATGTGGATGGCCGACGCCTGCCCACCAGGATGATCAATGTGTATTACTAATGTTTGTTTTTCTGAGACTGCATGTAGAAGATTCAGCTGAAGCGGACAAGTGACATGAGAAAAATATATAAGGGATTGTTTATGGAATAGTTGAAGATGGGCTATTGAGCTCATAGTAATATATAAGTGGAGTGACCTTGCTTAAGAGAAGTCACTGATTACATTAATGTTAACTGAGTACATGGGATGATCCATGTCTGAGGCAAATTATGGTAATAATAGTGATTTAATGATTTGAGAAAACCTGCACATGACACTTGTCTTGCTGATGCTGAATGCTTGTTACTCTTATGATACAATTGTTTATAAGTGTGAAGTTTGATTTTATTTCCAGATCTTGTTTTCCAGGCCATGATGGTGTGTATGCAGGCTCCTGGTGGAGCCAGTTTTTAAGACAGGGATCCAGGTTTGGTGAGTTGACGCATGAGAGTGTCCATGCGTCAAGAGGTGGGGTCCAGAATTAACATTAAACAATGTTTACTATTATTGTTGCAGTGATTTGTGTGATTAGCTGTTTATTTACAAGTATTAAACCTATGCAAGTGGTGCATCCATGTTCAGATGAGGCTTTGATGGCCTATAAGTGAAGTTCACTGAACTAAAGAATGTTGTTTGATGATTGTTGACATGCTCTCCAAATAGAAGTTTTCCCTCCTAGCAAGGAAATACAGGTGCAGCAGTAATCTCCTGAGAAATCTTAAGAGGCCCAGTGAGAAGCAAGAACCATTCCAGGCATAGCTGACAGCCCAGGCAGTGGTTGAGGTCAAAGGTCGAGCTGGTTGGGGTCCATCATGAGATCAGACTTTGGAGCCACAGCAAGGACCATGAAACTGCGTTGGAATGAGAGCTGTGCCACGGGAGGTTTCCAGAGGCCAACAGAGGAGATTGTGGACAACAGACGGGCACCTGAAGGATGAGGGGAGCGTGCCAAGCTCCATCGACAACGCAGAGGGAGTCTAAGGAAGACATCATGATTCTGTGAAAAGCACAGGAACCAGAAGCTATGGTGGTGATGACAGCAGTTTCCTATGAGGTCTGCAGCTTTGGAAATAGCTGAGACCCATGTTGACAAACAACAAAACCAACTGGTATGTTTGGATGTTTATTCTACATACATTTGGACTCTGGTCCTATGGACAATGATGGAAACAACTGGAAGAGACATTCATGACGCCCTGCAGAACTCAAACCACTCTGCAGAGACATGTGATTTGCACACCCGGAGGAAGCATCACCAAGCTGAGATGTTTTTGAAAATGTTACTTCTTATTTTCACTATTAAATTAACAATTTCTTTGTTTGCTCGTAGGATGCAGTTTGCCATTGGATGAGATCAATGAGGAATGGGATAACTGCTAATACATTTGTTAAACTGTGTATTTTTTCAGTAATTTAGGGTGATTTGACATATGCTGAGTATAAAAATGTTTGCATTGAAACTGACAGACATGAGGTATTCGTAACTGGGAACTTTTCAAGCATAAAGGTCAAAAAGGGGGGAAATGTTAGATTTGTATTGTTGATTGTCATTTATGCTTAGAAATATTTACCCACATATGCTTAGAAGTGTATAATCATTTGTAGATTGAAAGAATGTCTCATCCTAGGAGGTCTGTAACAGCTCTGTGTAGCATGAAGGGGGAGTGCGTTCACTCCCTCTACAGAGTGTTCTGGCATAGATCACACCTCCTAGGAGAGGTCGTATCTTCTCTTGCTGATATATGGTTTAGCAAACACACGTATATCTGTTTAAGTATAAGAGCCTTTTGTTAGATGGACCCAGACGTCCTGGCACCAGCTAGCACCAGAGTCTTCACAGGGTCACATCTTGACCTCACACACACACACACATACACACATACACACACACACACACACACACACACATACACAGGCAAGGTACTCTTTGTGTGTATGTAGACGTCATATGTTAATGAACCTATGCATATTCATGTAACCTCAATAAAAGAACAGTGGTACGGGAGAACGGACGAGAGCAACTGGGGTCAGACGAGGGAACGGCGTCTGTCCGGTTTTCTCCCGTGCAAAGCAAATCAAAATCAAATCAAATCACTTTTATTGTCACATCACATGTGCAGGTACATTGGTACAGCACATGTGAGTGAAATTCTTGTGTGCGAGCTTCACAAGCAACAGAGTTGTGCAAATACAATAATGTAAACAAGCAAAATACAAGAATGGCTACATCTGAAACTAATAATATATGTACAATATATAATAGTATATGCATTTCTGGATGTGTATACTAAATATTTTTCTACGTGTGTGTGTGTGTGTGTGTGTGTGTGTGTGTCTGTGTGTGTGTGTGTGTGTGTGTACACATATTTTACAAATTAAATAGAGTAAACAATAAATAAAATATATAAAATAAAATATACAGAGTTGAGACATATGCAAAACAGTTGCATTACTGTACAGTATGGAGTGCATAATGTTAAAGTTCCAGTAGTGAAGCTGAGGTGTCTATGAAGTGTTCAGCAGTCTGATGGCCTGGTGGAAGAAGCTGTCTCTCAGTCTGCTGGTACGGGACCAGATGCTGCAGAACCTCCTTCCTGATGGAAGTAGTCTGAACAGTTTATGGCTGGGGTGACTGGAGTCCTTGATGATCCTCCCCGCTTTCCTCAGGCACCGCTTCCTGTAGATGTCTTGGAGGGAGGGAAGCTCACCTCCAATTATCCGTTCAGAGCACCGCACTACTCGCTGGAGAGCTTTGCAGTTGTAGGCGGTGCTGTTGCCATACCAGGTGGTGATGCATCCAGTGAGGATGCTCTCAATGGCACAGTGATAGAAGGTCCTGAGGATGCGGGGGCTCATGCCGAATCTTTTCAGTCTCCTGAGAAAGAAGAGGCGCTGCTGCGCCTTCTTCACTGTTTTGTTTGTGTGTACTGACCACGTAAGATCCTCAGCCAGGTGTACACCAAGGAACCGGAAGCTGCTCACTCTCTCCACAGCAGCGCCACTGATGGTGATGGGGGTGTGTACTTCTCTGCACCTCCGGAAGTCCACTATCAACTCCTTTGTCTTTGCGACGTTGAGGGTGAGATGGTGAGGGTGAGATGGTGCACGAGTAACATGAAGAACTTTGAAGAACTTTGCCTACTTGTGTCTTGCTTTGCAGTGTAATTATATTGTCTTCAACGTTCCAGCGGATAGGTACAAGCTACAAACCTATCAGCAGGAAACAGAAAGTAAGATTAGTGAACACAAATGTTGCAACCACATATCCATCCCTGACACAAGACAAAAAAATATATGGTGTTTCAGCCTCAGAGTATGAAGATGAAGAAAGTTTTTCTCCTGATCCATTCCGTGAGGTGAGCACTTACCCTATGGTAGAGGTTGCTAACCCACATTTTGGAGTGGATGGGGATAACAGCCGCACTATTCATGTTTACCAGCCATGGACCGAGTCTGAATGTGCTGAAGCTTGTAAAAGTCTTGGAGACCCATTGACCAATGTTGATGAGTTCATAGCTCGACACAGACAGCTTTGTTCTTCATACCGTCTAAATGGACAGGAAACTGAGATTACTTTTAGGAGATGTCTAACTTATAATTGGACTCGTGTCAGAGGACAGTACACAGGTAAAGGGCCAGGTGATAACACCTTGCCCTATGGAGATGCAGGTCTCGTTGTCCAAATTAATGGAGTGTACGATCGTCTCAGAGATCCTTTTAGAACAACTGCAGACTACACCAAAATCTCACAATGCACACAGAAGGAAGGAGAGGATGTTCATGAGTATAGGGGTAGATTAGAGGAAGTGTTTGAGAGGCCTAGTGGACTTGAAGAGAATCCTGACGCAGCAGGCCCCTATCAACAGCAGCTGAAACATGCCTTAATGAGTGGGTTCCACCCACCCATTGCAGATTTTATTAGAAAACAAAATGTAAATCACACCACAGATGGAGTTACTCAATGTATGAACTGGGCAAGGCATGCACAGGATGTGATTAAGGGCAAAAAGAAAAAATTGCAAAATACACCAAATGTTGCCACATTTTATGTTGATGAAGAGTCTCAGGTATTTTTTCAGGGACAGACTAGACGTGGCAGAGGCCGAGGAGGAGTTAGAGGAGGAGTCAGGGGGGGCAGAAGTAATTGGCCACCCCGGAGAGGACAAAGGAACAGGGATGAGTGTTACAGGTGTGGAAAAATAGGCCATTATGCTAAAGAGTGACCTAAAGACCTATGTGAGGAGTATAGACGACCAGGTCCACATAACCCCTCATATAATAAATGACTAGTATCTGCTGACACTGTTAACACACATGCATGTTTAAACACCCTATCAGACTGCCAAAAACAACAACCAGTGCTGTATTTTACTTTCAGGGTGGTGCAGCTCAACAGGATGACTAACGCGGAGTCTCACGCAATGATCCCGCGTCGGTGGGAGCTCCAAGACTCTCCTAAGTAGCTCCCCCGACGAGGCCTGACCAGCAGCAGGTGTGTGGCTTGACAGGCTCAGAAAAGTCAAAAATAGTGAGATATCTTGCAGAGGGATGCAGCAGTCTCAAAATTGCAAAGCTTCTGAAGCGTGATCATCGAACAATCAAGCGTTTCATTCAAAATAGTCAACAGGGTCGCAAGAAGCGTGTGGAAAAACCAAGGCACAAAATAACTGCCCATGAACTGAGAAAAGTCAAGCGTGCAGCTGCCAAGATGCCACTTGCCACCAGTTTGGCCATATTTCAGAGCTGCAACATCACTGGAGTGCCCAAAAGCACAAGGTGTGCAATACTCAGAGACATGGCCAAGGTAAGAAAGGCTGAAAGACGACCACCACTGAACAAGACACACAAGCTGAAACGTCAAGACTGGGCCAAGAAATATCTCAAGACTGATTTTTCTAAGGTTTTATGGACTGATGAAATGAGAGTGAGTCTTGATGGGCCAGATGGATGGGCCCGTGGCTGGATTGGTAAAGGGCAGAGAGCTCCAGTCCGACTCAGACGCCAGCAAGGTGGAGGTGGAGTACTGGTTTCATCATCATCATCGTTTATTTGTATAGCACTTTAAGAACACACCAGGCAGACCAAAGTGCTGAACAACACAGATCAAAACAACAACCAAATTAAAAATACCATAAAATCATTACAAACAATAAAATAAATAAGAAGGTGTCAGTTTCCTACAGAGTTAAAAGCCAGGGAATAAAAATAGGTTTTCAATCTGGACTTAAAGACCTGCACTGATGACGCTTGTCTAATTTGGAGGGGAAGGTTATTCCAGAGCATCGGAGCCGCAATTGAAAAGGCACGGTCTCCTCTGCATTTCAGCCGCGACTTAGGGACCGACAGCAGCAGCTGCTCAGCTGAACGGAGCGAGCGAGGAGGAACATGTGGCTTCAGCAAGTCAGATAAGTACACAGGGGCCAGACCATTTAAAGATTTAAAAACCAATAAAAGGACCTTAAAACGAACCCTAAAATCAATGGGAATGGTTTGGGCTGGTATCATCAAAGATGAGCTTATGGGGCCTTTTCGGGTTGAGGATGGAGTCAAGCTCAACTCCCAGTCCTACTGCCAGTTTCTGGAAGACACCTTCTTCAAGCAGTGGTACAGGAAGAAGTCTGCATCCTTCAAGAAAAACATGATTTTCATGCAGGACAATGCTCCATCATACGCGTCCAAGTACTCCACAGCGTGGCTGGCAAGAAAGGGTATAAAAGAAGAAAAACTAATGACATGGCCACCTTGTTCACCTGATCTGAACCCCATTGAGAACCTGTGGTCCATCATCAAATGTGAGATTTACAAGGAGGGAAAACAGTACACCTCTCTGAACAGTGTCTGGGAGGCTGTGGTTGCTGCTGCATGCAATGTTGATGGTGAACAGATCAAAACACTGACAGAATCCATGGATGGCAGGCCTTTTAGTGTCCTTGCAAAGAAAGGTGGCTATATTGGTCGCTGATTTGTTTTTGTTTTGTTTTTGAATGTCAGAAATGTATATTTGTGAATGTGGAGATGTTATATTGGTGTCACTGGTAAAAATAAATAATTGAAATGGGTATATATTTGTTTTTTGTTAAGTTGCCTAATAATTATGCACAGTAATAGTCACCTGCACACACAGATATCCCCCTAAAATAGCTAAAACTAAAAACTACTTCCAAAAACATTCAGCTTTGATATTAATGAGTTTTTTGGGTTCATTGAGAACATGGTTGTTGTTCAATAATAAAATTATTCCTCAAAAATACAACTTGCCTAATAATTCTGCACTCCCTGTATGCATACTCTCTCTCTCTTCGTGTGTGTGTGTGTGTTTCTCAGGTGAAATTCAGTACGGTTCCGACAAGAGTTTTGTGTTAATGTACAATCCTTAATATGTTTTGTGTGTGTGTGTGTGTGTGGGGGGGGGGGGGGGGGGGGGGGGGTTCGCCCAGGGTGCCAAACAGGCTAGGACCGCCACTGTCTGCAACAGAAATGAAGTTATGCGCATGCGCCCGCTATCGGCGGCTGGCACTGTGACCCTCTGACCCCGCCCACAGGCTCGCGCGGAGACTCTCGCAGACACCGAGCCGTCCTTCAGACTTTGTCCGAGTTTCTGGAAGCTTCAGCGGGGACCGCGGGAGCCTGCTGCCCCCTCGGGGTTTGCAATAAGGACACGAGCTTACCGCCTCTCTGTCTCTTTAACGGAAACACGAAGCAGCTCGTGAGCCAAAACTTTTCAGTGACCTGCTGACAGATTCCAGGTAAGTTTGTGTGATGAGCTTCTTCTGTTCCCGGTGAAATACACCTGTACCTGTGGGAGCAGCGGAGCGGCTGAAGCTGCTCCGTCCTCCGGCCGGTGTTGCCGAGCCGAACCCACCACAGCACCGAGTGAACTGAAGCTCAGACACTAAATTCGATTAATTTTGAAGGGCGTCCGGTTTGGCAGGCACAGCTCGACCTGTCAGCGGTTTTTAGCCACAACTATGTTTAAACTTTTGAACCTTTGAATCGGAGCATGCGGGTCTGCTCCTATCCAATCACTGTATTGATCCATCAGCACTGAGATCAATGCATTTGTTCTTTTGTGAGGGTGTACCACTGACAGATATGCGCATGTGTACAGTGAAAGGTCTGTTTAAGTTGTTAAATGATGACAAACACCTGAGCTTCAGGTTTAAAGGATCATCCCTCAGTTTTTCCCGATACTGGAACAACTCTAATGCCCCGGGGGAGATTTGAATCCAGGCCTCTGGAAACACCCTTTGACCATGTGACTGACCTACTCCACCTTTCAAGTTTAAAGTTCAGGTTTTCTCACAGCGGCGCGTTAATGTGGCGAGTGTGCTCAGCTGTCAGGACATGCAAACGCACTGAATACCAGAAATACCACATAGCTGACATATTTCACCCACCACGCTGTGATGTGCAGTCACTCTTCTTCACTGATGAAGACTCTGCAACACACTGAGTGCAGGATTCACGTAGCCTTCAGTCTGATTCATTCACTTTCCAAATCACAGCCACGATAGCTGTGAGCGCTTCGTGTTTATTTTTCTGTTACTGGAGCCAATCATGTGCTTTATTATCAGTCTGTTAATCAGCTGATCCTTCAGCCTGATTCACTGCATTCTTCTTCTTTTTCTCTGTTTCTTGTTATTCATGCATTCCACAGAGTGCCTTTGTTCTGTCTTCCTTCCCTCACCCCAAACCGGTCTGAGCCTGGCTCTGCTGGAGGTTTCTTCCTGTTAAAATTGAGGTTTTCCTTGCCACTGTCATAAAACTTCTTACTCATATGGTTGTTGAGAGTACAAAGACAGTACAGCATCTCAAGGTGACTGTTGTTGTGATTTGGAGCTTTGATTTGGAGCTGAATAAAACCAAGTTAAAACTGGTCCACATCAGAAGTGGACTCGAGTTTTCGGTCAAGAATATAATTCAAATAATAATTTATGACACAACTAAAGCCAAATGGAGTCCAATCACAGTATAGGACCCTGATCTCCTGAGCAGATAAAGGCGTCCACTGGAGGAGCTCAGTTTGTGACTCAGAGACATGTTAATGAATGTGAAACTGTGAGCCCAAGGCAGGCTGACACGGGCGTGATGTCATCGCTTGTGTCAGGTCTGCTTGTCATGGACGTTAAGATGATGATGTCATTGATTGTTTGTGATTGATTACCTGTATCTGTTTTAACCCTCATCAGCTCAAACATCGGTAAAACCTTTGGCCTGTCATCATGGCAACCAGTACCAAATGGGGGGCGGTAAAGGACCAGTTGACCAGAGGCCTCGCCACAGTCACTGACGGCAAGGTGGAGGCCAATCTGGAGAACGCTGACCCCGAGCTCTGCATCCGACTGCTGCAGGTAGGAAAGAAGCAGAACCTCAGGAGTCCTGCCAGGGGAAGGAGAAGGCGTCTCACAGCTCTGACCGATGGTCACTCTGCCCCTCCAGGTTCCCACAGTGGTGAACTACTCGGGTCTGCAGCGGCGGCTGGAGGTGAGTAATCAGTCATGGATGGTGCAGTTTCTTGAACTACAGGGTTTGGACCTCCTGCTGGAGGCGCTGGAGCGTCTGTCGGGCCGCGGCTGCGCCCGCATCGCCAATGCTCTGCTGCAGCTCACCTGCGTCAGCTGTGTCCAGGCCATCATGAACTCGTCCGCAGGGCTGCATTTCATCCTGGACAATGAGGGCTACGTCAGGATGCTGGCTCAAGGTGGGTGGAGGACCAGAAAGTTAGAATGAAGCAGATCTGCCTTAAAACCACCTTAAAATCATATTTACACGCTACCCTGAGCAACAGGTAGACTCAGGTGGCTGTTCCAGCCTAAGCTAAGCAGGTAGCCGGTGTACCTGTGAGGTGAAGATGACGACTCCGAGTCATTACTTATGAAAGCGGTAACTCCACCTCCTCCTATATGCCCTCAGCTCTTGACACGTCCAATGTCATGGTGAAGATGCAGCTGTTCCAGCTGGTGGCTGCTCTTGCCGTCTTCGACCCTCGGGGACACCACCTCGCCTTCGATGCACTCGACAACTACAAGGTATGCTCATGTCCTCGTCCACTTCCTCCTCTCTCTTTATTTCCTTCCTGTCCTTCCTTTTTCCTTTTTTCCCTTCCTTCTCTGTCTCCTCTGAGGTGATTTGTGATTTCATGAGATCAGTTTAAGTAATCTGAACTCTGCCTCACGATGGCAGTCAGGACAGTTGGCGCTCAGTCATATTAACAGTTAAATGTTGCTGTAGGTCCAGGTCACTTTCAGAGGCTCTCTTGGCTGATTTCATTTGTTTAGAGGGGCATGTTTACCTGCTTGATGGACAAACCAACAGATGTCGCATGAGCTGGATGGGGAGACATGAGCAGGCCATTTGGGTCGGTTTGAAAAGCTTTATCGGCATGACGTTAGCAAAAGGAAGTGCGAGTCAGTTTCACTTAGTTTCAAGGCTAACACAACAAGCAGAACAGCTCAAACTGAAAGCCACTGGCTGATTACCTAAGTCAGCAGATAGCTCACAAAGCTCCACCACAGCTCCTCGCTGCCAGGTGAGAGCAACGACGACGTGGTCTGTGTACCATCAGGGCGTGACTGCAGATACACCACAACAAACAGCTGAGCCTCAGACGCTGCAGATCTTATCGTCCCCGCCCAGCCTGTTCTCACAGGCTCTGAACTTACAGCATGGAATCATGGGATACCACACGTCTGCACACACACACTCGTTTTATTATCTTAGTGAGGACATCTCATTGACATAACCCTTTCCCTAGCTGCTTACCCTAACCATCAAAAATGAATGCCTAACCATAACCTAACTGTAACCCTGACACTAAAACCACATTTTAAGCCTCAGACACGTCTTCAAACTTGTGGGGATGGGCACTTTGTCCCCATAAGGGCTGTTGGTCCCCACAAGTATAGTGGCATGCCAATTTTCTGTCCTCACAAAGTTGTCTAAACATAACATGTACACACACGCACACACACCGCTATTAGGAGTGTTTAATCATCACACTTCAGTCAGACTGAAGCAGGAAGTTGTGTTTAATGAAGGTGTAAACGAACTGTGTCCGTCCTCTGACCTGTCACTTCCTGTGTCTGTATTCAGAGCCTGAAGAAGCAGCAGTATCGCTTCAGCGTGATCATGAATGAGCTTCACGCCACCAACAACATCCCCTACATGGTGACGCTGCTAAGTGTGGTCAACGTCCTCGTGCTGCAGGAGGAGGAGCTGAGGAGGAGGCACCGGGTGCGGCAGGAGTTCATCGGTAAAACAAACTGTTTATCACCACTCTGACATCACCCCTGACATCATCATCATGATGTCATTGCTGACATCACTGTTTTCATCATGTTGTAGGGTCTTTACCTCACAACAGAAAGACCTTGATGTGACTGTTGTTGTGATTTGGCGATGTATAAATAAAGTTGAATTAAACTGTTATCAGAGTTATGTGTAGGAGGAGCTTGATATCTGTCACAGTGTGACATCACATCCCTGTACGGAGGCTTTCCTGGAGTCAGGTCTCGCTGAGGGCTCGAGTGTCAGACCCTCAGAGGTCGTCATGGTGTGAGTGTGTCCTGCTGCTTGACCAAAATAAGAAGTGATATATGTGTCTGTGATTTTTAGGTCTGCAGCTGCTGGACCTGCTCCCCAGGCTCAGGTACTGGCTTCATTCTCACTTTGCTTACATCAGTTATTAATCAATAATCAATCGTGTTTCCAATCAGTTTCCTGTCTGTGTGTGCAGGGAGACGCAGGACAAGGACCTGAACATCCAGTGTGACGTGTTTGAAGACTCTCTGTCGGAGGACATGGAGGAGATGGAGAGGCTGTACGGAGGGATTGATATGAGCAGCCACCAGCAGGTCTTCACAATGCTCTACACCATGGTAACCACAGTTTAAAGAGTGATGCGACTCAAGCTGGAACGTTTAAACCAATGTTTCCCAACCACTGTGCCGCGGCACAAAGGTGTGCCGTGGAAGATTACCTTATTCCACCCAATTGGTACTCTAAGCCAGCGGTCCCCAACCCCCGGGCCTTGTACCGGTCCGTGAGTCGTTTGGTACCGGGCCGCGAGAGTAGAGGCTCAGGTGTGAAATGTATGGTTTTCAGGGTTTTTATCGGTTTTCAGCGTTATTTTGTTATCGTTAACTCGGTTTTCCTGGGTCTTTTCACATGTGTTATGAATAAATCCTCTTTTTTTTTCGGTACCGGTACTAGTTTTATTTTGTTGTATTTATCCGCGACACCTTAAAGGCCGGTCCGTGAAAATATTGTCGGGCATAAACCAGTCCGTGGCGCAAAAAAGGTTGGGGACCGCTGCTCTAAGCGATTGGCTTGAGTAATGGGCATAACAATTACATTATCTTCCACTAGAGGGGAGTACAACTACCTGCTCTAATTAAATTGGTTGCCGACTGCCAGTAAAACAGAAGAACATGAAGAAGAAATTATAGGTCGCTGCTGTCAGGTCTAATATTTCTCCATCATCCTCTCAGTATCACACTGACACGTTGCTTACCTCTGATACCTGGTCCTCTTTTACTCCTGTTACCTTACAGGACATCAGTGCTCTGCTTGGTCGAATGAAACTGACTTCAAGCCACCTTGATGTACTTCCTCCATCATTTTTCATTAGTGTGTTTGATTTCTATTGGCCTCTGTATTCTGGAAATAATTAATACTTCTCTTTATACTGGCTCAGTTCCCAGCTATTTTAAACAAGCTATTGTTGAACCAATATTAAAGAAACCAAATTTAGATCCATCTCTTCCAAGCAGTTACAGGCCAATATTAAAATTACCATTGGTGTCAAAGATCTTGGAAAAAACAGTTGCAGAACAACTTAACAACTTTTTGGAAAAGAACAATGTTCTGGACATTTTCCAGTCTGGTTTCTGCAAATTGCACTCCACTGAAACCGCTTTGCTTAAAGTGTCTAGTGACATTCTGATGGCAGCAGACTCTGGAGAGTACACTGTTCTGGTTATGTTGGATCTCAGCTCTGCTTTTGATACTGTTGATCACAGCATCATGATAAATAGGCTGAAGGACTTGTTTGGGATTACTGGTGTTGTTTTAAAATGGTTTATGTCGTATCTATCTGAGAGATCCTTTACTGTCCGTGTAAATCATGTGCTGTCAGAAACATCAGTTCTGTCTTCTGGGGTACCTCAAGGATCTGTTTTAGGTCCTATTCTCTTTTTGCTGTATATACTCCCTCTAGGCCACATTATCAGACGTTACAATAATATTTCTTATCATCTCTATGCTGATGACATTCAGTTGTACTGTTCTTTCAAAGCTTCTGAGTTGTATAAATTGTCTTGTTTAAATAATTGTCTGTCAGAAATCAAACAATGGTTAAATGACAATTTCCTTCAGTTAAATGCAGATAAACCAGAAACTTTGATTATTGCACCTGATCACATGCTCTCAGAAATTAGGCAGCATATCAGTTTTTTAGACCCTTCATTTCAGTCGAGTCTCAGAAACTTAGGTGTTATATTTGACAGTTCAATGTCTCTTGAGAAACACTCTAAACAACTTACCCGGAACTGTTTTTATCATCTAAGAAACATTTCTAAACTCAGGCTACTGGTGTCAAAGGCAGAACTTGAGATGATTCTTCATGCTTTTATCTCTTCTCGTTTGGATTATTGTAACGGTCTTTTTACGTGTCTCAGCAAATCAGCTCTGGATCGCCTTCAGTCTGTACAGAATGCAGCGGCAAGACTTTTAACTGGTGCAAACAAGAGGTCACACATTACTCCAGTTTTGGCTTCTCTTCATTGGTTGCCTGTAAATTTTAGGGTTCATTTTAAAATTTTAGTTGTAACTTTTAGAGCTCTGCACGGTGAAGCTCCCCAGTATATCTCTGACCTGCTGAAACCTCGTGCTTCATCCCGAGCACTTAGGTCTTCAAGTCAGAGGCTACTGGTGGTCCCACGTACTAGGTTTAAAACACGTGGGGATCGGGCTTTTCAGGCACTGGCACATAGGCTGTTGAACTCTCTGCCGTTGTCTTTACGCTGTCTAGGCTCTACTGACTCCTTTAAAAAGCAGCTGAAGACATTTTTATACAAACGGGCTTTTAATTAATTTTAACTTGTATGTCTGATCTTATTGTAAAGCACTTTGTGATTTTTATCTGTGAAATGTACTATATAAATAAATTTTACTTACTTACTTACTTATATAATAGTCATGCTGTGAGTGAAACGACGCAGCACGTAATAGCAATAAATAAATATTTGAAAAGAAAAATAGTGAGTCTGACCTGGGTCTTTGAGAAAATTCCGACCCAGACGAAGGCCCTAGCATTAGTAGTGGTCAGAAGAAAGCAAAAAAAGGGTAGATTGGGGACAAACTTGTTAGTCCAATAATCACACAACTGGTATGTTAACTCCAACTTGAATGGTTGCCTTCTTTCGTTCCTCCACACAAGAAAAAACGGACACTCCAAAAAACTCCTACTTCCCCTTCCCGCCTGTGCGTAGCCATGCCCCCCTTCACTGGACACTTGCGCAGTGGGACAGATACATCTAAACAAACTGAACCAATTCTGCTATACCTGGTGCGCGGGGAAAAATTATCAATATTCTTTTTGTGACATTTTTGTTTGGTGGTAGGTTGTGTTATTTTTCTAACGTGAAATATGTACCGTGGCTCCAAAAGATTGGGAAACACTGGTTTAAACTACAGAAGCCAACACTGTCACCTTCAGAGCGATTGGTGCAGCATCTGTGAAAGTGACACTGCTGGTAGTTCTCTTTTCAATGATAGAAATGTAAGGAGACAGACGCTACGTTCAAACTGCAGTCGAAAGCACATCAAATCCGATTTTTTTTTTTTTTTTTTTTTTTTTTTTTTTGACCCTATGCGACCCATACCCGACCATGGTATGACAGTGTGAACGGAATAAATCCGATATTTTCAAATCCGATCTGGGTCACTTTCGTATGTGGTACTGAATCCAATACATATCCGATGTTTTAGAAAGCGACTGCTGTTTGAATGGTCACGTCGCATTAAATCCGTCTTGTACGTCACTGACACAAGACAGACGCCAATTATTAGCGCCGGAGATGACATCGCGAACGCTTCCTGGCCATCCAGTGTAGATGTTAATGAAACTGTTGGAAAGACAACGTGAACATTTTATTTGTACTGTATAATCTGCAGATTTTGACAGAAATCTGCAACTATTCTTTGAAGCACTGCTCCTCTCTAAAACAGCAATAAGGATAATTATTAGGTTATCTACATTATTATGTAAATAACAAAATAACTTAAAGCAAAAATTGGGAAACGTAAAGTCCGAAGTCTTTATATTAAGGGCCATCAGTCAAACAATATTATTTGCTCTGGGTCTAAACAGAGCGCGTTGTGTGTGACGTCTTCTTTTGCGCATGCGGGCCGCTTCGAGGGTTCACACTAGGGCGTGTTTGCTGTCGCATTTTATTTGTAGTGTGAACAAGCAGACAAAAAAAATCGGATTTGGTCAAAAATTTGGAATTGAGCATTAACACCTGCAATGTGAACGTAGCCAAAATAACCTGTCCTGACCCTCTCTGCGTTCAGGTGTCCAGCCATCCATCCTCCGTGCAGCTGCTGTCCATCCTTCAGGCCTTGTTGCTGGTGGGTCCAGACAGAGCTGAGGTCTGGTGTGCTCTGGAGCTGCTGATGGATCGAGCCACCCTGCTGGCTCAGGATGGTAAGTATGGGGGCGCATCCAACAACAGATCACTGGGTCCAGCTCTGATTCCGCCTCTTTGTAGAAGTGTCCTCTCTATATAAACGATGACCCCTGTAAAGAGTCCCTTAAGGTTCAGATGCAGGCCCTGTTTTATGTCAGTTTGTATAAATGACAGCAGGCAGAGTATGATCAAAGCTGAGGGCATTTCACAGGATCAGGCGAAGGTGAATTCACCGGCTCTGTTTTTCTTGATCGCAGCTGAGGTAGACTCTGCAGATCACCTGCTGGAGAAGCTCCTCCCCCGAAAGACTTACTCACCCAATCTTGCCATCGACAGGGCGGTCCAGACTAGACTACCAGACAGTCCTCCCAGCCAATCAGAGGCACTCACCAAAGATGCTCCAACAGCCCCCACTGCAGCAGCACTGCCTCCGGCTCTTCCCACTTCCTATGCCCCCCCTCTACCTCCTCCCTTACCCGGTGCTATGACTCTTCCCCTTCCACCCCCTCCACTGCCGCCCACACCCTTGCCTGGTGCTATGGCTCCTCTCCCTCCACCCCCTCCACCCCCACCCTTACCTGGTGCTATGGCTCCTCCCCCTCCACCCCCACCCTTACCTGGTGCTGGACCTCCACTCCCCCCCTCTCCTCCAGGTGACATCAGAGCTGAGACAGTTCAAAGTCTGGGCAGGTTATATAGCAGCTCTGCTCCTAATTCAAGCCACACCCCCTGCCCAACACTGCGGATGAAGAAGCTGAACTGGCAGAAACTTCCATCCAGACTGGTGTCAGGTGAGGCCTGGTGTTGGCCCAGGTCAGGTGCAGGATTCATCCAAGCTGACGTCACTCTGTCCACAGGCCACGAGTCTCTGTGGACGTCGACATCTTTGGACTCCATGGAGCCAGATTACTGCAGCATTGAGCAGCTCTTCAGTCTCCCTCCGACTGAGACCAAGACCAGAACCAAGTCAAAGACGGAGCCCAAAGAGGTGCCGTAGCTTTCTCTGTCTTCACCTTACAGGTGTGGCGTTACAGGTTTTACCTTTTTCACATCCACATGTTCAATTCTGTCCACAGGTGTCCTTCATCGACGCCAAGAAGAGCCTTAACCTCCACATCTTCCTCAAGCACTTCAAATGGTGACTGTTCTTTTTCTGAGTCTTGCAGCCAATTAAAAACATCTGTGCTGTGACATCACCACCCCTGTATCACCTGACCTGTCTCACCTGCAGTTCCCACGAGGACTTTGTGGATCTCATCCGAAGAGGAGACCAATCAAAGTTTGATGTCGAGGCCCTGAAACAGTTCATTAAACTCCTCCCAGAGAAACATGAGGTCAGAGCAGAGGTCACCTGCGCTTCACCTGTTCTCCACCTGTCTCTCACCTGCCCCTCACCTGTGCTTCAGTTGTCTTTCACCTGTACTTGACCTGTATCTCATCTTTCCCTCCTCAGGTAGGGAACCTGAAGTCTCATCTGGCAGAGCGGGACAAGTTGGCATCAGCAGATCAGTTTTACCTGCAGCTCATTGATCTGCCCAGGTGTGAGGACAGCGCCAGCTGCAGCACACATCAAGCACAGATAAATAAGCACAGCTCACCACAGGTCCACTCACTCGCAGTGTGTGTGTGTGTGTGTGTGTGTGTGTGTGTGTGTGTGTGTGTTGCAGTTACTCTCTGAGGATTGAGTGTATGGTGTGTGTGTGTGTGTGTGTGTGTGTGTGTGTGTGTGTTGCAGTTACTCTCTGAGGATTGAGTGTATGTTGCTGTGTGAGGAGAGCAGCTGTGTGTTGGAGACTATGAGAGTGTGTATACACATGACAAACACACAGCAGCTACACAACAAACACACTGGCTGCACACGCACGTTTGGCTGCTGTGGTGGTGTTCTTGTTTCTGTTTGTGTGTGTTGTTTTGTGTGCAGGTGTGAAGGAGAGCGCTCGGCTGCCAGTCTTCTGTAAACTAATCCTGAGTGTCGGAAACTTTCTCAACTATGTGAGAATCTTTTTTTCTTTTACTCCTTGTAATCTGATTACTTTGTGTGGCATGCTCAGTGACGGTCCTAAAGCAGTTCTCTTCCCGAAGACTCAAACCACACAAACAAACTCAAACACAAACTCTGACCAGTGTTGGGGTCGTTACTCAGAAAAAGTAATCTATTACACATCACTTGTTGCTTTGCAGTCTGCCATATGCCCGTCCAACCTGAAGCAGCGTTACATGATCATCAGTGACCAGTGTAGACCTGAGACTACATTTACACGTGCAGCGCTGTGAAGCACATTTGTTTCCACTGCTGCACCGCACAGTAATAGTTTCCCGCTGCGCCAAGTACAGTGCAGCACGTCAGTGAGGAGTACTCGGCATGTGCGCTGTGTCACACGACCAATAGAATCGAAGACTACCACTGCACTAAATTCCATCACACGATGAAGGAAAACATTCGTATCAGTGCGTATCAGAGTTCTGTGAACTTTTTCACACAGGTTTATGTGCATGTATGGGGACCTCCAGAGCCTCTTAACAGCTCTGGGGACGACACACTCTTCACTAGTCTGGATAGTTGAAAGCTTTCATCTATATGAATGAGCGATTTTTTTTTTTTTAAATTAAAAATTTGAACACAATTCAACACAAACTCTTGTGAAGGACACAAAGTCAGAGAGATATAGGTTTAATACAGACTCGTAGAGTGGTAACAAAAAAAAGACTTCCAAGCAGAGCGCATCGGCCAGCACAACACAGAGTTTGGGTCCTTTACGCTAAGCGAGACAGGTGGAGAACAAGCTAGCGGTCAGTGTGCCGCATCCTATGTGAAAGGGCCTTAAGTTCTTGGCTAGCTTAGCATTAACATGCTGTCTGTGCAGATGTTAGCAGTATAATGCAGCTGTTTATGTCCTGGATGCTGGTTCCACTGCACCATGATGCTTGTCCTTTCGTGCAAGAAAAATAAGTCATGTCCGTGTCTCTGCTGTGGAGTGGGCTGCTAGCAACTGCTGGACTTCACATCAGCTAACTTGAGCCTCTGATGAAGTTTTTATGAAGTTATCTAAGCAGTAATATCACAGCTGTGAGGTTGATTGCACTAACAGTTCATCCGAGGAGTGTTTTGTTTGTTTTTTTTGTTTTTGTTTGTTTGCACATTCAGGCAGGTGTGACTCAGCACCAACTATTAGCTCAGCACAAATCTACCAACAGAGACTGTCTACCAAGACAGTTCATTTAGTTGCCAAATCATAAATCAGTCTGTTATTTAGCTGAAATAAAATCTAAAGGCTGGTAGTCTGATTTTGTCATGTGATGTATGGTCCATCAGGGAACTCGCACAGGGAATGCTGAAGGCTTTAAGATCAGCACTCTGCTCAAACTGACCGAAACCAAAGCCAACAAGTCGAGAGTCACGCTGCTGCACCACATCCTGCGGGTAATGCTGGGAATACTACGAATACTGGGGAATACTGCAGTATTCTCATAATATTTCAGTTGCTGCTGTTTGTGACCCTTAGGAGGCTGAAGAGAATCACCCCGACCTGCTCAACCTGCCCGATGAACTGGAGATCTGTGCAAAGGCTGCTGGGTAAACACATATAAGAGTTCAGTCACGTACAGACTGCTGGGCGGAGTCTGTGACGTGGTAGCTCAGGTGTTTCGCGTGCAGCGGTGTTAAATGTTGCCCTCTGACTCCACCTGCAGGCTCAGCTTGGACTCTATTCAGTCTGAAACAAACACTCTAAACAAACAGCTGAAAAACTCAGAGAGGAGCGTTTCCTCCTCATCTGACATGAAGGAGCAGTACCTGTCCACCGTACAGGTGAGTCACTCGGGATGAGGCTGTCACCTTTACGGGCAGATAAATCCAGTCTGTGCACTAACTGACACCGTTTTAGTGGGACAGACCTGCTCTTCCAGGTGAACTTACCTGTTGTTCTTATGTGGTGTTACCAGGAGAGCCTGCAGGCTGTTGAGCAGCTGCAACTCCTGCTGTCATCTGTGGAGGAGCAGAGGAAGCACCTGTCCGCCTACCTCTGTGAGGACAGCAGCAGCTTCTCTCTCGAAGAGCTCTTCAGCACCATCAAGACATTCAGAGACCTCTTCCTTTGAACCCTCAAGGTCAGCGGCCAATCGCAGTGCGGCTCAGTCTGCAGGACTCATACCCTGCCGCACGTTTGCATGTGTCATTTAAACTGTGTCTCAGCCAGCCAATCGGCTCTGACTTCAACCGTGACAAAGTGTGGTAGCTGCCACACATTAGTCCTGTTTCCCTGTAAATGTTAAGCTCCGCCCTCTCTGGGGGGCCGGTTAGCCTGTTGAAGTTTGAACTGTGTGTTCCTTTTATTCTTCCATCAGGAGAACGAAGGTCACAGGGAGCAGGAGAAGAGGTTGGACGAAGGGAGGAAACTGAGAGAAGAAGCCCCCACCAGAAAGATCAGTAAGTCAGACACCATCATTTCACCTTAAATCCTCCCTCCTTAAGGTGTCCCTCACCTGTCTCTCCAGGTGTGGCAGGTGAAGGACAGGTCAAGTACAAGTGGAGGGCAAGTGGAGAACAGGTGAGACATGTGAAGGGCCGGTGACTGACAGGTCGAGAATCAATAGCTGACATCAGCAACATTTCTCTGCAACAGTTTATCAGCAGCTGAATATTTAAAGGAAATGATGTGACAGCATCAGGACGAGAAGGAAGTTTGTAAAGATTAAATGCTGCTGTACCTATGAGGCTGTCAGGTGACGCAGTGACAGCTTTCACCTGTTGTTTGTGACATGTGCGCTAAGCTCACAGGGGAACGTGTTTCTGTGCTGCAGTTAGGACGGACATGGCCAATTGGGACGAAGGATGCATCGTCGACAACCTGCTGGCCGAGATCAGGAAGGGCTGCAGGCTGAGGAAGACAAGGCCACGGGCAGAGCCGGACGGTGGGGTCGAAGGTGAGAGCCCGGCAGGACTTCTGCAGACTTTCTTGTCACCACTGCTCGTTTGACCCAAGTACTCCTTTTCAGGTCACCCCGGGGTCACGCAGATGTCAGCGGCCCAAGACAAGCCAGATTTGCCCGAGAAGCCTCGGGAGGAGGTCCGGACTCCCACACATCCACCTGCTGGAACCAGACCAGAACCAGAGCCAGACAGAGCTGCCTCAGAGCTCCAGGCCCTCGGTGAACCCCCTGCAGCTGAGGTCCAGGGTCCGGAGTCTGAAGTGGACACCGGACCGGCGCAGCAGGAAGTCCAGCACGCAGCTAGTCAGCAGGATGTGACCCAGGTCAACAGGAGCAAAGATCCTAACCCGGAAGATTCTGCTCCCCAGAACGCATCGAACACCTTAGACACCAGCCCGGCAGGTAGAGTGAGGCGCTGTGCTCTCTGCTTCAGGCTTTGAGCACGCTCAGTGCTGCTGTTTGTTTCTGAAACATGGAAATTTTAATGCTTCCTGTCCCACAGCCCACCCACACAGATCAAGGCTACATCCACACGTACACGGGTATTTTTGAAAACGGAGATTTTCCGTTTTCGTTTTAAAAAAATAATCCCGTCCACACGTAAAGGCAGAAATGAAGGAAAACGCTGCTAGGAACATGCCAAAGCAACAGGTAGCGATATATTCCTAACCGTGCAGAAATGTTGGCCAATCAGAAGTCTAGAAGCCTCGGTGGGAAAAAGTAAACAAAGCTGGGGCATAGAAGCAGAACTGAGTCGTATGTGTGGAGTGACAGTAACTGTGTGTGTATATGTAAGCATGTAAACACTGCAGAGACTACAATTAACAGTAACAGTATTGTAGAAATTCATGTCACCGAAACAATAACGTGGCGCACACTGTGACGTCAAAAAATGCGCACACCTTTGACGCTGCGTTTTCTCTGTTTTTCTTGTCCACACGTAAATGCAAAAACGGAGTTTTCAAAAATATCCACCCTGGCCGGAGTTTTTAAAAATCTTTGTTTTCAGTGACCAAAAACGCCGTTTACGTGTGGACGAAAGGTGCAAACGCATAGAAAAATCTGCGTTTTCAAAAATACCTGTGTGCGTGTGGACGTAGCCCAAGTTGTGTTCAGTGTTTGCAGCAGAGTGACGGAGACTCGGCCGCAGATTGCAGTTGAGTGGAGTCGAGATTGCCATACCATGGTGATGTAGCCGGGTCAGTGTGGCTGTTGTGATGTAGCTCTGAGTCTATGAGGTCATTTCCTGTTCCTGAACATTAGTGTTTCCTGTGACATGGTGAGCTGAGGCTCAGGCTGTAAGGTCGCATCAAGACGATGATAGAACATCCTTTAGTGTTTATGATGAAATAAGCTTTATATCTAGAAACCGACCAATTTTATCCTCTCTTTGATCTCCAGAAGGCAGTGGTCACACAGGAAGAAAGCGTTTGAAGAAAAAGAAAAAATGCATCCTTCAGTGAGGTGAGCTCACCTGCAGCTGTGCATAAATCCACGTCAGCGGCGATTCACTGCTGTCCTTCACTCTAAAGCATTTCATTGGTCGAAATGTTTTTATGTTGTGGGATTTAAGGTCTTTTTTAAATATCATTTATTATTTTATTCTTCTTCTATGGTTCCAGGTACATGGGTCAGGACTTGTTTCTGTGGCGACAGGACTGGACCTGCAGGAGAACAAAGTGTTTAAAAGGGAAACACAATCATAAAGAGCAAGGATTCTGGGCGGAGCTTCCTGTGACTGACTGATCTAACCCTCGCTCACCTCTCAGTGGCGCCGAAGTGACTGCATCAGTTTGTGATGTCAGCAAGGTTTCTGTGTGCACTTCCTGTCAGGTCGAGGCGCTGCTGGTCTCTGAGCTCAGAAAGCACAGCATATAAACTCTTTCCAGGTTAATGCCACCTGCCTGCTCATCTGGTTTCTTGCAAAAGACCTTTTAGATTAAAAGCCTCGCATTGTTCCCGTGCAGGTGTTCAGGTTTTAGACTTTCAAATTCAAATTCAAATTTTATTTGTCACGTACACAGTCATACACAGTACGATATGTAGTGAAATGCTTGGACAACTGCTCGTGACCTAAAGAAAACAAAAAAGGAAAAGGCTATGAATAAGATAGGAAATAAATATGAAAAATTAAAAAGGGTAAATTTAACTAGGAAGGAATAAAATATAAATTAAGGTTAAAAATGAAATAACTGTACAACACAAATTAGAATGAAGGGTAAATTTAACTGGGAAAGAATAAGATAAAATATATAAATTAAAGTTGAAAATAAAATAACTGTACAACAAAATACACAATATAGAACTATATAAGAATGTATGAAGAAATATAAATAAATATATATACAATAACAGCAGCTGTACAAGTATTAACCGGAAATGAAGAATATAATGTCCAGTGTTGTGCAATCCACATTATGTCTTGTGCAGTGCAAATATGCTTAAAGTGATTTAAGTGATGAAGTGAAAACAATGTCCAGAATGTCCAGTGTGTGTGTAAGAACTATATGTGTGGGTCAGTACTGTGTGGTGGTGTGATTGAGAGACCGTATCGCCTGCGGGAAGAAGCTCCTCCTCAGTCTCTCTGTGTTGGTCTTCAGGGAGCGGAATCGCTTTCCTGACCTCAACAGAGAGAACAGTCTGTTGTTGGGATGGCTGAGGTCCTTCACGATCTTCCTGGCCTTGGTCCAGCACCGCCTGCTGTAGATTGAGTGCAGGTCAGGGAGCTCGGAGCGGATGGTGCGCTCAGCTGACCGCACAACCCTCTGTAGAGCTCGTCTGTCCTGCATGGTGCTGTTCCCGAACCAGGTTAAGATGTTTCCCGCCAGGATGCTCTCTATGGTGCACGAGTAAAAGTTCCTGAGCACCTTGGAGGGCAGTTGGAAGTCTCTCAAGCGTCTGAGGTGGTAGAGACGCTGACGGGCCTTTTTCACCACGGTGTTGATGTGACAGGACCATGACAGGTCCTGCGTGATGTGAACTCCGAGGTATTTGAAGCTGTCCACTCTCTCCACTGGGCACTCGTTGATGACGGGGGTCTGGTAGTTCCTCCCCTGCTTAGTGCTGAAGTCCACTATAAGCTCCTTTGTCTTACTGACGTTTAGAAGGAGGTTGTTCCTCTGGCACCAGTTCTCCAGATTCCTAATCTCCTTCAGGTAGGCCGTCTTGTTGTTATCAGAGATCAGGCCCACCACGACGGTGTCGTCAGCAAACTTGATGATGGTGGTGGAGCTGGTAGTGGCCACACAGTCATATGTGTACAAAGAGTACAGCAGGGGGCTCAGAACACACCCCTGGGGGGCTCCAGTGCTGAGAGTGGTGGAGGCTGAGACATGTCCGCCCATCCTTACTGCCTGTGGTCTGCCAGTTAGGAAGTTGGAGATCCACTGACACATAGATGAGCTGAGTCCCAGATGCTCCAGCTTGGTGGTGAGTGTGGAGGGAATTATGGTGTTAAATGCAGAGCTGTAGTCTATGAAGAGCATTTTAACATAATTCCCCCTTCTAGTGTCCAAGTGAGTGAGTGATGTGTGGAGGAGATGAGAGATGGCATCGTCTGTGGAACGATTTGGACGGTAAGCGAACTGTAGTGGGTCCAGTGTGTCTGGTAGTGAAGAAATGATGAATCTCTGACCAGGCGTTCAAAGCACTTCATCACTACTGAGGTGAGGGCTACAGGGCGATAGTCATTGAGAGAAGCAGGGTGGGGTTTCTTCGGGACAGGAACAATGATGGACTCTTTGAAGCATGTGGGGATCACTGACTGAGATAAAGAGATGTTGAATATCTCAGTGAACACAGGAGCTAGCTCAGGGCTGCCCAATCCCAGTCCTCGAGAGCTACTATCCTGCAGCTTTTAGATGCATCCCTATTCCAACACAGCTGAATCAAATGGTTTGATTACCTCTTCAGCATGCCATCCTGTTTGGCAAAGGCCTGATAACAAGCCATTCATTTGATTCAGGTGTGTGGGAACAAGGATGCATCTAAAAGCTGCAGGACGGTAGCTCTTGAGGACCGGGATTGGGCACCCCTGAGCTAGCTGGTATGCGCAGTCTCTTAGGATACGACCTGGGATGCCGTCTGGTCCTGCTGCTTTCCTGGTGTTCACTCTTTTGAAGGCTCTCCTTACTTCATGCTCGGAGATGACGAGCACGTTTCCGGTGCTGGCAGTATCTTCCTGTCTGCAGCCGTTAGCGCCGCTAACACTAGCATTGTTGGAGTCCTTAGCTGCAGCCTCGAAGCGAGCATAGAAAGTGTTCAGCTCGTCTGCCAAAGTCACGGCCGCGTTCGTCATACCGGTTGTTGGTGCTTTATAGTCCGTTATTGTCCTTAGTCCCCGCCACAGGCTCCTAGAGTCACTCTGTTGGAGTTGTGACTCTAGTTTCCTCCCGTAGCGCTACTTCGCCTCTTTCACCGCCCTCCGCACGTTATATGACGGGGCTTTGTACGGGTCCATGTCCCCCGTCGTGAGTCCCGTGTTGTAGGCAGCGGTGCGGGATCTCAGAGCGTCGCGGATGGTTTTATCCACCCACGGCTTCTGGTTGGGAAACGTTGTGATAGTCTTTGTCTCCACGGTATCATCCGCTAGTTTCCTGATGAATCCCACAACCGCTTCCGTAAACACGTTGACATCATCATCGGAGCTGTTTCTGAACATGCCCCAGTCTGCGTCATCGAGTGCGTCCTGTAACGCGGCCACCAATTGATCCGTCCAGCGCGCGACCTTCCTCTGAACTGGAACTTCCTGTTTCAGCCTTTGTTTGTATTTTGGCATGAGGAAGATGGCGGCGTGATCAGATTTGCCAAACGGAGGGCGGGGTTGTGCCTTGTAGCCGTCCTTGACCGTAGTGTAGCAGTGGTCCAGTGTCCTTTCACCTCTGGTGGGGCAGGTGATGTGTTGATAAAAGTTCAGCGCTGCGCGTTTGAGGTTGGCGCTATTAAAGTCCCCCGTCACAATAAGCGCAGCGTCCCGGTGTTGTGTCTGGTGCTGTGTGAGTGCCTCATGCAGCTCGCATAAGGCGGTGACCGTGTCCGCTTGTGGTGGAATATAAACGGCACTTATAATGACCGATGTAAATTCCCAAGGTAGATAAAAAGGACGACACATGATGGACAGTAGTTCCAGATTTGGTGTGCAGGAGCGTGTGAGAGGAACAACGTTCGCACTGTTGCACCAGTTGTTGTTCACCATTAAACACACGCCGCCTCCCCTTGACTCCCCCGAGTCCCGTGTCCTGTCCATGCGGTGAACCGAGAAGAACTCGGCCGGCTGGATGGCGTGGTCCGGCACCGCTGGGTTCAGCCATGTCTCGGTGAAGCAGAGGAGACTTTTCTGTTCTTATTGTTGATTAAAGTTCGCTGAGACTTTTACTGTTAGAATAAATGTTGTTCTAGCTCTTTGATGAGTCCTGTTTTTTGTTTGTTTGTTTGTTTTTCTGTCCCGTTCGGTACTTTAGCAATCAGAATTGTCTGAGGGCCAGGAAAGATGCCCAATGGGTTTATTTCTTCAAGTGGGGAAAATGTGTCAATGTGATATTGGTCCACTTGATTGATCTTTATCATTATTATTATTATTATTTATTTATTTTAAGTTATTAAAAATTGGACAGACAATTAGACAGAAAAGGGGGAAAGAAAAACAGAGGGAATCGGGGGACAGTAAGAGAAGACACTGAGAAAATCCATTGGGTCACCTGTTAACAGAAGAAAAAAGAAAACAAACAACAAGAGAACAACACAAAACAGAGGTCAAAGCAACAACCTATCTACGTGTAAGTAACAGTAAATACTAAATATTGAATGTTGAGCAGCACGCAAGATCAACAGCGCATGATATGCTTTAAGGTAGCAGCCAAGGAAGATAGAGTTTGTGTCTGTGAGCACCCATGTGTACAACCCCCAGACCCAGGAGATGTTACCCTTTTCCCTGGGGTTGACGCAAGCAGCCTGCAGCCAAGTGTCCTGATGGTGTACAGAGAACAGGGGTTGTGAAGACCCCATACCTCACTCCGCTTGCTCATATCTCGTGTTGCTGCGTGCTCTAAGCGAGCAGCTCCTGTGCTCACCTGACGGTCACCTGCACCAAGGAGCTTCTGTGATTGACGGAGCAGCAGCTCTACGAGAACCAACACGTTGTTGGACTTTCAGTTCCAGGTTTTGAGCCACAAAGTACTCATTGCCATATGCAGTAATCTGATTGGTCAAATCTGAGCCTGTTTAGAAAAAATAACTCCCAGATGCATCCACCCATGATGGATGTTTCTTTTTCAATCACTATGTGCTAAAAGACCTCCCTGCACTGAATCATACTTGTTATCAATCTCTGTCTCTCTTTCACAGCATGTCTTTTATACTGTCTTCCTTCTCTCACCCTAACCAGTCGCGGCAGATGGCCGCCCTCTCACTGAGCCTGGTTCTGCTGGAGGTTTCTTCCTGTTAAAAGGGAGTTTTTCCCTCCCACTGTCGCTAAAGTGCTTGCTCATAGGGGGTCATATGACTGCTGGGTTATTGTAAGGTCTACCTTCCAGTATAAAGCGCCTTGAGCTTGTATAAATAAAACTGAATCAGTGTACACCCCCCCCCCCCCAACATACACAGCGCAGGTAAGCAGCTGAGTCACACGTGAGGTAGACTCTTCATCTGCAGCTCACAGACGGTCACACGCAGAGCCATGAACCGGAGACGTGCACGTGCTTATTCACACGTTTACTTTTTTTTTATACAATAGATGTCGTCATCATCCTCATCCCCGTGTCAGCGTTGCGGTGACGTCACGCAAAATCGGCGCTTCCCGTACTGAAGTGACGGCGCTCCAAATCATGTGACCTCTGCCCGGCGCAAGCTGAGCTGATCGATCAGAAGAATCTGTGCTGATTACCGATGAGCGGGTCTTCCGAAAACCCTCATACTGCCGAGCTCGCAACCGGAAACCGACCCGCCCTCACAATAAGAGTAGGCCGAGGGCAGCCGTTCCGTCACGGTCACACCTGCAGTCAGGTGTGCTGTGACGAAGTTACTCGCGTGGTCACACTTTTTACTCGTACATGAGTTATCCTCCATCATCGCTCCTCAGCAGACCAACGCTGAGGGGGCCGTGCTTTTCCGCGCTCAAGTCTTACAGTATGTAAAACGGACTCTGAGCTGCTCTCCGGTTTAAGTCTTGCTGGATCATGCAGGCCACTTACACAGCCATTCGACTCAGTCGTGTGAGGTGTGCACCGCTGGATTGGCTCAGCACACACCATCCCTATCGGTACAATCTGCAGAATCCTGCCTACCACGTGACTTTAGCCAGCAGGTGAACCACTGTTTCATTTTAATCAATGGCTAGTTTTGTGTGAACAAAAACAACATGAAAATTCAGTCTGACTCACCGAAATTACAACATAGTGCCTCTGAGTCTAACTACTGACCACTGCCAAGCCAAATGTATGATAACAGAGCTCCACAGCGCCCTCTGCTGTGGCAGTACCAGGTAATTTGACAGCCAGCCCCGGTGTGCCTGCCTCAGACTCGGTCGGTGCTGCAGTGGACTGTAATATTCTATTTTTTCTAATAAAACCTGTTCGAACCTCACTGGGCATGTTATCAGGTGCGGGCTTTTATTGTGAAGGTCTCGGCAGCTCTTCCGGTGCGGTGGTCGCTGTCGCGGTGCGTGTTGACGCAGCGGGTGCGTCAGGAGGAGATGTTGTAGAGCATCATCGGAGCCGAGCCGCCCCAGTCCGTGTGAGTCCGGATAACGGGACCCGCTCATGCTCTTCCCGCCCCGCAGCACGCCAGCCCCAGATCCAAGAAGCGAAGAGCAGCGGGGAAGAGCCCGGAGGTAAGAGAGGGGGAGGGCAGGGCGTGGAGGAGGAGAGCCTGTCTGTCATCTGTCTGTAACTCCCCCACCCTTCACACACACACATCCGTCGGTCTGTCGGAACCGGACAGGAGGAGCAGCTCCGGGCAGCAGCCGCCGAGAGGCGCTGAGGCTTGGAGAGCTGCTGCTGAAGAGCCGCTCCTCTCCTCCAGCATCAGCTCAGTGTCTGTGGTTGTCTGTGTGTATGTGCATCTGAGTGTGTGTTGTGCACACTTGTCCACATCATGAGCAGTTTTCTTCACTGGTTCTATGCCGTGATGAAAAACAGGAAGATCCCCCCTCCCTTCTCCAGACTTTTTACCTATGGAGTGAGCTGTCCAATCACCTCTGACCTCCTGAGAAGGGCAGAGCTTCACAGAGTGAGCTCCAGAGTGGATGTGAAGTCTCAGTGACTGATGGAGGAGCTGATCTACTCCATGTGTGCCCGTGTGTCAGCCTCTGATTGGACAGAGCGTCTGTGGCACTGCTGTCTGTGCTGCAGAGGAGCTTCATCTATCCTTCAGCTGTGTCTGCAAGAGCTCCTGCATACAAAACCCAGTGCTCAAACTCCAAACTCTCACTTCATCTGTTCGTGTGGTTCACACAAAAGTATTGACAGTACTGATGATACTGCAGTATATGTGCAGAAAAACACTAAAGCAGTGAAGTTTTAATGTCAGTGACTCTCACCTGTGCGAGTGTGTGTGTGAGATCATGTGGTCATTTGACAGTTGGGTATTTCGTGTTAGAAATCGGAAATATCTTTAATCCGTTCCCAGGAAACAGAATCATCTCTGAGCCGTTATTTCAAATTAGAAGTTTTATAAAGCGCTCGTGTTTTATTTTCTGCTGGTCAGTGATTTAGTTCAACTTTTAACTCTAAAGATGAAATGAACAGTTGATTTGCTCATTCTGTGTTTTTAATAAATATCGCATATTTGCCTGCATGACCCCATTTCTGTGCCGAACCTCTGTAATCAGAGCACTGTGAATAAAAATGTCTGTAGGAGTTCATTCAGTGCTTAATTGAAAGTTGAAGGTGTTTGAACCTCAGACTCAGGCTGGTGTGGACAACCTGCAGGTCCTTTTGGACCTGACTACACACCTGCAGGTGCCTCAGCTGTCAGGATTCAAACACACACAAATCAGTAAGAGCAGGATCGTCTGAAATTACTCATTTTGTCTGATTAAATATTTAAAATCTGTCACGATGGAACAACAGGCCTGCACAAACCCACCTGTATCACCTGTAGGGATGGGACCGGTATCGGTTCTGACATAAACGGTAGTAACCAGACCGAAAAGCAGCGCACATTTCGGTGCTTTTTTTTCCTGAGCTGTGATACACTTTAGATTCTAGCCAATCATTTTACGTTTCCGAGGACAGTAGGCGGGGCCAGGTACGTACGTTCTTTTAGAGCAGAGCTACAGATTAAAAATAACCAAGGCAAAGCGGTCAAAAGTCTGGCTGTACTTCACAGCAAAATATGCAAACTCAGCAGCCTGCAACAAGTGCTTTAAGCTGATACTGTCAGAGGTAACACCTCAAATCTGATGAAACACCTGGCGACGCATAGCGTTTTTTTAAAAAGCCGAGAAATGCGCCGTATTTGATAGCTTGCTGTGAGACCTCACACCGAGCACATCTACTGCGGGTGGGTTGCCTGTTATCAGACCCGGAGTTAGCAACATCCCCCAAAAACACGAAGAGGAGAGTCCTGGCCCCTAGCCCTGCCAGTGTAGCAGAAATGATGACGGATGATGATGGCAGCAGCAGCCGTTCTTCCCTGCGTGAGTAGCTTAATGTTGTTCGTGTGTAATTTACGCTGAGTAGGCTAACAGCGTTATCAAATTAATGCATGTAAGGTGAACTGGCAAACATCATCATAGCTACATGCGGCTGTCTTCTTGTTTGATGGCAGATACTCCCTTCACCCTGGCCAAAAAGGCTAAAATGACCAAAGAAAAAGTGGAAAACCGTTAAACATGAGAGGTCTTTGGACAAAGTTTGTGTTTTTTCCATTGATTAAGCACTGCTTCCAGCCAAGAGTGATGCCATAAAAAAGGCTAACATTGTTATCTTTTTACAAAAAAACAGCTGAACATGAGAGGTTTTTGGACCAATTTTGTGTTCTCCATTCTTTAAGCACCGGTTCGAGCACAGTGTAAGCACCGGCACCATTTCAAAAGTACCAGTTTGGCACCGGTATCGGATAAAACCTAAACGATACCATCCCTAATCACCTGCCTCTGTCTTCATTTCCCAGGATGCTCTGGGGTTTCTCAGCAGGCCTGTGAAGATGAGTGTGACATCATGGTTCCTGGTAAGCAGTTCGGGGACTCGACACCGCCTCCCCCGAGAGATGATTTTTGTGGGCCGAGAGGACTGCGAGCTGATGCTTCAGGTGAGGCTGACCTGTGCAGGTGTTCGGGTTAGTAGAAATTGCCTCCCTCTAGGTTGGTCTGAAAAAGGAAGTTGTAATGGTGTCTTGTTTGAGTCGCAGTGAAAGTAAGCAAAAAGAGTTGTATGTGTGTGTGTCTCAGTCTCGCAGTGTGGACAAACAACACGCTGTCATCAACTACAACCCGACCACTGATGAACACCTGGTGAAGGACCTGGGCAGCCTCAATGGGGTGAGCCATACACAACATATCAGTACATTATCATAGGTATCCACCAATCAGCAGCAAACACAGGTGGGGGGTGGTGATGCCTAAAGTCACAGGTTACAGTACAAAGATTTTTTTTTTTATTAACTTAAAAAAAATTAATTCCACTTTCATTTAAACAGGCAAGAACTGTAAAATCACAAAAGAGTGAAAACCTTCAGAGTGGACTTCAACATCATAATCAGAAAGTTTCACCTGGACGTTTGTTTGTTTGTTTGTTTGTTTGTTTCCTGCAGACATTTGTAAACGACCTTCGGATTCCTGATCAGACCTACATCACCCTCAAACTGTCCGACATCATCCGCTTCGGATACGATATCCTTCAGACGCACACACGCACTGTTTGTGTGCGTGTCTGTGTGCGTGTGTGTGTTTCTGTGCGTGTGTGTGTGTGTGTGTGTGTGTGTGTGTGTGTGTGTGTGTGTGTGTGTGTGTGTGATAATTTTAATATTTTTCTGAGCTGTTGTTCACATTCTCACGTCTACGTTCTGGAGAAAAGTCAACACAAAGTCCCAGAGGAGGCCCTAAAGGTTGGTGTTTGTGGGTGTGTGTTTTCTATTGTACAAATTACTGCATAGAGGGTGTTATTTAATTTCCTTGTTTAACTGCATTTAGTTTGCATTTCCAAAACTACTCAGAGCGTCATGAATTTCTCATGACTACACACAGCATGTACAGTACTGTGAGTAAATGCAGTACCGTGAGTACATGCAATTTGCAGTACCTTGAGTACGTTTGCCTCGTTCTTCTGTTTCAGCATGAGAAGTACAGCAGTCAGCTGCAGATGAGCCTAAAGCCTTCAGAGGGGAAGAAGAGCGACGTGGACGAGCGGGCGAGAGGCGAGAAAGCGCAGAGTACCAAGAGCCTCACACAGGGTAACAATAATACAGCAACAGTACTGGCAGTAAATATACTGTGTATCAAATGTACTCCTAACAATAGGGCTTTGGAGTTGACGTCACGCCGCAATGCATTATGGGAGCGCAGCGCCATTTTCGGGGTCTACGAATCAAACCAAACACACTGTGTTGGAACGACGACTACAAGAAAGATGCTTAAAAGCAGCTCAAAAGAGAATGAACTGTATAGAGACCGATTTCATTCAGAGGCGAAGCAGCGGTACTTGCAGAAAATAGCGTGCATTGGAAATGTGGACCAGTATGAAATAGGGCCGTGGAGTAGAAACCCTGAAGACCAACCACTACTGACGTAGCCTGACATATTTTCGTACCTTATCTGTGGAATCAGCGCGTACAAGTCGTCATTCAAGCAAAGGTAAGTCAGCTCGAGTACTGCGAGTGAAATGCGTTTGATTTCCTTGCAAAGATTCAGATTAGTGCAGCATAAATTCATTCATGAGGGGAAATTACAGTGAGAACATGTGGAGGCTGTTAGGTGGATAACATAGCGAGTTCAGTGCATTGATGAGACATTCTCCTGAAGGATTGTTATTCTTTATGGTTAAAGAAATTGCACTAATTTATTCATATTTATTATAAATAATCCTAATTAAACATCTTGCTTCCATGTTTGTATCTTGTGTCACTAAAAATACAATTTATTTTAATTTTATATATTGATCAATGACCTGCAGAATCTCCTTATCATATTAAGGGATTCATAATTGTCACTTTATGCTTTTTCCATCTCTAAAGTGATGACATCCTTGCATTACCGGTACATACTTTAGGTTCATTTTCTGCAGGCAGATTTACACTATAACATGCAGCGTTCTATAGATGGACACATAAAGAAATGAAAAATTACATCTATGTGCTAACTTTCTAAACACTTTGTTACATTTATGATAAAGTAGATAAAACACATTTACGTCGGCCTTGGCTCATAGTTCTTGTCTTTAAATGAACTTTGTCTGTGTGTGTTTCAGGTCCTGCACTCTCAAAGACTGAATGAACCAGCATTGCAGCCATGGGTCACCGTGAGCATCACAGGGAAGTTTGAAGCCGCCCACTGCAGCTGTAAGGCCGGAGTCGCAGAGACCTGCAGCCATGTCGCTGCTCTTCTGTTTAATGTAGAAGCAACAGTGTTGATCCGTGGCACAAGGACTGTTACAGATGAACCTGCATACTGGGTTTTGCTGGGTAATATGACCAAGATACAGCCAGAGGTTGGCCATAAGATAGACTTCTCCTCTTCAGCTGCCCAAAAAAAGGCTCTTGATCAAAACCTAAACAGACCATCTGTAGTGACAGGTAAAAGGAGCCGTCCTCAAAACAGAAAAATCCCAGCTGCTACTTTGGAGGAGTTGTCACTGCTATTGGATACTTTGCTGGAACACAGTAAAGCTGTGGGTTGTGGGAATGACCCATAATGTTTTATCTAGGGGTCTACATTTATGCCTGTAGTGCACTGCCGTGTAAATAATTTGCATTTACTGAATATATACTGACTGAGTACCACTGTTCAAAAGTTGAATAAAGAAACAAACTAATTTTTGCCTCTTTTTTTTTTTTTTTTTTAATTGAAACCACCTTATAGAACATCACATCAGTTACAATGTAGAATCCATGTCATTTATAGTTTACAAATGACAAAATGTTTACACAAAATCATGAGTGTTTACATGACATCACCCACTACTAACATTACTTTATTTACTGTATCTTTTGAAAAAATACAGCAATTTTAACAGCACAAGACTTAAGAATATTTAACAGGAGCAGGTTTCATTCTTCCCTGGTTTTATTATCACACTATTCACCAAAACGCAGCAAACCTTCACCATCTTATCCAGAAGGGTCAACTCTTCACCCTCACATGGAAGAAGTAATCTGATTGGCATGGTGGTATGTTTGCAGCAGGTCCCTTGTGTAGCGCTGGAACCCAGTCACGATGTTTCATCCATTTCATAGGCTGGTTTGCTGCAATAATGCCAAATAATTAGCATCTCTATAAATAGAAGGTAGTTCTGCAAAATCACTCAGTAGGATGTTTGTTCTAATTTGCTATGAGCTCAGAGCGCATAGAAAATAATACTAATAGGCTATAAAGAGTGATATGAACATATTTAGAACTTACCGGAATGAAAATGTCTGGAGCACCAACAGATATTTGGAGATGGAAGAGAGCTGCACGTCAGCTCGTCTCACAGCTGCTATCCAGGCTAGACGCCTTCGTTTGGTAACATCAATACACGAGCTGCTCATGTTGCTTCCAGGTTGGGAAAGAATGAAAAGATAAACCATTTTCAACCTTATTCTCTTGCCGGTCGTGTGATCGAACATTGCAGCCGACCACACAGCAAATACGAACCATGGCTGTTGTGTGAGACTTCGCTCCCTTTTCACTTGCGCTAGACCCCCAAAATGGCGGATCGGGCCAAAATCCTTTCCACGCCCACCCCCCGTGACATCACGGTCCAAAGCCCTATACTGGGCGTAATACAAGCAATAACACAAAATTTTGACATCACACAGGGTCAAAAATATACTGCACTGTACAAAACATAATGTAATACAAAACCCTGCACCAGAAAGCCTGGTGCAGGGTTAAAAAGTACTGGATCAGGAGTCTGTCCGCTGTGTGTTCCTGTACGCAGATGATGTGTCGCTGTTTGTTCTGATGTATTTTTTACTATAAATCTGCTCGGTCAGGAAAATGTTTCAGTAACAAACCAGAAAGTCGTTTGTTCACGCTCCTCGGGACACTTTGATTGATCGTCAGTTTCACCTATCACACGTTTCTGTGACAGAGGCGCCGGTGTGTCGGCCCACTCCTTTGTATGGCCAGCCTTCCTGGTGGGGCGAGGAGGATTATGGGAGTAAAGTCCAAACCAGCGATGAGCCACATTCAGGTACGCACACCTTAATAAAGTGGAGGAGTGCAGTAAACTGGTGCTGTATAAATAAAGCTAAATTGAGCTGATGGTGCATTATTGATGATGTTGGTGAGATGTCGTCTCTTTGCCTCTGTCAGATGTTCAGAAAGACGCTCCCTCTGCAGATCCAGAATTTTCTGCATCGCTGTCAGACTGTCAGCCAAAGTCCGCCTTCCCTTCGTACCACCGTGAGCCGAGCTACTTTGAGATCCCCACCAAGGACTTCCAGCACCCTAAGTCCTCAGGCGCGGAGCTCCATGAGATCCCCACCAAGGACACTGACACGCCCCCGGCCCCACTCTCGCCTCCCACTCCGACTCCGCCTGTTGTTCAGAGCCATGCCTCCTTTACCATTGAGTTTGATGATTGCATGCCTGGGAAGATCAAGATTAAAGACCACATCACCAAGTTCTCCACTCGCCAGAGGAAGCTGCAGGCTACACCCACCAAGACAGCCATCATGGCCACACCTGCAGAGGTGATGTCAGCAGAGAGCAAGGTGGCTGACTGGCTGGTCCACAGTGATGTAAGCATGATGAAGAGACGCCCACCGTCTGAAGACGTTTACAGCACCAAGAGTGACCTCGCCATGAATATCAAGACCCTGAAAGGTCAGAGTTGCACCTGTGTTCCGGACCATACCTGTGTTTGTCATTCACAGGTAATCGGGGATTATGCTTTCTGCTGGTGATAAAACCTGTCCAGCACTTCATTGTTAACAATTTATTGACACACGGTCCCTGAATCTTCTGATATTTCTCTGATTTTACTGACCCCACTAAACTTGTGTCTTTGTTTGAGGCTATCAAAGCTTCAGTCATACACTTGTGACCATTGAGCTTCAAAGTTCAAAAGCTAGTACTCACTGACATCTTTATTCCTGTCTTTAGGTCACCATCATGAGGATGGGACCCAGAGTGACTCAGAGGACCCAGTTCTCAAAGGAAGGAGTAAATCCCACCACTCGGTCCGCACTGAGCACTCTATGCAATCAGAGCTGTCCCAGGCGTCGCAGCAGGTCATCCAATCAGGCCAGTCCATCCATAGTCAGCTACACCAACCACTGCAGCATGCTCCACCCAGACCGGCCTCTGCCTCACCCGTGGCCCCTGAGAGACCCCTGTCCCAGAGTCCTCCTAAAGCTCTGTCACCCACCGAATTTCCCAAACAGGCGCCCCCCGAGCACCTCACTCAGCAAGCTTTCATCATTGAGTTCTTTGATGACAACCCACGCAAGAAGCGCTCTCAGTCCTTCACCCACAACCCCGCCCATGCTGACTCGTACTCCACACTCAGAGCCAAGTTGGAGCGGCGGAAAGGCGGCGAGAGGCCAGCATCTGTGCACGGCCACATCCCTCCCACACAGCAGGTGACGGTTCCTCTGAAGAGTCAGAGCCATGGTGGCCCTCAGAGGTCAAGCTCTCTGAAGAGAGAAAAGACTGAGGGGGAGGCGGCTTCGTCGGCTTCCTCGTCTCGCTCCTCATCGGGCATCATCATCCGACCTTTCGGCAGCGTTGGGAAGAAGTCAAAGCTTGCCCAGGAGTTTGCTGCTGAATTCCTGAAGGATTCGGGTCGTAATGACTCCTCCCCAACCAGGGATAAGACAACTCCTCCACCAATGTCTGCACCTCCTGTGATGATATCGCCTCATCATACAAGGATCCTCTCCACACAAGAACCTCCAGCTCCATCTTCTGTCTCCTACCCTGCCTCCCCATTACAGCCTCCAGCAATCTCAAAGACCCCAGTCCCAGTCAACATTCCAGGCCCAGCTGCCGCTCCGGTACATCCGTCTGGACCTCCCTTCTCCACCATGCCGCCCATGGCCGTCAGTGGAGGAGATGTCAAAGGTACCCAGAGGATGGCCCGGAACGAGGAAGACGACAGCTTGAGCGATGCTGGGACCTACACCATTGAGACGGAGTCGCAGGACAAAGAGGTGGAAGAGGCTCGTAACATGATCGATCAGGTGAAGTCCCAGTGAAAACACAGTAAGAATAAGATCTTTGTGATAGTGGTGGGGTGAGGCAGCATTCATTGTTCCTGCTGCTCGTGAAAGGGTGTCTTTAAGTGGTGGTGAGTGCAGGAAAACTGCAGCACAGCACACGTGCTGTGCCGTATGATTCTTCAGCAGGGATGTGGACTTTGATAAAATAACACATCTTATGTAATGTTGTATTCAAACCCTTGTATCATTGCTGATTATCTCAGTTTTGTTGTCTCGTCTTCACCGAATCTTCCAGATAGAAAAATGTTTATGAAATTAGAAATGATCCTAGGGTATCTTGAAGTATTCTGATGTTGCCTATCTAAACAGTATCTCTTAGTGATGCACTGACCCTCGTATCCTTCCTATTTCTTCCTGTTTGTTTTTTCTGCCCGTCCTCATGCATGTCCTGTGCTCTGACAGGTGTTTGGTGTCCTCGATTCTCCAGAGTACAGTGGTGTGAACACTGGTGTGTATAGACCTGTGATAAATGATGGAAAGGATGAGCATGCTAACCTGCCTACTGATGGTAGCACTGTGGACTCACTGCATGGCTTTATCCCATCTTCTATCAGCGACCCTTCAACAGGCCCCATACAGGTAAAAAAAAAAAAGTGAAAATTTTGAAGTACAACCTGGAGAAACACCTTTGTAGCACACTGTTATCCCAGTGCCTGCACAACCATGTTGTTATTCCCTATTTCTTCTTGTGATATGAATGTAAATGTTGACGTTTGTTTCCACTGATCTTCCTGAAAATGGTGTTGGTCATCATATTTTGTTCTGCAGGTTCCAGCTGCTCATGCTGCATGTCTGGAAGGCCCTAAGTGGGTTTCACGTTGGGCCAGTCTAGCAGACAGCTACGCCGAACCTGGTTCCACTCCACCTCAAGTAGAATGTCTGGAAGGTGAGGTTTGTTAAAAATACCTTAAACATGTTTAAAGAGCACAGAGCCGCTGTTATCTCAGCTTTATGTTTATGGACCTCCAAATGTGATTCCGTTTGTCTACTTGGAGTCTTGAATTTATCAGTAATTTGCAGTTTTGTAAGTGAACAATAAATGTATCTATACACAGTTCAGAGCAATGGACCCATGGTCTTATTTTTACTCCGCTTATTGTTTTAAAACTAAAGTAGTTACGCAACATTAAAGCAACTCATATAAAATGCTGACGTGACTAAACTTGTGTTGCAGATTCACGTCTCATGAGCCCTTCGATGGGAAACTACAGCTACGACAACTCTGAGTCAGAGTCCAGCCACAGCTCCAGGACAAGAAGGCTGCTGCCCCAAGTGCCTCCAGAAAAGCTAGACGGTGTCACCCCAAGCATCATGATTCGCCATGAATCTTACCAAAGCCAAGAACCTCTGGACAGAGCCTTTGGTCCCTCCCACTCAGTTGACTCCACCCAGCGCCTGTCCGTTCAGGATGATGTGGACCCAGACAGCCTGAGTGATGCCAGTCGCTCAGATGATGGACCTGTTCAAGAGAAGATGAGGACAAATCAGGTCAAGACTGCATTTGTATCTCCAGTGATCACTGGTCCTCAGCTTAGAGGTCAGGAGAAAGTGTCTCCATCCTCCAAATCCACCTGCTTCTACATTGGTTCAGAAGACCATCCCAGCAAACCTGAGCAAGCCCAGAGCCCAGTACAGTCTGAGAAGACAAGAGACCCCCCAGCAAAAACTCCCCCTACCACTGTCCTGATCCGACATCTGAGTGGATACGAACCCAAGAGGACGGGAGTCAAACCCAACAGCTCTGCTCCAAACCTCCAAACACAGGACAAAGATTCAGTTCCAACCAAAGACAGTTGCACATCATCCTTCATCCGTCAGGAGAGTTTCACCAAAGACCAGCCCAGTGACACTGTCCAGATGAAGAAGCTTCCCCACATCTCCAGCCACCCATCCATCAGAGACATGGAGCAGAGGCAGGAGAACATCCAGGACACACAGTCCTTCCTTCAGGAAGGAACTCTATCCTCTCTGGATGCCAAGTTCCCCTCCTCTGGTTCAGGTCGCAGCTCAAAGAAGGAGGGTTCGTCCAGCCACATGGACGACTCCCTGTCTGGTGAGTCAGATGTTGACACGGCTAGCACGGTGAGTCAAGTGAGTAGCAAAAACACTCCAGTCAGCTCAACTTCTAAAAAGCACCCTCCCATCAGCAGCCTTCAAAAGGAGAGGTCCTCTTCTAGTCCATCCATCCAAGAGAAGGGACAGCAGCTCAGTGCCCGTGAGCGACTTTCTGAGAAACGCCGAAACCAGATCACTGCCAGTGCAGCAAATAAGGCAGAGGCAGCGAAGCGCTTCCAGATGCGCCGCAGTGCCGGGAATCGTGGCTCTCTGGATCTGTCTGAAGGCCAGCAGGGGTCTGGTCCGCAGTGGACCGAAACCCCATCATCTGATCACGAAACGTCCCGTCCATCCAGCCGCAGCAAAAAACTCATTGCCCCTCTTCAGAAAGAAGACAATGGGAAGATGCCCAGGACGGCGACCCAGCAGGTTCTGACACGCTCCAACAGCCTGTCAGCGCCACGGCCGACCCGAGCCTCAATGCTGCGGCGGGCACGTCTGGGTGAAGCTTCAGATAACGAAGGTGCTGAGACTGACCGAGGCTCTCAGAATTCTGACCATATTGCTGCAGCGCCCAAAGTGTCCACTGAGGGGAAGAAGCTGTCCAGGCTGGACATCTTAGCGATGCCCAGGAAGAGGACCGGCTCCTTCACCAACCCCAGCGATACCGAGGCATCCTCCACAGGACGGCCCACTTTCTCCAACCGGAACACAGAGGCTGTTGTCAGCACCAGGAAAACATCGGCGGGTGACAACCGGCAGGCAGCTAGCAGAGGAGGCGGAGCTCCAGCGAAGCAACCTCTGACACGTACCCGTTCGAGCGGAGCCAAGTACGCCGGCAGCGGTGAGTTATTCCTTAATGACCCTGAATGTGAGGGGTTCCTGATGTTTCAGTCAGTTGTTCCTCCTGAGTTGTTCTAGGATGAGAGACAGAGGTCGAGTCTGCCGTCACTCAGTCTAATCGCATTAATCATAGGTGTTTCAGTTGCTCCGTCGTCTCCAACAGGTGAGGACTGGTCAGTTTGAATTTTTTGGCCTTTTATTATGGAATGATAATCATGTCATGATAAATGCATGAGCCAAAAAATTATTCTGAGAAAATAATTTCATTTCACTGGTGCAATTAAATTCCTCATGTATAAATTCAACAACCTGTGTGTGTAAGTCTCAGAGCTCCGAGAAGCAATTGCTCATGCCAGCTTATCAAGGTACTAACCGCAAGTCCAATGTGTCCCAGGTGTAAGTGTTAGATAAAAAAGAAAAAGTCTGTGCAAACCTGAGTTTGTCAAAAGTTAGTGCGAGCAGCCTCAGCTGACTGGTGTGAAACAGCAAACAGACGATTCAGAGGAATCAGGACAATTGTGAGGAAATCGGGGAAACCTCCTCATCACGGTCTCACTTTTTGAGCTTCACAATGAGCTGAATTGTTTGAGTCGTATCATTGTCGCATCTTTACCTTTACAACATAAAGTGCTTCGAGGTCATGGAAATAAAATTGAATTCAATTGAATCATGGTAAAAAGCACTTAAACTCAAAACCCTCCATGAGGACAGACTCTCTGGTGGGATCTGCTGACCTTTGCTGTCATTTGAAATGTCGTCAGATTTCTGATGCTGCTGAGTCTGTTTGTATTACCGTGGAAACAGCATCAGCTCCCTTGTTATGAACAGGAATTAGGACACAAACCCAGATACCAGCTGCAGCCCAGAGCTTCGCCCTGCAGACACTTTAATCTGATGTCCTGTCACAGCCACAGCCATCCAAACATGCTTACTAACGCTCTGAGGCAAAACCTAACACTGTGTAGAGTTAGACAGAAGCTCTGGATGGATGATGAACAGCGCCTTTGTGCAGCTGCTGTAGTGATTTGGCACAATATAAAATAGTATTGAAGTGAATTGAATAATTTCATTTTTTGGCCCTTGATCACAAAGAGCTGAGATGCGAGGGTCAGGGTGATCACTGATGAAGGCTCACAAGGATCAGATGTCAAACTTCACCTGAGATGTCAAACTTCACCTGAGAGTCTGAGGTTTCTGACTGAATGATGGCATAGCGGTGCTCTCTGGAAGTCATGGTTGGCTCTTATCTGAACCTCGTGTTAAACAGAATCTCGTAGTTGAGGTTTGCGGTTTCTCACGACCGGCTGTTCTCAGGTTCCCGTCGCAGACAGAAGGGCTCGGACTTCTCTTCTTCCTCTGATGAAGAATACGAGACGAGTGGCAGTATCTCCAGAGCCAAACGCTCCTCCCATCCTTCCACCTCTGACCAGACGCCACACAGCCACCGGACGCCCGCCACCAGGACCAAGTCTGTCTCCCTGGAAATGGAGGAGGATGAGGATCAGAACGACGTTGACCCGTACCAGAACTGGTCCACGCACAGCGCTGAGATTGCAAAGTAAAAGCACTGTCACATGTTGACACGTGTGCCACGGTAAGGTGATGTCACTCACGTCTCTATGGTGATCATGTGTTTGCGTTTCCCCTGCAGGCTCAGTCAGGACCTGGCTAAAGACTTGGCCATCCTGGCGAAGGAAATCCACGATGTCGCTGGGGATGGGGACTCGCCGAGCTCCAGCATGGGCACCACCACGTCTCCCAGCTCGCTGCCCAACACGCCAGCCTCCACCATCTCCGCCAGGGAGGAGGTGGGCCACAAAAATCCCTCATAACACTCTCACTACACACAGGCCATAGAATGACTAGCAGGCAGGGTTAGCAGCAGGTGTTGTGTTGCAGTGTCTTCAGGTTTTGTTTATTAGCTCAGCAGAGGTCAGTGCAAACTCCAGTGTTCCCACTTCAGATGCTGGTCTGACTGGGAGGAAAAGCCTTCGTCATGCTTCGACTCATTGTTCATTTCTCTGTTCTGCTCGCAGACGCCATCCTGTCCATACTTATGGGGGGTCCGACCATCTCAGGTGTCTGACTCATCTCTCCTCGTGCCCTGTGATTGGTTCCCCTGCCATCACTAATCCTAACACTCCCTTCTCATTGGTGTTGTTTTATTTATGTTTTGAAAGATTATTGATAATAAACTGCTGAGGCGGTGCTGAACAAACCCGAGCTGGAACAAGTGAGGAGGTGTGTCAGAGCAAGGACTCGAAGCCCCGCCCCTCCGAGGGTCTGCTGAGAGCAAAGAGCTCTATCAAGAATATGACCTGAGGCCAGGTGACAGGTGGCTTCACTTGTGCTACTTCACACTCCCTACATGAGAATAAAAACGTTTCACAGCTCGGCACGCTTCTTTGGATTCTATGGTTTAACAGTGGCAACCAAACAGCCTGTAGGGCCCTAACTGCCACCTTTTGGCAGTTGTAACACATTACACCCTCCAGGTGCCAATAAAAACAAGATCAGAAGTCACGACCCCTGTAGTGGAAGCCTGTTCTCTCACTTTTCACAGCCAGCCACCACATTTAAGGCTTTATTGTGTTTTCTATCGGCTGTTTCACAGATTTGCCAGATACTCCAGCTGTGGTCCTCTGCGGAAAGGAGCTAATGACAAACCACAGAGTGTGAATCAGAGAACAAATTTCCACAGCGTATCATTGGGTGCTCTGTCTGACGCGCCCTCATAAACAGATGAAGTTCGTAACTGTCTCAAACAGAGTCCGTCCCCTCTCTCAGGTGACTGAATCAGATGTAAGAACCTGAACCTGCCCCAATGGTGTTGGTTCCTGCTCGGTGTTGTTTGGTGCTCACTCAGTGGTTTTGATGATAATCGGGTCCATCGGCCTCCACCGTGAATGAACTGGTGTTACTGGTTTTGGAACAGTTCGTGAAGCCGTGGCTGGTGCCCAGCAGGGTTCTCCCGCCCTCCTTCGCCTCCCCGTGGTCGTTACGCTCTGTCTCCCAGCAGCACTGAAATTCACTGCGCACGCTGTTGCCTCCACGATTGCAGCTGCATGTTGACTTGGTGCATGCGTTCACAGAGCACCGCCATCACCGTCTAGCTGGTTTCATCACCGGAGTCAGACTCCTTTTATTCTCTTTCCAGCTGGTCCAGCGTATCCCTGAGGCCAGTTTAAACTACCAGAAGGTTCCTCCAGGTTCTGCTGCTGTCTCGGACCTGGACGCAAATATGAATGAGCCAGAGACCAGTTCTAAGCAACGGCGTCCGTGGAACCGCGAAGAGGTCACTGTCTAATCCCTCTGAGGCTACGTTCACACTGCAGCTTGTAGCGCCACGGTCATGTTCATGTGTAATTAACAGAGCAGTTAACGCCAAGGTGTGTGTGCGTGCGTGTGTGTGTGTGTGTTTGTGTGTAACCCATCGCACTGACCATCGTCACACCCAGATTTAGCTTTGTTTTAGCTGGGACTAATAACCACTAAAATGACTGTAATATTTAGGTTTTGATTAGTGCTGTCAGTGTTAATCTTGTTAAAATGACGAGCTAGCATGTTAGCGCGGTTAGCTCGTTAATGCGTTAGCGCCGTCCAGACCCATACACAGGTCTATCTGCGTTAACTCGCTAACGGAGATTTGCTGCGTTAATGTGGTTATGGCCTTAACTTCATTTTAACAAGATTAAGGCTGAGAGCACTAGTTTTAATATTGTTGTCTGCTTACTTCCGGAGGAATTGGGACTGCGGTACACCGCAGCCTGAAACATGGATGTGCGTGCTGTGACACTTGCTTTAGTGACCATATTTGGATGGGACGGAGGTGCTCCAAGTGATCTGCTATCAGGTGTTATTTAGGAGAAATTATCAGCATTAATGTGTTTGTTTTAACACAGAGTCCATAAAGACTGACTCAGTGCTGCCTGTGCTGGACATCAGAGGAACTCCAGCTTCATTTCTCAGCCCTGGCAGGTGCGTCAGGCTGAGGACTAGCTGTGCTATATGCTCAGACAGTATCACCTAGAGGCTGCAGGGATCATTACAGCTCGCACCATGCAAGGGTCAGACTGAAGCGGGGCTCTAGACAAAGGCACTGTTATCCATTGTTTCAAGACTAGAACATCATGCAAAAGTAATGAAACCCTACATAGCTGCCGTGTGAACATAGCCAGTGTGATCGTTACCATGACTACAACTGCTGCAGTTAGTTTTGGTGTGCTGGGAAATCAGGATGTAACCTGCTGGAGCCACGTGACGGTACAACGCTGGCTTCATCTCCTGCCCTCTGCATGTCCCTCTGAACTCTTTCAGGTGATTCTGGACAACCTGATGCTGAATCCAGTGTCTCAGCTGTCTCAGGCCATCCGGGAGAACACAGAGCAGCTGGCCGAGAAAATGAAGTAAGGAAGCACTGACACCCCGAGGCTGTAGCAGCTCAAACCTGAGAAATGTTGGGGATGCTTAAAAGGATCCCTTTTCATCAATATCTTTTTAGTTTGTACAGAAATGACCACCTCCTCCCATTCAACACGTTTACCCAAACCATTCAGTCCAAGTGCAGCCTCTCTCTGGGGGAACAGCTAGTTTCCCCTCACAGTGAGACAAAGATTTAAACTTCAGACCACAGATGTAAAACGAGGATGATTTCTTTTGTTCCCTTCACTTGCTATCAGGCTTATTAGGTGTTCAGGTGTCAGGTCCGGTTCGGTATAGTAAGGGGCACTTTTGGGAGCTGTACGCTGTGGTTTCTGAATGCTGGCGCTGACTCGACAGTGTCTTCCTCTCAGAGTTTTGTTCCAGAACAAGGCTGAGGTCTGGGAGGAGATTGAGGCAAAGATCAATACTGAAAATGAAGTCCCCATCCTGAAGACCTCCAACAAGGTTCATCTCCATATTTATTGGCTGATTTAAACAGCACAAAAGCAACTTCATAGAACATCTGGAAACCTCAGTTTTCTGTTTCCTGTTGCAGGAAATTACCTCCATTTTGAAAGAGCTGAGGAGAGTTCAGAGGCAGCTTGAAGGTACGTTCAGGTTTGGATTTGTGTGTTTTGTCCAGTTTGAGTCTGTCAAATCCAAAAAAAATTCAGGGACAGGTTTTTTTTTTTTTTTAAACTTCTAGTGAAATCACAAGAAAAAGACAAAGAAGTTCCAGAACTGCCTAATAATTGAGCTGATGAACAGTGCTCAACAAATTTATTACACCACACAGTGTAAAATTTATGGCACAGCTGCCCTAATTAACAGTATTATTTATCATGTTTTATGTTTTTCTAATGGTTAATCCACCACTATGCTCATTTAACTCAAGTGATTTCAGTGCTAAAATATCATTACTGTGCCTGACTCAGCAGAACATATAGTAAAGCAAAATTATTGTTTTTTCTTTTTTAAATTAGGATACCAAATTGTAGAATTTATTTACAGAAAATCAGTTTTAGTTGTTGAATGTTGTGCTCGAACCATTCCTGTGTGTGTGAATTGAGTTTATCTACCTCATAACTATTAAACGGCTCTTGTCATTGTGGTTTTCAGTTGAATTGAACTTTTAACTGTGGTTCTTTTTAATGTTCTCTTTGTGTCCAGCACTTTCCAGAGAGTACAGTGCTCAGCATAAATGAGTACACCCCACTACATTTGTCAGAAAACCTTTAGTTTCCTTTCAACATTTTCTATGAGATACAAAATACTCCCACAAATGTGGACCATTGATTGCAAACCAGTTTTGTTTATTTACACACACAAAAAAGTTATTTTCCTAAAAAGTTAATTCAAGCCCATGTCGCAAAAATGAGGACACCCCAATTATAGTCTTAGGAGAAAAGCCACACTAAAGACTACAAAATTTGAATTAACAGGCATTCAAGCACAGGTGAGTCTAATGATTCATTTAAGAGGTGTCCAGCAGACAGGTGACTATGAAAGGGATTCTTTATCAAAGAAAATCCCTTTCCATTTCATGATGTCAGCAATGGCTCCACATGGAAGAGAAATGTCACAAAATCTGAGAAAGGAAATCATTTCTTTACAAAAAAAAAAGGTGAGGGCTACAAGAAGATCAGAAAAGCTTTACATTTCAGCCAAAATACTGTAGCAAAAGTGATTCAAAAATTTAAGAAAGATTGAAGTGCAACCATTGTACAGAGACGTCCAGGCCATCCACGGAAGTTAACATCTCGACAGGAGCGTCTTCTGATGAGAAGGGTTGAAGAATATCGCCATGCAAGTTCACTTCAGTTAGCTAAAGCAGTAGAAAGCCAAACTGGAGTGACCGTTTCACGTGACACCATACAGCGCACGCTGCAGAGGAATGGCATGCGTGGGTATCGTCCACAAAGGAAGCCTCTCCTAAAGCCCATGCACAAAAAAGCACACCTAGAATTTTCTAGGGCCCATGCTGAAAAAGATGAAGACTACGGGGACTCTATAATCTGGAGTGATGAGACAAGGCGTTGTAAAAGTGAGGTTTCAAAGAGAAATGCATGGTGCCTACAGTGAAACATGGTGGTGGCAGTGTCCTTATGTGGGGCTGCATGAGTGCTGCTGGTGTTGGGGAGCTGCATGTCATTGATGGTATCATGAACTCAACAATGTACTGCTCTATACTGAAGGTGAAGATGCTGCCATCACTGCATGCACTTGGTCGTCGTGCACTTTTCCAACACAACAATAATCCAAAACACACATCTAAAGCTACTGTTGCATTTCTGAAGAAGAACAGGGTGAAGGTGATAGAATGGCCAAGTATGTCTCCTGATCTGAACCCAGTCAAACACTTGTGGGGTATTCTGAAGCGGCAAGTTGAGCATCACTCTCCGTCCAGCATTCAGGCTCTAAAAGAGGTTATTCTTGAAAACTGGAAAAAGATAGATGTTGCAATATGTCGCCATCTTGTTCATACCATGTCTAGAAGACTTGGTGCTGTCCTTGAAAATCACGGCGGTCATACAAAATACTAGATGTAGTAGTTTTTGTTGTGGGGTCTATTCATTTTTGCTTTAACCAATTTGAGTAAAACTGAAGATTTTGTGATCAAAGTTATATTATTAACCTTCTTTCCATGTTATGGAGTTAAACAAGTGTTCAATAAAACTCAGCCTTGTGAAAATTTGGGAAATTGTTCTTAGGTTCATTGAGCTACTGATTAAATTTGTACTTTTTAAAGGGGGTGTACTCATTTATGCTGAGCACTGTACATCTTATAAATCATCTCAGACTCTATCTGAAGTAGACTCATTGGCCCTGGTGTGTTATTTAATATTCTTGTAATGTTCTTGTTATAGTTATAAACACGATTGTGGAGCCTGATGGCGGTCTTCAGGCAGCAGCCGGCGCAGCATCCCTCAGTCAGACTCGACCATCCACAAGGGAGAAGAAACCCAGCACCAAACCTCGCGGAGCCCCCAACACCAACGAAAGCACCAAACGACCGCCTCGTGGACCCGATGGGGCCCACAACATGGCCTGAGCAGGCCACTGTAGCACCTCTGGAAAGTAACTGTGCATCCACCAGTCCCTGCCTCTGACTGTAACACCCAGATCCACAACTCAGTGCTGACTTCAGCTGTAAATGTGTGGTTGGAGGCTGGTGTGGGTTTGTGGCGGGCCTGTTTGAGGTCTGCCTCTAACTTATCATCCATTCGCAGCAAGAATGGATATTTACAAAGCTTCTGACAAATGCCGTGCATCAGTGGAATTTTTGGTCTGAATTTATTGGTTTCCAACCCAGAGTTTGGTTGACGTTGGTTTCCAACGTCAGAGCGATGTGATGAGGTGATGATCTCGGTGTCCCACAGGTCATAGTTGTGAACTTTCAAGGATGCAAATTTTAAGTGAAATGCTGCTGTGGACCAGAACCACATGCATCGTTTCTAGCAGACTCCTCTCACATGAATCCTTGCCTGTAAATACTGCAGCTGTGAACAGACCTCAAACACGCCCCTTCCCTGTCTACAGGGAGCAGCTCAGTCATGCTCCTTCCGGCTGTTACCGTGACGACCTGTCTCCGGTGTGTGTTTGTTAGGGTGGAAGAGCTGCGGCGTGTGGATGCACTGAAACTGTCCAGAACTAACTCTCATTCGTGGTCAGAGTATATCTGTAGAACTGCTTCCACTTTGCACAAGCTCAGCAAACGTAGTCAAAGCTCCATAATGAAGCAGCCGCTCGCGCCACCGTAGTACGTGGATGATGTACAAACATATACCGATAAACTTTGTGCTTTGATAATCTGTTGTTGCGTTGCATTTGAACAGATAGATTGTGTTGCTGTTTTTATGTCTGTATTTATGAAGAGAAAGCCGTAGCTTCCTGTGGGCTGTGCAGACAGGAAACGGAACCCTGAGCTCAGCTGTAGAAGAGAAAACTATGTAATGTTGTGTTTCCTGAATGTTTGGGTGCTCCGCTGCAATGACGCTCAGCCTCATTTTCTTTTGCCATCTTGCCGTAATTGTGCATTAGCTTTGAAGCTGTGTCAGGTTATGCTGAATGAACAGACTTGTGCTGGTCCCTGAACGCATCGCCTTTCTACCTAAATTGAAAGAAATGCGAGACCAGACTCAGCTCTGTTTGGCACACTGGTTTCTGATAGAAAGGCTCGCCCCTTAACATAGTTCAGGGTCATGTGAAACAAAGGAACGCTGAGGTGTTCTCCACAAGTTCTGCCTCACTTAATTATGACACCTCATGTGTTTCTGGTAATGAAATGAGCTGTAAGGCTGACACGCCAAGCTCTAATCGCAGACCGCAGATGTCTGTGGAAGCAAAGCTGCAGCTCTGATCAGAACAAGCCACTGTCCATTTGCCCCGTCCTGATCTGTGAGGGCTCAGAGAGTCCAGTTTGACAGCGTTATGTCATGAGCACAGGCTGTATTCCTGATGATGAAGTGTGGACTCATCAGCTGAGAAAAAACTCGACAATGAATTTTTTTCTTTTCGAAGCTGCTCTGTCAGAGAAGCTGCAGACTTGGTTCCAGAGTTCAGGACTGACACTCTCCAATTGATGAACAGCTCGTGTCCTTTATATCCTCGTTTCAGCTGACTCTGCTTGCTGAGTTCTGCTCATCTGTGAGCAGCATGAGCTGCTGGATCAGGCTCACCTGTGATACATCTGTGTGTTGTGGACTTGACTGTGTAACTCCATTCATCTGGAGTGTTTCTGATCTTTGAATTTCTTGTAAATTTCTTGTTCGGCTGCGTTAGAAAAGTTTATATGAAGAAAGTATTTAGAGTTTTACCTGTGAGAGCACTGCCTGCTCTCAGAGAGGCGGAGGATGGCGCGCGTGTGTGTGTGTGTGTGTGTGTGTGTGTGTGTGGTTTTTTTTGTTTAAGCATCTGTGTGGGTAGAAGCCGGTTGTTGAGCGCGCTCAGTGAAACCCTCTTGAGCGATTAGCCTAGCTTAGCACAAACCCTGGAAGCAGAGGGAAAGTGTTAGCATAGCTCCACAGGAGGAAGTTTGATGTGTGAAGACATCATCAGTGGGCGGGGCACACACGGCATGCCAGGAGCTCATTTGCGTTGAGAGGACAGCAGACCCAGCTGCGACTCTCAGGACCAGTGCAGGCGAGTGGCAGGCAGGTGATGTATTAGACGGGTCTGTGTGAGTCCAGGATTTATCCAGCCGCAGAGCTGTCCTGCACCTCTTCAGGAGGAATTTGCCTCAACACACCGTTAGTGGGTGTGGTCTGTAGAGAGGGTGACCAGTTTAAGCTAGGCTCACATCAGCTTGTGAACTGAGAGAGCTGAGAAAAAGAGGACTTCACTGAATCTGCTGGAATGTGCGTGTCTGAAGAAGCTGGACTTTTATTTTGTAAGGTGCATGTTTCCTGTAGCTTGCGGCAGGTGAGAGTTTGAGGCTGAGTCACCAAATGTGCACTTTTTCATTGCCGAACGCCTGTGAGGGCAGCTGGAGCTGAGCTTTGTTTGCTCGTGGTGTTTTGGCGCAGCCTTCCAGAATGTACCGATTCATCGCCGCCCACAGCAGACACCTGATTGGCCATTGCTGTGATGATGTAACTGCTGCTGCTACAGGTCATTTGGGCTACCTGCCTTTGTGTTTTACTTTTGTTACAGTGCATGCGGCTGAGAAGCAGCCAGGCTGTAGAAACGTGTGCTCACGTCTCATCGACCGTTTCACATGTCTGACGGTCCTGCGGCCGCCCACGGCCTTTATGTCCACATATCCGAAGCGTCACGCGTCATCATGACGGGATTTCTTTTATCATCATGTCATTTGTAATAAACTGATCTCATGCAGATGTTTCTCTGTGGTTTTTCGATGCTGTGAAAATTTAAATGAAAATAAAAACCAGAACCTTAGACGGCCTGTGCTCGATGTGTGGCTGAGGTCAAAGGTGATCATGCCCAGAGGACGTGACATCGCAGGAGGAGCTTCATCCCAACATGTGACTCCGCTCATACTCAGATCGTGTACAAACAGGGGCATAAAAGATCTCCTCGTCACATGATGTTTATTCACTTTCAAAATAAAAGCCCACAGCTCAGCGCTGTTAAACATTCATACAGTTACACATGAGAGCTGAAAACAACATTTTCACTACACATCTTGTCATTTAAAGACTCCGTCCTGAGCTGCTGAAGCCACGTGATGGGACGAGCTGCTCTCAGCTGCTGCTGTGGCTCCTCTGGGCCTGCTGGTAGCCTTTCTTCATGGTGCGAGTGATGTACAGGAACAGAGTCTGCAGGAAAGAGAAGAGTCGTAAAAAAGGGTCAACACAGACGGCAGGGTTTGGTCGATGACCAGCAGGGGGCAGCATGAGTCTGCAGGCCCAAGCAAGCTGAACTGTGCAGGTAAATGAGGTAAACAGGACTGCAGATAAACATTCAAACATGAGCCTGGGGTCCGTTCTTCGTACCTCGCTTACTACATCCAAGATCAAATGACACATCCAAGATCAAATCATCGCGCCAACTTTGACCTCGCTATTCCGGTTCTCCGAACACACCTGTTGTTGACGATTAGTATAGCTGGATGAAGTAATGTGAGATCATTGGGTGGCTTAACAGGGGCTACGCATCGATAGTAGAAACATTGATCGGCAACCCTTTGATTGGTCGGCGAAAATGTCGAAGGAGCGCGCTCAGTATTTTTCGGCAGCAGAGCAAGAACTCTTGATTGAGGGATTTCAGGAGTTTCAGAGTTTAATTAAAATGCAAGGGAACACTGCAAAGGCTGCAAAAGCAAGGAGAGAGGGCTGGCAGAAAGTTGCTGACAAATTAAACTTGTAAGTAATTTAATAATAATAATAATAATAATAATGGATTGGATTCATATAGCGCTTTTCAAGGCACCCAAAGCGCTTTACAATGCCACTATTCATTCACTCTCACATTCACACACACTGGTGGAGGCAAGCTACGGTTGTAGCCACAGCTGCCCTGCGGCAGACTGACAGAAGCCAGGCTGCCATATCGCGCCATCGGCCCCTCTGGCCAACACCAGTAGGCAGTAGGGTAAATTTATCATATTATATCACATTATATCATATTATATTATATTACATTATATCCTCTATCACATTAGAGCCACAACAGGACCCACTAGAACATGTGAACAAGTAAAAGTGAAATATAAGAATATTCTACAGAATGGTAATATTTATCACTTATATTGCTTTTAGTCTCTTGAAAAGAGACCCTGACATAATCTGTTCGTTTGTTTATAACAGCAACCAAGAAAAGGGCAGAGCAAAAAAAGACAGGTGGTGGTCCTGCACCCCCTCGTCAACAAGTTGGTTAAGTAAATAATACCCTCACGGGAAAATCGATATCTCTCTATGAGCACACTGTGGCGCTGAGCTAAAGGATCCTGTCTATCCCGCAATATACGCTGAGTTCTGAAAACTCTCCTTATCAATCTTGCACCTTCCGCAATGGGTGGCTCGCGTATACGGACAGGACATGGCTGCGACAGACTTCCCAAATCCACCTTCGCTTTTATAGCCGTGGTCTCTCATCTTGATTACACGACGTAATTTACCATTACTACTCTAAAATATGAATTGCATCTGAAATAATCAAATACATGGAATGGAATGAATAATAGTACATTTCCCTTTTTTTAGGAAATGACCTGTATGTATCTGTATGAAATCAATAAAAGGATCAAGTACTGCATTATCTTTAGTTACATTGATAATATTTATTTATGGACAAACAGTGGTAAAATATCGCTGTTGCTTTCGTATAAATGAAGCGGACATACCTGAGTGGCCGCGATCTAATCTTGTATACATAAAGTAAGCCTGCTCCCAAGCAGGTTTACGCTTACGGATCTATTGCTATGACAGCAAGTCCCGGATGAGCTTCGGAGAACCGAACGATCCAAGATCACGCGAAATCGTCAACAATCAAATCCAGCTAACTTACTTAGCGAGGTATGAAGAACGGACCCCAGGTCCTTTTACAGCAGGTTTGAGAGGACAGCGTTAAACCTGCTGCTGATATTTACAGTCCAATCATCAGCTGAAGTCATTCCAACAAACTGACATCTTCATTTATGCAAAACTCTCTGGAATATTAACAGTTAATTTTCTGTTTCTTTATTTCCACGAGTTTCTTTCATTTTCTCAGAAAGCAGAGGTCAGATCAGAGGAAGCTCGTCACAGCCAGGCTGTCTTTGTTGCCAGCATGGTGATGTTATCACTGCTCTATCCATCTTTGCAGGCAGCACAAAGGTGACCCGGAGACAGTTCAGCACAACAAGCCAAAAAGTAGAGCTAAAACATAGAACATCAGGGCTAAGGTCCTGTGGCAAAGAAAAGACTAATTTAATTTTAATTATACAGCGCCAAATCACAACAGCAGTCACCTCAAGGTGCTTTATATTTTAAGTTAGACCTTACAGTCATATGACCCCCTATGAGCAAGCATTTTGGTGACAGTGAAAAGGAAAAACTTCCTTTTAACAGGAACAAACCAACAGCAGAACCAGGTTCGGGGAGGGGCGACCATCTGCAGCGACTGGTTGGCTTGTGAGAAGGAATGGTTGGCTCAACAGTGCTCTGACTGTTTGTCAGCCTGGCTACAGTGCCTAAGAAAAATCTAGGGTTGTTCTTATTTTCTTCAATCAGTGATGAATAGCAAGATGTTCTAGCTTCACGGAGAGCTTTCTTATAAAGCAGTAAACTATTTCTCCAGAGTAAATGATGAAATGTATTTCCCTTTTTCATAACGTTTAAATGCTAGTAATTAAGGGCCAGGTGGACAACAGGTAACAACAGATTAAAGATTAAACTTTGCTTTGTTAATTTTTTCTGCTTAATTCATTTCTTGCTGTTTCTTTGTTTTTCGGTGGTCTGAGAGCAGACAGGGGGAGGAGTGGGGGGAGGACGTTGCAGAGAGACACATAAGAGTGCAACTGTTTCCTGGAATTGCCACATTCATCACCACTGTGATGAGTGTGGCAATTCCACCTAACGGTGATGTCAAACAGAGAGAAGTACCGCGGGCTGAGAGAAGAGCTGGAGCCGATTTGAAGTCCTTCAGTGGGAGAAGCTACAGTTTTTGTATTAGAAAAGTGACCGACAATTCTAATAACCAGATAAATGCGCAGCCCTGTGAAAGTCCACTGCTACTGCCATGTACGGGTTCGGAGGGTAAGAAGCAGACATTCCCTCCTAACAGCTGTGGGCACAGATGAAGCCCTCCCCCTTTTTTTCGGAACAACAAAATAACGGCTGTACCAACCTTTGTCTGTCTCCGAAGCGGGGACCACTCGTATCGCTCTTTTCTGCAATAGCGCCTTTATTTCCTCTCTGAGTATCATGGCCGCCTCGGTGTTGACAGTCGTGTTTACGACTCTTTGGAAACGAGGTGGCTTGACCCGGAACTGCAACGGTAACCCATGGCAACGGTTCGCAGAACCCACGGTTGTAGAGAGGGGGCGCAAGCGCGCCACTGACGGAAGTGAGCAGCCAGCCGGCTGACCTGCAGCACCGTCGGCGGGGCGTTGTCGCCCCCCAGTGTGTCTGCAGGGGACTGCATCACCTGCATGACCTGGCTCATTCTGCCTGCAGGCTGAGCATTTGTGATTGTTTGAGAATAAACAACACTCTTTATTGATTGTAACATGGAAACATGTACATTCATACATTTTGTTGGAGGCACCTTTTCTGGGGCACAACAATGAAAAACAGCGGGAACACTCGATGTGGTCACCTGAACATTTAACACACCTGAACAGGGAGTTACCTGAGGCATTTTGTGTGCAGGGGTTTTGTGCTTGGGAGACAGTGTTAGGAAAGTGCAGCGCCTTCTGGGGCTGACAACCTGAACAAAACTTAAGCGGCACCTCTTGGGCGGCAACAGAGGGGTAAAAGCAGCGTCTCCCTGCTGCTGGACCCCTTCTCCACTCGAAACCACAGCTAGGAGGGCTGAGGCTTCTTCCTCCTGGGCGTCGGGTCCCATTGGGGGCCCGAGGGTGGGCCTTTGCTCCAGGCCGACTGGCGTGGAGCTCGGGCTGGAGGATGTGCTCTCGCTGGCAGCACACCCACTTCAGCAGTGACTCTTGCCAGTCAGCAGAGGAGCGGCGGGCCTGTGAGAGCTAGCTGCGGGCTTGGGCTGACGTCTGGGGATGATGTTGCGCAGAGCTTCCGTCTGCTTCTTCCTCAGATTGAATCTAGCCTGAATGGCTTCAAGTGAATGTCCAAATAACCCAGCCGCAGACACTGGTGCGTCCGGATATACAGCTCTGTCCCTATCCGGGACATCAGAGAGGGTCAGCCACAGGTGCCTCTGTGACACTACTGCCGAAGCCATCCCTCTGCTCAGGGAGAGCGCTGCACAGCGAGACGCACGGAGGATGTAATCTGTTGTGACTCTGACCTCGTTAAGAAGAGGTGCCAGCGGGCTGTCATCAGGAACCAGCGATCCGAGCTCTGCCAGGCACATTGTCTGGAGCATGGTGACGGAGCTCATGGCGCGAGCAGTGCCAGCCTGAGCCCGATAAATCTTCTCCAGCTGCGAAGCAGAGAATCTGCAGTGCTTGTACGGCAGAGTTGCAGGGCCGCCGAAACCATCGTTATGGGATGGGGCCAGATAAGCAGCCAGAGACGGCTCCATAGGGGGTGGGTTAGCTAAGCCAGCCCCCTCGGCGCCGTCCAATTCCATGTACTGTCCATAGCCGGGCACAGTGACGTGGGTAGACAGAGGTTTGTCCCATGATGCTGTTAGCTCGCAGAGAAAGTCTGGGAACATGGGAAGGCAGTTTTTGGCCGTTGCGGGCTCCGTTGGGAGGAAAAACCCGGCTTCTGAGCTGGCGGAGGAGAGGGCCAGTCCAGCTGCAGCTTCTCAGCAGCACGGCGAAACAGGGAGAAAAGAGAGGTGTCATCGTGGCCCACCGGCGCAGCAGTGGCGGCACATTGGGCCGACAATAAGCTCTCCTGCTCATCCTCCGACAATCCATGGATGTCCAGGCCGATGTCCAGCACGTCATCGTCTTCCTGGGGAGCACTGGTGGGCTTCAACCCAGGCTGAAGCCCGTCAGCGCTCCTGCATGGTTCCGGCTCGTCATCGGCTAACCCGTCAACATATTCCATGTGGTCAGCCCAGCTAATTGCGGGGACGTCGACCGGAAAATCCTCGTCTTCGGACTCGGACGAAGCCGGGGCTCCAGACTCGGAAAGGAGATGGTCATGCCGTGCGACAGCCGAGCGTCCCAGCACTTTTTCCACAAACGTCACCCGTCTTTCCTGGGTCGAGCGCTGGAGCTGGCGGCAAAACGCACAGGCTTCGGGCTCCGTCAACGCTCTCCTAGCATGGACAATCCCCAGGCAGACACGGCAGGCATCGTGCTGGTCGCTGTCGTGCAAAGAGAAAGCGCATCCCTGAGGACAGGGGCGGACAGAAGATTTCTGCTTTGCTCACTTCGGTTTGGAGTCCATTCCAAAACGCAAAGCGAAACGCTGCACAGGAAAAACTTGAAATTAGCACTCTGCGGGCAGCCTACACACCAACTGCGCGGTGGAGGCTAACATCAACAGGGGCAGTTAAGCTAAGTTCAAGTCGGCAGACAACGGAGCTAACTAGCAGCAGCTAGCTAGCCCAACTCAGCAGAGGTGTTCTCAGCGAGGTGAAGAGCGTAAGAACTGAGGGATGACTGTGATGACAGCGGCTACATGTGCAGGCGGGGGCCATGCGCGTGTCATCACACTTCATCTGCCTTAAAGGCGTGAATAAAGGTTTCTTCAGCCAGGACACGCGAGGGCATGATATCCCATAATTATGTGTTGTACCAAGTGAATCGACTGAAAAGGAACTGGACAGAACAAGTCCAGAGCCTGACTGAGAACACTGTGGACTGAATGTAAAGCCTGCCCTATTTAAAATGTCTTTCTCTTCTTTCATGACAGATACAGACAGCCCCTCTACAGGCTTTCAGAAGTTGGCCAATGAAAAGAAAACAGGCTCTTCATTCTGATTTGCAGTTTTTTTTAGGCCACCGTCAGCTTCAGGCTTCAGCAGAGATCACATCTGTTTCTCCTCTGGTTGTTTATATGTTCAGGTTCTTGAAGCAATAAATTGCATGTTTAATCATCATCTGTATGATGAGGTTAACTTTTCTCTGCTTGCTCTGAAGAATCTGTAAAAGTCACCTCTGTTTACCTTCCAGGCCTCCTCCAGGTCTGAAGTCCAGCGCTCCTGCAGGACCGGATGGATTGCGTGGATGAACTCTTCCCCCATGAGCTGGACAGACAGAGAAAGTTTTTTTTTTGATGAGCACACACATGCAGCTCTGGGTGGGTGGAGTTAAGAGTAGAGCAGTTTGGTGCTTCCACAGAGCGTGACAAAATAAACCAGAAAAAAAAGGCCTTTCTCCACCCGAGCCCTCCTACAACCTTCTTACAACTCTCCTAGAGCCATCTTAGAAAAGTCCTACAGTCCTCCTACAACTGTCCTACAACCCTCCAAAAGTTGATTCTATTCATCTGGATGTAGCATTTTGTGGAAGAAACATTTCGTCACTCATCCAAGTGTCTCCGCTGATTGCAGGTTTCCCCAATCTTATAAACAGTACATTGCATAATAAATGAAACCAGCCCACTGAAGGAACAATGGCCTGGGAGGTCAGTTCCTTAATCTTTACAACACTGAGCGAACAACACAGAGCGAACACCATCACCACAGACACAGCAGCCAGGGAAGCTGAAGAAAAGCACATCAAGAAGGTCCTGAGTAAATGTGGTTATCCCAGCTGGACTTTTGTCAAAGCTGGGAAGGCGCCAAAAGAAAGCTCCAGCCGATCCAGGAGAGAAGGACAACTGCTGCCTAAGTGAAAACCCGCAGTAATCCCGTATGTGTCAGGAGTATCGGAGCAGTTGAGATGCATTTTTTCTAAACACCGGATCTCTGTGGCTTTTAAAACCCAAAACACGCTGTGCCATAAATTGGTCCACCCCAAGGATTGGGTCCCCCAACACAGACAGAGTAACATGGTGTACACTATTAAGTGCCAGGAGGATTGCCAGGATTTATACATCGGGAAAACCAAACAACCTCTGGTGAAGCGGATGGCACAACACAGAAGAGCTACCTCGTCAGGCCAGGACTCTGCAGTCTATTTACACCTACAGGCCAGTGGACACTTTTTCAATGATGAGGAGGTACACATCTTGGACAAGGAGGAACGCTGGTTGAGTGCGGTGTCAAGGAGGCCATTTACGTGAAAAGGGAAAAACCATCTCTGAATCGAGGAGGGTGCCTAAGGGTACATCTTTCGCCATCTTACAATGCAGTGATTGCAGCCATTCCCCAACTCTCTGTGAATGGTACTCATGGCCATTGATCAGTGGGCTTTGATCAGTGGGTTTTGGTCAGTGGTTGTTGATCAATTCTCATGAGAATTTGCATAATTAAGATTAAGGAACTGACCTCCAGGCCCATTGTTCCTTCAGTGGGCTGGTTTCAGTCATCATGCAATGTACTGTTTATAAGATTGGGGAAACCTGGAGTCAGCTGAGACTGAAGAAGTCAGTTGGATGAGTGATGAGCTATTATACAGCTATTCTACTACCATCATTCACTAGCTCAATTCATGTCATGCTTTGACATGAATTGAGCTGCAGTTGGGGAAGGCCTCAAAGGGGACGGGCGATGGTTCCCGGGCCTGGCAGATCCCCATGTACTAAATAGAAGTGAAGAAGTTAAAGAATGGAGAACAAGGAGGGAGGGAGGGTGGGGCACGTAAACGAGAATGATCAGCTTGCAGAACTGGGGGAACCTATATAGATGACAGCTGGAAGGAGCATGTTTGGAGGCGTGGTCCTACTCCGGAAATTCCGATACATAATCTCCAATTCACTAGCTGGGCCTACGTCCTCATTTTAGGTTTGACAGCGTTTTAGTAGGTAAAAGTGAATGCTTTGACATGAATTGAGCTGCAGTTTGTGGAAGGTCTCAAAGGGGACTGGCGATGGTTCCTGGGCCTGGCAGATCCCCAAAGAAGGCATCCCCTGAAAATGGTAACAACTGTGCATTACGAGGGTCGACGACCTCAGCGAGAATAATTAGATTTTCAATTCAACTTATTTATATGCCACCGAACCATGGTGACAGATGCCTCGAGACCCTACAATGATGTCTGGAGGAAAAACCCAACAATTGTATGACCCCCTCTGAGCAAGCGCTTTGGCGATGGTGGGAAGGAAAAACTTCCTTTTAACAGGAAGAAACCTCTGGCAGATCTAGGCTCAGGGAGGGGCAGACAACTGCCGTGACCGGTTTGGGTGAGAGAAGGAGAACAGGACAGAGGCAAGTGTAGGGAGAGCGAACGCCGAGTGGCCTCACCACCCAAAGAAGAGGAAAATAACTGGTAGCAGGCTAGCAAAGCTGAACAGCTCTCGATAAGGTAGTCAAAGATTCCATGGAGTGGAGTGGATCAGCTCGGACAAGCAGAAGATGGAGAGGGGGTGCTTAGCTGGTTAATTACGTCAGATAAGGTAGTGATAACTACTGTGCTTATTTCTGAAATGAACAGAAGTGAAAGCGGCAGCTTGGGAAGGGTTGATGAATTGAATGACTGATTAGAGGAAAGTCGTCTTCTATAATAATAACTCCCAAAATTGTCAGAGAGCAGAGGGCGAGTCCACTGAACTTCGTGGGAGATGATGAGCTGTTTAGACATAGTCTTGAATGATTGTGTCGAGGGTGGATGCTAGATAATGCTTGCGAAAGCACGTGAGAAGTAAAGGGATGTCATGAAGAATTATGCGCATGGCACAGTTTGGATGTCTTAAAAGGGGCGATAGAGGAAAGAATCTGGCATCCCAGTGCCACGAAGGTTCATCAGTGCTTTGCAAAGGCAGGAAAGATGACAGATGGTTCTCTGTGCCGGAACAGTTTGCTGCTACATCTTGTGGAAGACTGGATGTAAAGAGAGAAACTGGCATCCTGGTGAAAGGAATGTTTTGGGTTTTTTGCGAGTGATTGATGGCGGAAGCTGCCAATCCAGTAACGGAAAGGTAAGCTACTTAGGGAACAGAACCTGGCATCTCGGTGCAAAGAACGTTTTCTGCATTTGCAAATGAGGAATAGAGACAGCGAACCTGGCGTTTTGGTGCTGAAAGGAACATCTGCTGCTTAGCATATAAGGGCTAGATGTGGAGAAGCTGGCGTCCCAGTGGTAGAAGGATTAATGCAGTGAAACTGGCAACTCTGTATTAGAAAGTTTGCTCCTGAGTATGCGAGTGAGGGATAAAGAAGAACCAGGCAACTCGGCGCCTGGTTCTTCTTTATCTTGCTACTGTATTTTCATAGGAGGGATAGAGGATAAGAAGCTGGCATCCCGGTGCCAAAGCTTGCTACTGTATTAGGATAGGAGGGATAGAGGAAGAGAGGCTGGCATCTCGGTGCCAAAGCTTGCTACTGTATTTGCATAGGAGTGATAGAGGAAGAGAACCTGGCATCCCGGTGCCAAAAGCATGCTGCTGCATTTTGCCAATATGGGTTACGGGAAAGGGAAACTGGTGACTCATTCATAGAAAAGTTTGCTGGTGCGATTGGATATGAGGGAAGGACCGGCAAAGGAAACCAGCAAGGCGTTGGTAGAAGGCTTGCGGCTGCTTTTGTAAATAAGGGTTAAAGGACAAACCTGGCAACTCAGTGCCTTTTTTTTCCCCATGCAAAGAAACTGGCTATTTTGCAAATGAGAATTGAGAACTTGGTATCGGGGCTAGAAGGATTAATGCTGCTTTTTGCCATGATGGATGCAGAGAAACTGGCAGTTCATTAGTTGGAAAGCTAGATGCTGCATTGCTAATGGTGATGAAGGAAAACCTGGCAACCCGGGGCCGTTTAATTAAATTCATTAATTAATTAATTTTGTCTACACTGAGAACTGGCAACCCGATGGCAGAAAAGCTTGCTGTTTCTTTTGCGAATGAGGGATAAAGGAGCCTGGCAACCCAGTGCCAAGGTTTGCTACAGAATTTTGCGAAGGAGAGATGAGTGGCTGGAAACCTGACAACTCGGTGCCGACGCTTGCTGCAGAGTTTAGCAGAGGAAGGATGAGTGAACGTATGCTGCAGAGTTTAGCCAAGGAGGGATGAGAGGCTGGAAACCTGGCAACTCGGTGCTGAGGTTAACAGCAGAATTTGCGAAGGAGGGATGAGTGACTAAGAGCCTAGCAACCCGGTGCCAAGGTTTGCTGCAGAATTTTGCGAAGCAGGGATGAGGGGCTGGGAACCTGGCAACTCGGTGCCAAAGCATGCTGCATTCACTACGGAGGGGTGGAGTACTGGCAACTCTGCTGCTTGCTGCTGCTTTTGCGAATGAGGATAAAGGAACCTGGCAACTCGGTGCTGAGGTTACGTGCAGAATTTTGTGAAGGAGGGAAGAGGCTGGGAACCTGGCAACTCTGTACTGAATTTGCTACGGAGGAATATAGAACTGGCGTTACCTCATAACTGAATTTAGCCGAGATATGAAGACTGGATGGATCGACGTGGCAGTCCATATGTCGGGTGGCGAGAAAACTGCTAGAGGATCATCAGCATTCGGTCTTGAGCCGTGGCGTTCGGTGTGTTTCTTGGATTGCCGGAGGAAAAGCGATGGACGAAGAGCTTGAGTAGTTGTTCATCTAATGCGCTGACAGACAAGAGGACAATTGTAGCGAATGGAAGGGTGAGTAAAATTATGTTACTCCTGTGAGAAAGCTGTGTTTAAAGGAAACCGCCAAGAATGGACCCTGTTTGCACGTAAACGAGAATGATCAGCTTGCAGAACTGGGGAAACCTATACGGAAGGAGCGTGTTTGGAGGCGTGGTCCTGCTCCTTAAATTCCGATACATAATCTCCAATACAACAGTCCTACAACCCTACTACAGCTCTTCTACAACCCTCCTACAGTCCTAGTTAGGGATGGCTACCGGTATCTGGTGCCATTATGGCACCGGTTCTGACATAAACAGTAGTAACCAGACTGAAAAGCAGCGCATTTCAGTGCTTTTTTTTTTTCTTGAGATGTCATACACTTTGGATTCTAGCCAATCATTTTAGCTTTCCAAGGATAGTAGGCGGGCCCAGGTACGTACGTTCTTTTAGAGCAGAGCTACAGATTAATAATGTCCAAGGCGAAGCAGTCAAAAGTCTTGCTGTACTTCACAGCAAAAGATGCAAACTCAGCAGCCTGCAACAAGTGCTTTAAGGTGATACTGTGCAAAGGATGTAATGCCTCGAATCTGATGAAACACCTGGCAACGCATAGCATTTTTTTAAAAGCCGAGAAATGCACCGTATTTGATAGCTTGCTGCAAGACCTCACACCGAGCACATCTACTGCGGGTTTGGTGCCTGTTATCGGACCCGGAGTTAGCAACATCCCCCAAGAACCCGAAGAGGAGAATCCTGGCCCCTAGCCCTGCCAGTGTAGCAGAAATGATGACAGATGATGATGGCACAGCAGCCGTTCTTCTCTGGGTGAGTGGCTTAATGTTGTTTGCGTGTAATTTACGTTGAGTAGACTAACCACGTTATTAAATTAATGCATGTAATGTGAACTAGCAAACACCGTCGTAGTTGCATGCGGCTGTCTTCTTGTTTGATAGAGTGATACCATATGGCTTGCAAAAGTATTCGGCAACCTTGAACTTTTCCACATTTTGTCACATTACAGCCACAAACATAAATCAATTTTATTGGAATTCCATGTGAAAGACCGATACAAAGTGGTGTACACGTGAGAAGTGGAACGAAAATCATACATGATTCCAAACATTTTTTACAAATAAATAACTGAAAAGTGGGGTGTGCGTAATTATTCAGCCCCCTTTGGTCTGAGTGCAGTCAGTTGCCCATAGACATTGCCTGATGAGTGCTAATGACTAAATAGAGTGCACCTGTGTGTAATCTAATGTCAGTACAAATACAGCTGCTCTGTGACGGCCTCAGAGGTTGTCTAAGAGGGAGCAACAACACCATGAAGTCCAAAGAACACACCAGACAGGTCAAGGATAAAGTTATTGAGAAGCCAAGGCCCATGGTGACTCTGGACGAGCTGCAGAGATCTACAGCTCAGGTGGGGGAATCTGTCCATAGGAAAACTATTATTGCACTGCACAAAGTTGGCCTTTATGGAAGAGTGGCAAGAAGAAAGCCATTGTTAACAAAAAACCATAAGAAGTCCCGTTTGCAGTTTGCCACAAGCCATGTGGGGGACACAGCAAACATGTGGAAGAAGGTGCTCTGGCCAAAATGCAAAACGCTATGTGTGGAAGAAAACTAACACTGCACATCACTCTGAACACACCATCCACACTGTCAAATATGGTGGTGGCAGCATCATGCTCTGGGGGTGCTTCTCTTCAGCAGGGACAGGGAAGCTGGTCAGAGTTGATGGGAAGATGGATGGAGCGAAATACAGGGCAATTTTGGAAGAAAACCTAGGAGTCTGCAAAAGACTTGAGACTGGGGCGGAGGTTCACCTTCCAGCAGGACAACAACCCTAAACATAAAGCCAGGGCAACAATGGAATGGTTTAAAACAAAACATATCCATGTGTTAGAATGGCCCAGTCAAAGTCCAGATCTAAATCCAATTGAGAATCTGTGGCAAGATCTGAAAACTGCCGTTCACAAACACTGTCCATCTAATCTGACTGAGCTGGAGCTGTTTTGCAAAGAAGAATGGGCAAGGATTTCAGTCTCTAGATGTGCAAAGCTGGTAGAGACATACCCTAAAAGACTGGCAGCTGTAATTGCAGCAAAAGGTGGTTCTACAAAGTATTGATTCAGGGGGCTGAATAATTACGCACACCCCACTTTTCAGTTATTTATTTGTAAAAAATGTTTGGAATCATGTATGATTTTTCATTCCACTTCTCACGTGTACACCACTTTGTATCGGTCTTTCACGTGGAATTCCAATAAAATTTATTCATGTTTGTGGCTGTAATGTGACAAAATGTGGAAAGGTTCAAAGGGGCCGAATACTTTTGCAAGCCACTGTATGCCCTATAGCTGCAGAAAAGGCTAACATTGTTATCTTTTTACAAAAAAGAACAGCTAAACTTGAGAGGTTTTAGGACAAAGTTTGTGTTTTCCATTGTTTAAGCACCGGTTCCAACCAAAGGAGGTATGTTGTATCAACAGAAAAGGCTAACTTGGTTATCATTTTGCAGAAAAAAAGAGACTGCTAAAAATAAAAACATAAGAGGTTTTTGGACAAAGTTTGTGTTCTCCATTCTTTAAGCACCGGTTCAAGCACCGTTTAAGCACCGGTACCATTTCAAAAGTACCGGTTTGGCACCGGTATCGGATAAAACCTAAACGATACCCATCCCTAATCCTAGTACAGCCGTCCTACAGTCCACCTACAGCTGTCCTACAACCCTCCTCCAGCTCTTCTAAAACCCTCCTACAATCCTCCTCCAGCTCTTCTACAACCCTCCTATAGCTTTCAATCTGCCTAAAGCTCAGAAAATTGAGAAGAATTGCCAGACGTGTGTGAGCAGGCTCGGCTGAGGATGACCAGTGTGGACTGAACTAATGTCACAGCTGAGTGGAAACAAATCCCCACCACTGTGTTCAGCTTCACACTGACATCATAGTATTTTGGCAGGGCTTTGTACTGGTAATGCTTCCTGCCCAGATCCAGGATCAGCTGGTCCAGACGGTCGTCCTGGTCGATCCTGGCGACCGTCTTCTCGATGATGTACATGATCCTGCAGAGAGAGCAGAGGAGAAAACCAGTCAGCAGGAGGCTCTGCTAAAACCAGAGACCCTGCAGGAGTCACAGGCAGCTTTTGCTGCTAGCTGTCAGCTAACCGGCCCTCTGGGCTGTGTTTTAATGAAATGAAAGGTTAATTTCATGCTTCTGTATGATTGCAATAATTCTGATCAGAGGCAATAATAAATATATCTTGAGCCCTCATTGCAGCCCTCATACAAAATGTTACAGCAAGGGGTGAGAGTACAGTTTTATATTTCCTCTCCCACACAGTTTAACAAAGTGTTTCAGTTTCAGAGATAAAAATGGACGCAAGTCATTATGACTGATAACAACATCTGCTTCTTGTTATTGTGTATGACATTAGATTAGCACCACCCTCACATCCTTCCTGGCTTCAAAAGAACTTTATTTATAAGTCCAACAGAGGTGGTATTTATGTTTAACGCCTCATTTGACTAATGTTTTATGTCATTTGTGAAATCAGCTGATCAGCTGTTAGCACATTTGTCCCTGTTTCTGCTTGGTCCCCCCACTCACAGTTACACTGCTCAGCTCTCACTTAAAGTGTGTGCGTGTGTGTGTGTATGTGTGTGTAACCTGAGGCCGTGGGCTTTCAGCTCTTTGCTCGCCCTCAGGGTGTTCACATCATTCAGGTCTCTGAAGGTGAAGAAGGCGTCTTTGCACTCCGGGTGAGTCTCAAACAGCCTGGAAGAGGGTGGGGGTGGAGTTAAACGGTTGGTGTGAGCGCTGCTCTGATGTCTGATAAGCTAACAAAGGGCAGTCAGTGAACCTGCAGCTGCAGAAAGGTCACGTCCTCATTACCCACGGTCCTCTGTGCTGTGCTGAGGGCTGGGGTGAACTTGCACACACAAACACAAGGCGAAAACAGACAGCTGTGCACAAACCACAGAGAGCGGCTGAGACTGCAGAGCGGCTCGCTGCACCTGCTTTGCATGAACATCAGTAACATCAGTCTGCAGGTAAACAGCACTCCTGAGCCCAAACACTGTGGCTCTGCCTGGCCCTGCTCCATCTTGCAGAGGAGAGGAGGACCTCCACCCTCTGCGAACTCAGGCACAGCAACCAAACCAGCTCCAGCCCACTTCCTGTCAGGGTTCGTCTGCACAGTTTTCTCAGACTCCAGAAAGCAGAACATGATCTCCCGTGACTTTTGACACATGACCTCTGACTCTGAGGCACTCACCTGCATCAGAACCAGAAAGTCTTTCAGACCTGCGCATGCCCGCTGTTTGGTGATGAGCTGTCAATCAAACCTTGCCCGCAGTTTTTACAATAATCTGATCATCTAAACGATAATCGCCACTGTTGTCTGACTGAACGTCGATTTACGCAGAATTGACGTCACAGCCGTGCCTGTGGGCTGGTGGGACATCAGATCTGCGAGCTGAGAGACCCTCGCCCTTAAACAAACTCAACACGGCTTTATGACCGGTAGTTAAGGATACCTGCTCTGACGTAACACTTCTTCATAACGTCTACCTGCGTGACGGTACAGAGGACGGCGGAGCGCGCGTGAACTCACCTGACGAACATGATGACGCCCACCCTGCTGATGTCCTCCTGGATCTCCCTCCAACTGCTCCTGATCGCCTCCCGGCTCTCCGCGCTCAGACTCACCGGCAACGCATCCTCTTCCTCCTCCTGCTCCGGCCGCCGGTCCGGAGCCTCCGCTGAGAGGGAGCAACCCATCTAGAAAATCACCGACAGTACACCAGAACCGCCGCACACAGCGCGACGCACAGCTGGTACTGACTGCGCTCACTTCCGCACTCACGAAGCGCGCGTCTTCAGATCTGAGCTTGTTTCTATCAGATAAAGTTCAAAAGAAACACACACACACTCACAGGGACACATGCACACACAGCGCTCCTGTTTTAATAATGTTTAGTATCACCCGAATGCGCTGACACACCGATCACCTGCACAGGTAAGAATGTGACAGCTCCTCAGTCCAAACCGAAGAACTGATAATCTGATCCCAGCCCAACTTCACAGTCTCATGCTTGTCATCATCAGCTGCCTGACGATCATCAGCTCACAACAACAACAACAGCTTTTTAAGGCGACTTTAGCTTCCTGTGTGCAAGCAGAGAATAGGAAGTGAGCTGCAGCAGAAAACCTCTGAGCACATAGCGAGCAAAGTCTGATAAACTGTCACGTCATCAGCTGTCCTCACAACTGATGGTATGACGACTGTCACCATCATCACATGTGTTTCTGTGCAGCATTTAAACCTGGGGTCACATGTATGATCACATGATAGCATGTCAGAACCATGAAGACTGTGTATGTTCCCCTTAGCTATGGTCACAGGCAGTGGCGGCTGGCCCATAGGGGGCGCTCGGGCTCCGCCCCCCCAAATGTGGAGGAGTAAAAATATATATTTTTAAAAAATTCATCAATGATAGTTTTACTATGTGTGTGCGCATATACAGCCAGGCGTATTTTAACATTTTCACCAGCTGACTCATTAAAGTTCAACCAACAAACGGTGTTTTTCTTCTTCTGGGGCGCTCGTCAAAGCGCCCTTGATATGCAGCGAAATAGCCTATCATTAAATGGTTGCCAGGGGAAAATAATAAATATTTGACCTATCAGCGTCGCTGAATTAAATGGTTTGGGGGCGCTTAAAATTGCGCCCCTGCAGAAAACGCGCGAAGATTTGCTGTTCTAGAATTTTACCTCAGTCAGTAGCCTAAGTGAGCTATAAGGTCAGAGAGAGACGATGGCAGCGGTATTGTTAACGGTTGAGGCACAGCCTCCCCCAAATTCGGTTAGATCGCTTCTAACCTACCCTTTTGCCAGAAGGACAATGGCAGAAAAACTGCAAGTTAAAGAGTTGGGACCTGACAAGCCCGAAATTCAACTAACCCAGGCAACGAAGGAGAAGTCAAAAGCATACAACAGGACTTTTTGTCGGAGTTGGTTCCAGCGCAAGTCGTGGCTGACAGGCTGTGGAACAGCTAATGCACTTTTTTGTTTCCCGTGCATACTGTTCAAAAGTGACAAGTGTGATTTGACGTGGACACAATCTGGACAAACCGACTTAAAGCACCTCTCCGAACGAATCAAGAAACATGAAAGCTCACGAGTTCATATGGACAACAGTGTAAAGCTAGCTGTGCTAGGGAAAACTAGCATAGCGGCGCAGCTAGATGATGGACATCGGATTGCTTTAAGAAGGCACAACGAAGAGGTAGATAAAAACCGTCATATTTTATCTAAAATCATCGATTGTATTAAGTTTTGTGGTGCTTTTGAGCTAGCAATGCGGGGACATGATGAAAGTGATTCCTCAGACAATCCAGGGATTTTTAGAGGTTTAGTCGACTTGATGGCATCAATTGATCACGACTTGAGGCAACACCTTGAAAATGCTACTGTATTTAAAGGCAAATTTAAATTAAAATTGTGTTGTTTGATGTACTCATTAAATGGGTCATTTTAGTCGATATCATAAAAATTGCCCCCCCTGAGATTTTTTTCAGGAGCCGCCACTGGTCACAGGTTAAAGCACTGGGATGCAGGTTCCTCTCACCCTGGTCTGTCCTCAGCAGGTCTTTAGAGGTCTCTTCTCTTCCAGCCTGATTCTGAGTGTGCTGGTCCAGGTTCACTCACAGCTATTGCTCCAGTGCACAGATCCCAGATCAGCTTACATTCAGTGAGGTCAGACACTCTCCAACTGTTTTGGTTTGTTTCCCAAAAATTAGAAAATTATTATTCAGTTTAATTTTGTTCATACAGCACCAAATCACAACAGTCGCCTCAAGGTGGTGAGGTAGACCGTACAATAATACATACAGAGATAACCCAACAATCATATGACCCACTATGAGGAAGCACTTTGGCAACAGCGAGAAGGAAAACTCCTTTTTAACAGGAAGAAGCCTACAGCAGAGCCAGTCTCAGGGGAGGGCCAGGGGGAGGAAGACAGGAGTAAGACATGCTATGGAAGCGAACCCGAGATTAATAACAAATATGATTCAGTGCAGAGAGTTCTGTTGACACATAGTGAGTGAAGAAGTAACACCCAGTGCATCATTGGAATCCCCCAGCAGCCTACACCTACTGCAGCATAACTAAGGAAGGATTCAGGTCACCTAATCCACCCCTAACTATATGCTTTAGAAAAAAGGAAAGTTTGAAGCCTAATCTTGAAAGTAGAGATAGTGTCTGTCTCCTGAATCCAAACAGGAAGCTGCTTCCACAGAAGAGGGGCCTGAAAACTGAAGGCTCTGCCTCACATTCTACTTTTAAATTCTTTTTGTTACTAATACTAGTAACAAAAAGTAAAACTACAGTGTGAGAGCGAAGTGCTCTAATGGGGTGATATGGTACTATAAGGTCATTAAGATAAGATGGGGCCTGATTATTCAAGACCTCCCATACGGTAAAAAAAATACTTTTTTCCTGACCAAAATATATTTCAAATATATGGTAAATATATTTTGTATTTGTGATGCTCCAAAAAATATATTTTTGAAATTGAAAATATATTTCTTTCAAACCAAAATACATTTCAAAAGATATTTGCGTTCAAGAAAATAGATTTCCAACCTTTCAGTAGAATATATTTCAAAGTATCCCTTATTTAACCTCCTAGGACCTGGCGTCCACATATGTGGACATCACATTTTGGGTTATTTAGACCAAAATACTCAATTTTGCTCTACAAGGGCCTAATATCCACTTACGAAGACATTATACTGCTATTGTTCTATCAAAATTTTAAACAAATATCCTCATATGTGGCTCTTATTTTTCTTAAAAACAAAAATAAGGTAAAAAAAATAAATCTGGTAATTCTTTGTTTTTACATTCATCGGGTCCCAATATGCCTAAATATCAAAGAGAAATTAAAAATGCATGTCGTGGAAGAGTTCGGGTCTTAGGAGGTTAAAATGTATTTAGTGCAATAATAATAATAAAAGTAACAACATCTGCATCTAATCACATCTGCAAAAACAGTTGGATTCAAACAAAACAGAGTCAAAGGTCTAGCAAGAATTAGGTTATTTATTCAGTATTTCACATTACACAATATTAGCATTCACTTGACTTTGAAATTATTTGTCATTGATACAGTACACAAAATACAACAACTGCTATGTACACTTTAGTTTTTGAAAATATATACAATATAGTACTTAAAGAAACAGTCCACTTTTTTTGGAAATAGGCTCATTCTCCATCTCCCTCAGAGTTAAAAAGTTGAGTTTGACCATTAAGTCTTTGGTCATTTTTCAACGCGATGCTCACGGTCCCCTTGGATTATATGATGTATGCTAAGCTATGTTAAAAGTGTTATCACCATACAAATCAACTGTATGGATTCCAAAATGGTCAGACTCAACGTATTAACTCTGAGGGAGTGTTCCTGTAATGATGCAATATAATATAGCACTTAATGACTTAATGTAATATATATCTGACGTTTTGCCATTTAATGTTTAATTATGTATGGGTTTTTTTATGAACTGGTTTAAAATCACTTCAGAAAAATACCACATGGCACTGAAGAAAATCATGTTTTCTCGTGTTTAACCTTATTTAAGGAATTCACACTGATTAATGCTTCTAAAATGTAATTGACTTTTAGTTTTTCAGTGTGAATGATCAGACATTTGCATTTGATCTTTGCAGCAAGAATACCTGTCAGATGCCCAAGACGTTTTGATACTGGTTCACAATAACTTGGATTTGAGGCACAGAGACTATGCTTTGCTCGTTCATAGAATCTTCCAATGGCATAACACGTCTCTCCACTTTCATTTTGACATATTACAAATCGTTTAATGTTAAAGAAATTTTGATCATCATCATTCAACATAACAGCGAATGAATTACGTTTGAGTACACAACTGTAATCTTCTGAGTGAAACACCTCGCCATTTGTAATGATTCGTTGAAAGTACTTTACTCTGCTCCTTTGTACCCCATAACGACTCAGTGCCATATAGTCATCCCTCCTAATTAATCGCACTTTAGGATGATTAAGTGCAGTGATACCATGTGTGCGAGTTACATCTTTTAACTGTTTAGGTCTTGTTAGAGATTCAAATATCTCCTTGCATTCATTTGAGGCATCTTTCAGTAAAGTCTGGCCATAAAATGGTAAGGCCTTCTGTAGCCAGAACATTTTTACAATCTGTAGCGCAACCCCTTGAGTGCTTTTGATCATGTCTAGTAGTTTAGCATTGTAAGACTCAAACATAAAGGCGGAATGAGCCCACAAAGGCCCCCAGTTAACTACACTTCTTGGTAAATGGAGGCAAAGATGGACATTATAAGACAGATTAGCTTCCCCATAGAATACCTCCATGTCTTTCACAAAATCTGTTAGAAGTGCCTCAGACTCAGTAATCTGCTCTCTAGTTATATTTTCGCCCAACAGAAGGGATACTCCCTTGACTAGTTTAGACCAGTGATTCAGTAGTGGTTCTGGCAATACACCTTTTAGTACAGGTAAGCTATTATAAAAGAGCCACATATTCCACATATATGTGACAGACCTTGGCACACGAGGTACATAACATGGCGGTTTAATCTTTAAAAGCATTTCATCTAACAGTTTTGTAGACCTACCTATATACCAGTGCTTTTCATGGTTTTCACTGTTTAACCACAGCCCTGTTACAGTTCTTTCAACACCCAGAAGTACTAAATGCATATAGTCTGGGACAGACCCTTCGATAATATCAAAACTGGGAAGTCTACACAACATACTTGGCCCTTTAACACCCAAAGCAGCTTTACCAGACTGTAGCGCAGCTTCTACAAATTCATTAGTTTGTTCCTGATTGCGGAGCTGAACGTCCTTCTGAAAAGGATATACACGAGTGAATCCTCTGCCTTTTTCAACTACCTTTCCTTCATGAAGGCAGTAGGAGCATTCATATTCACCATTAAACTGTTTAAAATTTTGGATCAGAGGTCTGGCAACTGAGTCACTCATTAGAATTAAAGGGATTACTTTTGTATTGACAGAAACGCCTTTGTCATCTTCCCATGTGAAACCACTGTCCTGTAGGTCCACACACTCATCAATGAAAGGTTTTAAGAAACTTCTCATGTGAGGCTTCTCATCCCCGAACCATAGTCCACAAAGGAGTACATTATCCTGTCTTGTTTTCAATGGCAATTCATTAATGGTGCAAAAAAAAAGGGCCAAATACTACAAGGGGACTTTTTAAAAACTGGCACACCATCACAGCTAAATGTTAAGCTGAGGGTTTGAAGGGCCGTTTCTGAACCACTTAAAGCTTTCTGATACAAAAAACCATCACAAATGTCACTGAGAGAAGTAGATGTTTCTGTTTGCCTCCCTATTAATTCATCTGTAATTCCTGGCATTCTCAAGAGATTTTTGAGTTGATCTTCCAAGGAGAGGTATATGAAAAAGTTATTGGTAAACCTACTTGCTTTGTCATAGGTGCTGTTGCATTGAACACAATGAACTTGGTCCAGTTCAGCTGACATTATATTACTGCACTGTTCACACACATAACAGATTTTCATGATGTCTTTTGTATCATCAAAAGCTTTGTAAAATGAATATTTTGTCCTGCATGCTGAATCACTGCCACCAACAACATTAAGGATTTTCATGATATCTTCAAGACAGTCATTGGTCAAACTGTGTTTGAGCTTAAGTGCCAGAAGTAGTAGTTGATTTTGCTCTTTAGTTTGATCTGAATCCACTGGGACCTCTATCTGAACAGGACCTGCAGTGCACTCTTCATCATTAGTCATCAGCAGAGTTCTGTCTTCTGGAAGGGTGTCTGGGATTTCCTTGAAAAGAGAAGCGAGAGAGAGAATTATGGGTCCTGTAAACAAATCTTCAGTGTAAGAGCATTAACCTAGTGGACTCATAGACGCATTTATGTCTATATCGGTGAGATCTGCCCTGTAACCGTCTTCTCTCTACTGTATTTATGCGTCTCTTTTTTTAACATTACAGCAGACATTTGAAATTGGTCTCATTCACTAATTGTGCACTATTTGACATGTCCATTCAGTCTTGCCAAAATTTAAGTTAGCTTTGGCTGTCAAAATGAATGCTTAGTGCTTTCTTTCATGATAAATTCTGTAAGAATATATGATTGCAGTAGAAAGTAGAAATTACCGTAAAAATCATAATTAGAACAATGATTACTTGTTTTATTTTTTCTTGTTCAATGCACTAATTCATGAATATTCTTAAAAAAATAATGTCTAGAAATGTAATGATCTTTTTGATTTCATTTCTTGACTTGAAAATTCAACTAACTATTGTGTACTTATTTCGACAAATCTATAGTCCAATATTCAGAATAAATTCAATTTAGATTTATGCATTAAAATTGTTTTCATTACAGTTAACACAAAATGTTTGTATTCCAACACCAACCTTAAAAAGAGACCAATAAGATCATTTATTAATATTAATATGAATCAAGCATTTATTATTTGGTATAACTGAGGTAATTAAATGCTAAGGGAAAAGATAAAATGGATGATAAGATAAAAGGAATAAAACGTTATTTTGGTAATCATCACCCTCAAGTTGTTCTAAACCTATTTCTTTGTTCTGTTGAACACAAAAGAAGATATTTTCAAGAATGTTGATAACCAGTTTCTTGTCCCTACTGACTTCCATAGTGTTGTTATTTCATACTATGTCCATACTATGTCAATGGGGACCAGCAACTGTTTGGTTATCAACATTATTTTGTTCAAAAGAAATTCATACAGGTTTATAAAAACTTAAGAGTGAGCAATTGATTAGAGAATTTACATTTTTGGTTGAACTGTTCATTTATGAATTTACAAAAATGCAAATTGAACCACCAATTATATCATAAGGCATACCTTTTGACATTCCTTGATAACATTCTGAAGTTCTTCTTCTGCAACCTTAATTCTGAAAAAGAAAATATACAATAAAGAAAATAGAAATTGCTTATTGCTATATTTGAACTCTAAGTGAACTGCTATTAACACGATAAAGATGTGATCACTTATAAAGTTTATTGATCAGTAATAAGCAGATTAGACATAGCCATTCCCTGTTTAAAAGAGCCAACTGCAGATCATTCATTTGGGAGCCAGAGTACATTTATCGTACCTTATGGTATGGTAATTTATAAAGATCATTTTTTCCTTACAATTTTCATTGTGGTTATTAATTACATTTTATAAAATTCACTTAGAATGATGTTTATACCATTGTTTTAAGCAACTGCATGTCCTATTTTTAAAAGAACATAAGCTGAAAACACTAATTGAAAATCCTTCAATGCTATTCTGGAGTATTAAGCCCCAAATGTCTATTACACATTGGCTTTGTTTATTCTTGATAAAAAACAAACATCTTAAGCATGCAGTGGACGATTATTTACCACTTTGAACGATTACATAATTGTGGCATCGTTAGTGATTGCCACTAGATTAATTGATTGTGCGGCCCTATGGCATTCGTTAATGTTAAAGAGTGAGGGATATTACATTACCAACACACCTTTCTTTTTGTGCCCATCTCCGTTTGGTTCTTGAAGGAATTTCCTCTTCAGGATCAGTTAGATAACATTTATACAAAATCCTTTCAGGAGGCTCGCTCATTTTGACTCACATGTGACCTGTTGATGAAATTAAAATTACATTGAAGAAAACATCGAGGATTGTAAAACAGAAACTGCAACATATAAAATAAATGTAGCATGTTACTGTGAAATATATGCTTACTGAGCAGTTTTCCAGGGAGTTTGCAAAATTGCAGCGTCTTCTTCCGTGAGCACACCTTAACAAAGTCCCAAAAACGTCCGTCTTTGTACGTCACAGAATTAATAAAAAAAAGGTACTTAAAACAATATGTTTTTTCTATGAAATCTATGCTCACCAGAGATTATTCAAAAAATGCGCGTGCGCGTTGCCATTGTGCTTTTTATAAATAAAGATAAAATAAAAAGTAATACGTAAAAAGTAAATATTGAAATATTCCCAAACATGTGCAATGAACGCGCAAAAAATATGTTTATTAGTTGTTGTTTCTTTCCCCCCCCCCCCCCCCCCTTTTTTTGAAATATAACCGACGTCTGAGGCGCAATTTCCGAATGGCCGATATACAGACGGGAAGACACAAGCGGATAATGTTCGCGTTAATTAAGTGGTCGGAAGATGGAAAGTTCTCAATTCTGCCAACTGAACACATTCGGGATTTTGATGAGGAGGAATACTTAGACAGTTTGGAGGAAAAGGAAGTTTATTTGGTGGAGTGGAAAAGAAACTTGAACCTCTACAGCGTGTCATTAATCAGTTGAGAGAAGAGAACTCGAATCTAAAAAGAGAGAACGATAGGCTGAAAAATGAAATACTTGAAAGTACTGTACTATTGCATGTTTTATGTGTGTGTTTACACCTGTCATATACAATAACTATCAAAACCTATTCACATTTAATTTCACTTTCACAGAAATCCCACCTCTCCTTCAGGCTACAGAGCATTTACTTACCAAGGTTAGAAACAAAGCACAGTTATCCTTCATTAATAATCACTAATTACAATGTTCTACATTTCCTTGCCTTTTTAATCATTTTAAGGCCTTTTGGAGTTTTTTTGGGTTGTTTAGCAGTAATGTTTGTGCCTATTTATTTCAGCCCATGAAAATGAATGCAGATCTTCCTGATGTAAGTAAAATCAAATTAATTTTTTTGTCATTTTCATTAATTTTGTTGCTTTGTTGTTTTTGTGCAGTTTGCAATCATATAAACCTAACAAGCATCAGTCAGCAGTGTGCCTAACCTAACCAGATTCTTGCTTTATTCACATAATATGTAGTTATATGTACTTGTACATTGTACCTAGGGTTGGGTTGCGGCCACTTGGCACCGCCCCATTGTTGTGACAGCCCTGATTGTACTTGTACACTGCATCGGAACAGGGAACAGTCTGCCACATTAATGTATTTTTAAATGACTTGTTTCTAATACATCAATTTTTCTCTTACAGATGTCAAAGTCTCAACCTGATGCTGCCCTCCCTCATCCTCCTAAAGTAAGTATTAGTTGTTGTGGTTTTTTACGCAGTGTCTGTGTCACGTGATATTATGTCACATGCTAAGCATAACTATTGAAATAAAAACTGTTTTATAACAGATTTTCCCAAAAACTAGCTATGTTTGTTGTCATTCAGACCAGTACTACTGGTTAGACATTGCTTAATAAGGATTGTGTTTTTCAGCACGATATCTTATTTTTCACAGGAAAAAGGGGAAAAATTTGTAGATGGAAAAATCTCCAAATGTTCTTTGTGCATTTTGTTTTCTATTTGTTAGAATATTTACTTTTTATTCAAGTTTTCTAAGGTATCTAATATTTTCATTCCTAATATCCATGATCTAAATATTTTAAGAAATAGTCGTTTGTTTGTCAATTGAAAGTGTGTAGATCTCGCATTATTTTGGTGTTATTTTATGATTATACACTTAAAGGTATTAAATGGTCTTAAAATGACAATGACATTACTTGACGCAATTGTTTATGGGGCAATATACCGACCAACAAAAAGTTGTTATCGTAACAGGCCTAAAAAACATGACTTTATGATTGATAAATACAAAAAATAAATACATTTCATTTCTCTGACATTCATCTGATATTCAGTTACAATTCACACCACAGCTACCTGCACATGCAAAGTACTATACTGTAAATTATTTTGCACAAATACCTGTACTATTACTAACACATTTACTATATTACTTTTAGCCTGTGGATTTAAATGCAGATGTCCCTAATGTAAGTTGTTATATCATGTTATTTTTATTGTTATTTATTTTATTTTACATTCAAATATCTCAAACTTCTTAGTTAAATAAGCTTGATTGCTAGTAGATAAAGAATAGGTCACCTGTAGTTCACCTAGTTGTGGGGCGATCGTGACTCAAGAGTTGGCAGTTCGTCTTGTAATCGTAAGGTTGCCGGTTTGAGCCCCGGCTCTGACAGTCTCGGTTGTTGTGTCCTTGTGCAAGACACTTCACCCGTTGCCTACTGGTGATGGTCAGAGGGGCCGGTGGTGCCAGTATCCGGCAGCCTCGCCTCTGTCAGTGCGCCCCAGGGCAGCTGTGGCTACAATGTAGCTGCCATCACCAGTGTGTGAATGGGTTGATGACTGAATGTGTAAAGCGCTTTGGGGTCCTTAGGGACTAGTAAAGCGCTGTACAAATACAGGCCATTTACCATATAATTGATATTCACAATTAATTTCTCATCTCTGATTTAATGCCTTTGTTTGTTTGCCTTTTTTTGACCATAACAAGATATTTTTGCAGGATATATATGGTGAATTTATATGCATAGATACAGTCGTAGTGCTTGACACATGCACAGAGCAGTAGATGGACTAGGAGGGAAATAATTACAATCATGATGTTGATTGCTGATGTCAGTATATATATATTTAGAGGAATGTTTTGTTTTTCACCCAAAATGAACTATATTGCTTCAGAAGAGATTTTTTTACCCCACTGGATTCTTATATATTGTTGTGTTTTTTGCTTGCTTGTTTGTTGTTTTTTTCTCCAGAACATATATGCTGTACCTATTTACTTGAATTGTATAGATATATTTACGTCATCAAAATATGTCACATGACTTACAAGGTTTAGATTGTTGTGCAACATTGTCACATTCTGATATTTATTCAGTGGTTTTATGGCAGTCAATGCTATGTGTATTTTTTTTATCTTTAAATATTCTCCTTTATAGGTGCCTAACTCTTCATGCAAAGCTTCTACGTCTGGTGATGCTAAAGTAAGTAATTTTGCTACTGCTTTGTGCCACCGAGAAATGTCAGTCTTTCTTTTTAAAGAGTAAAGACTCAATCATCTAAGTTATTCTGAGTTCTTCCTTCTTTCATTTAGTTTACCAGTAATACTCTGTCTGTAACAACATTGTTAACTTCGTATGTATGTGTTTATTTATTTAAAGGGTTCCAGTGATGCCGAATATGTAAGTAATTTTGCTGAGAATTTAGGTAGGTGCATACTCAAATGTGTTTTTTAAAAACAATTTATATTGAAACACTCTTTTTATGTGATTGCAACCACAGGTGGAGATAGCACATGCTACAGGGTAAAAATTCTGAAACATCAGTGGGCTACTGCTCTTCAGGCCCAAACACCCACTTCAATGGTGCGTGTTCTTCTGATGGCCATCTTCCCACTGGAGGTTTTGATCCAAAGCAATTTAAAAGGTAAACAGCTTTGAAACTTAGTTCCAATGGTTAGCTAATAGTATTTTAAAAAGCCTACTTCTCTGTCACCAGTTTCTTTACCAAAAAGCATAATATTGTAGTTCAAATGTTTAGATGAACAAAGATCAGATTTTTGGAAATTTAACTAGTCAGACTGATAGGTTTGTAGCTTGTACCTATCCGCTGGAACGTTGAAGACAATATAATAACACTGCAAAGCAAGACACAAGCAGGCTGGTTTACTCATGCATGAGGGAAATCTGGCTGGGGCCAAGTGTCGTCCCACCACCTAGCCTCCGTCAGACTCTCAGCCAGGCTCCCCATAGCACTCCTTTTATTGTGGTTACATGAATATGCATAGGGTCATTAACATATAACATCTTACATAGGTATACATGTGAACAAAGAATACTGTGTGTGTGTGTGTGTGTGTGTGTGTGTGTGTGTGTGTGTGTGTGTGTGTGTGTGTGTGTGTGTGAGTTCAAGGTGTGACCCTGTGAAGACTCTGGTGCTAGCTGGTGCCAGGCGTCTAGCAGATCTATCTGAACAAAGGGCTCTTATACTTAAACAGATATACGTGTGTTTGCTATACCATATATCAGCAAGAGAAGATACGACCTCTCCTAGGAGGTGTGTGATCTATGCCAGAACACTCTGTAGAGGGAGTGAACGCCCTCCCCCTTCATGCTACACAGAGCTGTTACAGACCTCCTAGGATGAGACATTCTTTCAATCTACAAATGATTATACACTTCTAAGCATATATGGTTAAATATTTCTAAGCATAAATGACAATCAACAATACAAATCTAACATTTCCCCCTTTTTTGACCTTTATGCTTGAAAAGTTCCCAGTCATAGAATACCTCATGTCTGACAGTTTCAATGCAAACATTTTTATACTCAGCATATGTCAAATCACCCCAAATTACTGAAAAAATACACAGTTTAACAAATGCATCAGCAGTTATCCCATTCATTGATCTCATCTCATGGCAAACTGCACCCTACAAGCAAACAAAGAAATTGTTAATTTAATAGTAAGAATAAAAAAAGTAACGTTTTCAAAAACATCTCAGCTTGGTGATGCTTCCTCCGGGCGTGCAAATCATATGTCTCTCTGCAGAATGGTTTAAGCTCTGCAGGGCGTCATGAATGTCTCTTCCAGTTGTTTCCATCATTGTCCATAGGACCAGAGTCCAAATGTATGTGGGATAGACATTTAAACATACCAGTTTGTTTTGTTGTTTGTCAACATGGGTCTCAGCTATTTCCAATGTTGCAGACCTCTCAGCACTCCAGTTTTATGGCCTCTTACCAGGCCCCATCACCTGACTTCAGACCTTCGTCTTGTGAGGGGGATATTTATGACTCCTTAATTGTCCACGCTCTGCAGAAAAACCTCTCTGTGGAAAGGGTGCTGGGTTCCGTCATCTTACTGCTGTTATGATCCCAGCAGTCTTCAATGTGCCATCGTATGCACAGTATAGTGGCACAGCATTAGGTGATGTTCATAGGAAACTACTGTCATCACCTCCATAGCTGCTGGTTCCTGTGCTTTTCACAGAATCATGATGTCATCCTTAGACTCCCTCTGCGCTGTCGATGGAGCTTGGCACGCTCCCCTCATCCTTCATGTGCCCGTCTGTTGTCCACAATCTCCTCTGTTGGCCTCTGGAAACCCCCTTGGCACAGCTCTCATTCCAACGCAGTTTCATGGTCCTTGCTGTGGCTCCAAAGTCTGATCTCATGATGGGCCCCAACCAGCTCGACCTTTGACCTCAACCACTGCCTGGTCCTGTCAGCTATGCGCTTCTCACTGGGCCTCTGAAGATTTCTCAGCAGATTACTGCTGCACCTGTATTTCCTTGCTAGGAAGACAAACTATTTGGAGAGCATGTCAACAATCATCAAACCACATTCTTTAGTTCAGTGAACTTCACTTATAGGCCCTCAAGCCTCATCTGAACATGGGTGCACCACTTGCATAGGTTTAATACTTGTAAATAAATGGTTAATCACACAAATCACTGCAACAATAATAGAAAACATTGTTTTATGTTAATTCCTGGACCCCTCCTCTTGACTCATGGGTCAACTCATCAAACCTGGATCCCTGTCTTAAAGAAAAAGATTAGCTAGATCCTATCCCAGGCAACATCAGGGCATCGCCTCCCCTGGAGCAGCACCACCCTGGACCTATAATCCTGCAATAAAAATGTTAGCGTGTTTTGCATATTAAGTTTGCTTAACACCTGGCTCTCCCAGGAGCCTGCATACACACCATCATGGCCTGGAAAGCAAAATCTGGAAGTGAAATCAAACTTCATACCTGTAAACAAGTATATCATAAGAGTAACAAACATTCAGCATCAGCAAGAGAAGTGTCATGTGCAGGTTTTCTCAAATCAGTAAACTACAATTATTACCATAATTTGCCTCAAACATGGATCATCCCATGTACTCAGTTAACATTAATGTAATCAGTGACTTCTCTTAAGCAAAGTCACTCAACTCATCAATCACTATGAGCTCAATAGCCCATCTTCAACTATACCATAAACACTGCATCTCTTATTTGTTTGTCTCATGTCACTTGTCCGCTTCTGCCAAATCCTCTACATCTAGTCATAGAAAAACAAACATTAGCAATACATATTGACTGTGGTCAAATGCAGGTCGACAGGTTCCAGAGGTGCCATAAAAAAAAAAAAAAAAAGACCATAAAATCAACCATCCACTGCTGTGGAAAAATGTTATTCATATCATCAAAGTAACCGTCACATTTTCCCAAAAACACAGTGTAACAGCATCACCACTCATAACCTGTAAACATAGTTTTCCTCACACATAAACCCAGAAATCCTGTAGTAGAAAAACATTAACTAATCCTCTTATAAATCACATGATCAATCACATGATCAATCACATGATTAATCATCTGCCGTAAAAAGAAATGTAAATGTTAGCGCTGCGCAGGTGTATACACTGTATCACCGTTACCTCTGTAAGCAACACAAGGTAGGGAATAGCACCCTTGGTAAATGCACAGACACAGAAAGTGGCACTTAACAGATTATCGTCATGCAACCTCAGATGTTGCTGTCATCTTTCTGCTCCTGTAAAAGGAAACACATAAATTCATCCACCCTTTTGTCCTGTCTAGGTGGAGATTAACTTTGAGTCGTGGTCAAGTCTTGTCAGCTTTTACCAGTCAGTCAGTCAGTTTGTTTTTATTTCCATTCATTCATGCATTCATTCATTCTTTCTTTGCTGATAGTGGAACCTATCGTCGCATTTAGTTTCCACTCTCAGCAAAATGACGTCATCTCAAAAAGAAAAAGAAGAACTTTAGTTTGGATTACATCGCTGCTGAATCCTTTTTTTTTTTTAGGCTGGGACACTCATTTAATATTGTCCCAAATAAGTGGCTTTCTCCAGAGCCCATTTTAATGTGGAGAAAATTCACTTGTAACGGCTTTCTCGACAGGTCGTATAGCACTTTTAATTTCTGACGTGCAGATCCGCTTAAAGAAAAGAAATAGACAAACAAAATCAGTGTCTGTTCAAAAGATAAAAACAAAAAAATAACAAAGATTATCAAACCAAACTCTCAGTGCACTGTGAAAGTATCAAAATAAGAAGGCCTTGTTAAGTCATGACACAAACTCCTCATCAACTTCACAACAGGAGAAGAATCATCAGCTAGATTCACTCCAAACCAACCATCAGCTGCACAACACACAACATAAGCCTAATATGTCTTATTAGCTATGAGTTTAATCACCAGGTCTGTGCTCTTCACTCATTTAGGCCACACACCCATTTTATTCAGTTTTCCTTTTCCCTTCATCATAAAACATGTGACATGCTGTCATGCACTTCACAAAAGAAGTTTGTTCTGACGTATTCAGAGTTGTGTATCTAAATACAGGATTCACTCGCACATCAAAGCAGGAAACTCAGTGTTTTAGAGCCTCTACTCAACACACAACAAACTCCAACACATCTCATTCACTCGTGCTAGAATTCAGTCACCTTTCATTAATCTAAGAACGATCAACTAATTTGAATCAGCTATTAACCCACTAGGATGACAGGACAACAGAAATGCATGTTCAAAATGTTATCACTAAAAGAGAATTTCCCTCATACAGTAAATTTAGTAGTAAACTTGTGCTGCATCAATCAAGCAGGAAGCTTCTCCCAATTTACTATATTAACAACTAAATTTATTATCTGATCACTGGTTGGTCAAACCAGAATCTTTTTTCCCACAAAGGTTTAAATTGTTGTCCTGCAACCTAGAGAGTCAATTTTTTGCATTGAATAAATTCAGTATTTGATAACAAGTGTCTGCTAAATTGACACTATTTTAACACTGATGAAAGATAACAAGCTAATTTTCATTGCATGTGTGTTTCTGTTATTAGGCAGGTTTAATGCATGTCTGTGGAGCTGCATCTCCAGCAGAGCATGTTCTCTGCCTTTCCTACACATTTCTCTGCTATTTGATCATTTCTTAACTACTGTGCTATGAGTCCACTGGTTTTTGCATCACACGAGGTGACTTGGACAAGATGATAAACAGACTCACACGCTTAAGATGTTGTCTAATCTTCATAAGCTCTCTTGTGTTTGGAATTGTTAGTAGGGTTAATGCATGTTGTGCTTGTGTGTGTGATTTTGTATATGTTTCTATTTTTGCAGTGTTTCAGACCCCTTCACAATTTTCCAACTTAAGCAGTCAGTTTTCTTTTCCCCAGGTTTGCTAACCCAAATTTTGATTTCCCACGTTAAATAATTCCTATGTGTTCTCACCTAGTCTTCTCACTCTGTTGTCCTCTCACTCTGTTGTCCTCTCCCACTTCAACAGTCCAACAGCCGGCAGTTCTCCTTCAGCTTTGTCCTGTGTCCCACTGTCTCTTCTTGCCATTTTACTCCACAGGTGGCAAATGTCAAACTCCAACTGTTCAGTTCTCCTCAAACGTTTTCTTCACATGCACAGTGAAGTTTCAGCTTGTTGTAGACACAGTGCCATTCATCCGATCAGTCAGGATGATGGGTTTGCTCTTCTCTGATGCTGTTTGTCCACATTGCTGCTGCTTTGCTGGGACTCTTTGCTCAGGACTTGCTGCTGTCTCTTTATCTGCCATTTTATTGCTCTTTGGAGCTGCATTCTTCAGGGAGGAGTGAGCACTTGCTTGTGAGGTTGAGAGACACATACACATTGCGCTGTAAATAAGTCAGCCAGAAACTTGGCCTGCATGTTTCCAATGATGTTAAACTATAACTTTCTTCCGACTGCTACATGTGGAAAATTGATTCAGGTCTGCTTTTCACCTGAAAGTGACTAACTAAGACATTTCATTATTATCATCGCTGCTTAATCAACACACATCTCTCTCTCTCTGTGTTTTTGTAAACAGTCTTTTCTTAAAAGCAGAAAATAAGATTGTAGTTGTTCTTGGTTGATCAACACAAAACCTTTTTCCTATTATTATTTTTCATCTACAATATAAATTCTTTCTCTTTTTCACTCTCTTTTGTTTGTATTTTTTTTTTTTTTTTTGTAAAATAGCCGGCGACCTGCAGAATCACCTGCTCTCCACAATCAGAGGCAATTACTTTTACACAGCGCACAAAAAACTGGGATGTCAGACACATTCACACTCACTTTGTCAGCTGCATAAATAAATCATATGGCTGGAGATATGTGCCATGGTGATCCATAGGCATGATCACCAGTTTATTTAACTATTTTTCAACCCAACAAAACAAATAAACAAAAACATAATGCTGATGTTATGAACACTCTACACACAAGTCAAGATGCAGGAAAACTGCTCCCGGAAACGCCCTGTTTCCCTCTCTTTGAGCAGTCCTCAGACAGCTGATAATGTGTAGCTTGCTCATCAGCTCAGAAAAAAAAACCGCAACGCAACATCACACAGTAGTTGCATGCTCTGCCCACAGCGGCAAAGTCTTACACTTTCATATTCAATACAGCTTCTCCATCATGTACTTTTAGATGTTTCATACAGGGTTCAGCATATTAGTTGTTTTCACAGGTGTGCTCTTCAAGGCTGGTGTGTTTTCTGAAAACTTCCCTCTCATCTTTATTTAAATACTTTGTGCTGCCAGGAGCAAAGTCCAGCACAAACGTCTGTCTCCCTCCGACTCACTCTTGGTTGCTTAGAAACCCATGATAACAACAACAGTCGGTGTCACAGACCACGTGTTCTGCTCCGCACACATTCACACAACAATAACAACAACAACGACAACAACACAAAATAGGCCTATCGTCCAGCACAGTCTGGACCCCGCGGAACTTCTCAACGTCTCACAAAGTGGCGGAGAACTCACCTCTCGCTGCACAAAGTAGCAAGGAACCTCTCAACGCCCCCCAAAGTGGCGGAGAAATCACCTCTCGCTGCACAAAGTAGCAAGGAACCTCTCAACGCCCCCCAAAGTGGCGGAGAACTCACCTCTCGCTGCACAAAGTAGCGAGGAACCTGTCAACGCCCCCCAAAGTGGCGGAGAACTCACCTCTCGCTGCACAAAGTAGCGAGGAACCTCTCAACGCCCCCCAAAGTGGCGGAGAACTCACCTCTCGCTGCACAAAGTAGCGAGGAACCTCTCAACGCCCCCCAAAGTGGCGGAGACTGCACAACCACACGGTTATAGAGTCGGCCTCTTTAAACTTACTTGGCGTTGCTTAGCGTGTAATATCACCCTCGAATCCCGCCGATCGCCATTCATCGAGGAGAAAGGACAGACAGCGAATCCACAGGAACTTCCTGGCTGACGTCAGTCTTTCAGCGTGTCCCTCCTCCCCTCGGTGAATGCGATTCCAGGGATCCGGCTCTCGAAGGACCAATTAATGATAGGTTTGTAGCTTGTACCTATCCGCTGGAACGTTGAAGACAATATAATAACACTGCAAAGCAAGACACAAGCAGGCTGGTTTACTCATGCATGAGGGAAATCTGGCTGGGGCCAAGTGTCGTCCCACCACCTAGCCTCCGTCAGACTCTCAGCCAGGCTCCCCATAGCACTCCTTTTATTGTGGTTACATGAATATGCATAGGGTCATTAACATATAACATCTTACATAGGTATACATGTGAACAAAGAATACTGTGTGTGTGTGTGTGTGTGTGTGTGTGTGTGTGTGTGTGTGTGTGTGTGTGTGTGTGTGAGTTCAAGGTGTGACCCTGTGAAGACTCTGGTGCTAGCTGGTGCCAGGCGTCTAGCAGATCTATCTGAACAAAGGGCTCTTATACTTAAACAGATATACGTGTGTTTGCTATACCATATATCAGCAAGAGAAGATACGACCTCTCCTAGGAGGTGTGTGATCTATGCCAGAACACTCTGTAGAGGGAGTGAACGCCCTCCCCCTTCATGCTACACAGAGCTGTTACAGACCTCCTAGGATGAGACATTCTTTCAATCTACAAATGATTATACACTTCTAAGCATATATGGTTAAATATTTCTAAGCATAAATGACAATCAACAATACAAATCTAACACAGACACTCAAATGTTAATGCTTTTTATAGGAGGACACAGCAAAACAGACATAGGCGCAGAGCGAAGAACTGCCCTTGATAAAGAAACCATGACAGCCATATATAGTAAGTGAAGACTGTGTATCTAAAATTGTATACTGCACAAGTAACTCACTTTGCAACAATAAAAATTGCACAGATAGGTGATGATGCATTGAAGTGGTTGGACTCAGACAAAGAAGGTCAACAGATTGAATGCTGGAGAGTAAGGATAGATGACCAAAAGGGGTGTTAGTATTATTGTAATGTGAACTGGATAGACTTTCCATCGAGGGGAAAAAAAAAGGTAAAATTATGTGTAAAATATATCTGTATCTCTATAAACGGGAATATCTATTTGCTAAATGAAGCTAGCTAATTTAAATCATGTTTTTATTTTAACTCTGATAAAAGTACTAGAACTGTGACTTTTGTTTGTTACAGTGGCGGTAAGGAAGAGGTTCCCCAATGTATCCAGAGGGGCTTTGGGGATTGCAGTCAATTCAAAGCTGGGGGAACTCAGACTGTTGGAGAAGAAAAAAAAAGTTACATTTTAATTATGTTTTATGTTCATACACACCCACATATATATATATCTATATCTATGTATAAGTGTGTGTGTATTCCTCTGCTTGTTATTGATCAGTAAACATCTTTGAGTGATCACATCTTTATTGTGTTAGTAGCAGTCCACATCAAATTCACAAATTCACAGTATCGTTACTTATAAGTGTTTGTTGCAGTTGCATTATGTATAGCAAAATGTATATATGTGTGTGTGTGTGTGTGTGTGTGTGTGTGTGTGTGTGTGTATGTATGTATGTATGTATGTATGTATGTATGTATGTATGTATGTATGTATGTATATATATATATATATATATATATATGTATATATACTGGTGGTGGTGGTCAGAGGGCCCGGTGGCGCCAGTGTCCGGCAGCCTCGCCTCTGTCAGTGCGCCCCAGGGTGGCTGTGGCTACAATGTAGCTTGCCATCACCAGTGTGTGAATGGGTGGATGACTGGATGTGTAAAGCGCTTTGGGGTCCTTAGGGACTAGTAAAGCGCTATATAAATACAGGCCATTTACCATTTACCATATATATATGCCGGCTCGGACGTCGCCCAGATCAACAAGGTCCGCGTCAGGTTTTGAGGAACCAGGGCACCCTGACGAAAAGTGGGCTACTGGAACAAGAAGGCATCGGTGGGCAAGAGACGAAAACAGGGCGTTGTTGGAATGCTACTACACAAGTAACCCCGGCAGAAGGGGCTACATGAATAGGATGAGGGACCTATGGATTCTTCGATACCCAACATCCACAATGACGGTGAAACAACTAGTAGCTCAGTGTTCCAACATTCAAAAGAAGGAACTGCTCTCACAGCTAGAGATTGACGAGGTACAACACAAATGCTACGGCAAGGAGGAGTCAGGACGCCAGGTCAGGGGGGAGATATCATCACCCCCACCCGAGATTGGGTACATAGCCCCAAGTGCGATAGGAGAAGGATCATTGAGTGCGAGAGGAACTGACCTGAAAAATAGGATCATGGCCAAGCTTGAAACCTGGATCCCCCATAGCCGGTTACCAAGATTACGTGAAGTACCCTCAGAACGTCTGCTAGATGATGTTAATGCAGCACTACGGACAATACCTACAACCACGATTACCGACACTAACAAGCTGATCTACAATACGGCAGCAGTGATCAGTGAGATGCTTGGCTACAAGTTGAACAGCCACAAGGGGCAGTACCCTCCGTGGAGAAGTAGGCTAGAGGGCAAGATCAAAGTAGCACGGAGGGAGGTTAGCCAACTAACGGAGTTGCAGAAAGGTGCGACAAAGAAGGTGCGTAAGAAATACAGCAAGCTGTCCATACCTGAGGCCTTGGAAACTGCCAAGCAAAGACTCACAGCCTTGAGGGCAGACCACAGCGACCTCCCTGAACAGAGTCCAGTAACCATCACAGTGGCAGATATCCAAGAAAGGGTCCCCAGTATGAAGAGTTGGACAGCACCAGGGCCCGACATGGTTCACGCCTACTGGCTAAAGAAGCTGACTGCACTCCACGAGCGTCTGGCAGCACAAATGAACCAGCTGCTAGTTAACGAGAGACACCCGGAATGGCTAACCGAAGGTCGGATGGTCCTGATCCCCAAGGACCCCAAGAAGGGACCGGTCCCCTCCAACTACCGACCAATAACCTGCCTCAGTACTACATGGAAGCTCCTGTCAGGCATCATGTCGGCTAAGATGAACAGGTACATGGGTCAATACATGAGCGGGACACAGAAAGGAATTGGCAAGAATACCAGGGGCGCAAAACACCAGCTACTGGTAGACAGAACAGTCAGCCGAGACTGCAAGACCAGACTGACCAACCTGTGAACAGCCTGGATTGATTACAAGAAGGCCTATGACTCAATGCCCCACAGCTGGATACTGGAATGCCTAGAATTGTACAAGATCAATGGGACCCTAAGAGCCTTCATCAGGAACTCAATGGGGATGTGGTGTACAACACTAGAGGCCAACTCCAAGCCCATAGCACAAGTCACCATCAAGTGCGGGATCTACCAAGGAGATGCTCTGTCCCCACTGCTGTTCTGCATAGGCCTGAACCCCCTCAGTGAGATCATTAACAAGACTGGCTACGGATACCGACTACGGAACGGAGCAGTTGTCAGCCACCTCCTGTACATGGATGACATCAAGCTGTATGCCAAGAGTGAACGAGACATCGATTCACTGATCCACACTACCAGGCTATACAGCAATGACATTGGAATGTCGTTCGGACTGGAGAAGTGTAGTCGGATGGTAACAAAGAGAGGGAAGGTAGTCAGAACTGAGGGGATTGAACTACCAGAAGGCAACATTGCAGACATAGAGGACAGTTACAAGTACTTGGGGATCCCACAGGCGAATGGGAACCATGAAGAGGCCGCTAGAAAAGCTGCAACCACCAAGTACCTGCAGAGGGTCAGGCAAGTCCTGAGGAGTCAGCTGAATGGTAAGAACAAGATCCGGGCCATCAACACGTACGCCCTGCCCGTGATCAGGTACCCTGCTGGGGTAATAGGCTGGCCAAAGGAGGAGATAGAAGCCACTGACATAAAGACAAGAAAGCTCCTTACCATGCATGGAGGGTTTCACCCCAAATCCAGCACCCTGAGGCTGTACGCTAAGCGGAAGGAAGGGGGCCGGGGACTGGTGAGTGTCAGCACCACAGTCCAGGATGAGACAACGAACATCCAAGAATACATTGGGAAGATGGCCCCAACTGACCGAGTGCTCAGTGAATACCTCAGGCAGCAGAAACCCAAGAAAGAGGAGGGAGACGAGGAACCATCATGGAAGGACAGGCCCCTGCACGGTATGTACCACCGGCAGATAGAGGAGGTGGCTGATATCCAGAAATCCTACCAGTGGCTGGACAAAGCTGGACTGAAAGACAGCACAGAAGCACTAATCATGGCAGCACAAGAACAAGCTCTGAGCACAAGATCCATAGAGGCTGGGGTCTATCACACCAGGCAAGACCCCAGGTGCAGGCTGTGTAAAGATGCCCCAGAGACAATCCAGCACATAACAGCAGGGTGCAAGATGCTAGCAGGCAAGGCATACATGGAACGCCATAACCAAGTGGCCGGCATAGTGTACAGGAACATCTGTGCCGAGTATAACCTGGAAGTCCCGAGGTCAAAATGGGAGATGCCCCCAAGGGTGGTGGAGAATGACCGAGCTAAGATCCTGTGGGACTTCCAGATACAGACGGACAAAATGGTGGTGGCTAACCAACCGGACATAGTGGTGGTAGACAAACAGAAGAAGACGGCCGTAGTGATCGATGTAGCGGTTCCGAATGACAGCAATATCAGGAAGAAGGAACACGAGAAGCTGGAGAAATACCAAGGGCTCAGAGAAGAGCTCGAGAGGATGTGGAGGGTGAAGGTAACGGTGGTCCCCGTGGTAATCGGAGCACTAGGTGCGGTGACTCCCAAGCTAGGCGAGTGGCTCCAGCAGATCCCGGGAACAACATCGGAGATCTCTGTCCAGAAGAGCGCAGTCCTGGGAACAGCTAAGATACTGCGCAGGACCCTCAAGCTCCCAGGCCTCTGGTAGAGGACCCGAGCTTGAAGGATAAACCGCCCGCAGGGGCGTGCTGGGTGTTTTTTATATTAGGGGTGCAACGATATTCGTATCGATATTGAACCGTTCGATACAGTGCTTTCGGTTCGGTACGCATATGTATCGAACAATACAACATTTGTAATTTATTTTATCAACTTTCCTTCTGACGATGCTGTCTGTGTGGAGCGCTCAGTGAATCTGCGTTCGACTACTCCGCCTAGGCTGCACTGTCGAGCGCAGATCCACTGAGTGCTCCACACAGACAGCATAGTCAGAAGGAAGAGCGCAGGGCACCTCCCCCACCCTCATTCAGATCTGGCATTTGGAATTATTTTGGTTTTCATGTGACGTATGACCCTGAAGGTAAGCGAGTCATGGACTAAAGTAAAACAGTATGTTGGATGTGCCATGCAATGCTCAATTACATGGGTGGGAACTAGTGTGTTAGCGCAGTTAGCTCGTTAACGTGTTAGCCGTCTAGCCCCATGCACGGGGCGATCGGCGGTAGCTCGTTAATGGAGATTTGCCGTGTTGTGGTGTTAAGGTCATTTCAACGAGATTAACCTGAAAGCACTAGTGGGAACACAACGAATATGACTGCACATTTACGCCGACATCATCCTAGTGCAAAGACAAAAACAACAAGCATGCTACTAACTTTAGCCGAGTCATTTAGACAGCTGTTAGCACATGATTCTCCTTATGCTGCTGAGAATATAGCCCAGAAGAAGCGGATAGTATAGCTTTTATTTTGGAAAGAGACATTTCTCTGTAATAAACTCTCTTTTCCAAAGATGAGTGATTCCTCAATCAGATACAGGGCTTGCAATATCGCTAGCCTGACGTCCTGGGGCTAGCGATTTTTTCAGTCGGGCTACCCTGCCCGTCGGGCTATTGTAGGAAGGAAAAATATATGTCAATGCTTTTGCATTCTTTCAGAAATGTAGCTGGGTAATTATGTCATTGGCATCGGTGAGCCACTGTCAATATGTGACATATTGAAATCGCGTTTGAATTTGCGCTTGTTTTTTTGCTTTCACTTTGCAATCGTGCGAACTGTGTATAGAGAGCGACAGCACTGATCTGTGAGTGATGATAATTTGCGCACCAATTCCTCTGACATCGTCTTATTAATCGTTACCTTACTATGCAAACATGACAAGTGAAATCTCCCGCAGCAAGCTTAAACATGTGAGAGGTTGATCGCGCAGAGAATCGCTGAGCTTATGTGAGTGAGTGTGTAAAAGCATTTCAGTTCTGCTGAGCCAAACAAGACAGGTCAGGGTGAAGAAGTGACAGCCAAAGAAAAGCTTACCACAAAACGGAGAAGTTATGACAAATCAGACTATAAGGCAAAAAGAAAGTGCAGCTTTATGGTTTCATGGACAAAATAATTTCTGTGGCTGCAATATGACGAGCTAAATAACCAGGGCTGCACATAAGTGGTCCGCAGGTGCGCATTCGCTGTCAAAATAAAAAACACGCACAAGGGTTAGGGTTAAATTTAAAAACTGTACTTTTGAGTTAAAATATATATTTATAATTTTAATAAATGACAAATTAAAAATGCATGAACATTTTTTTGTATCGAAAAAATATCGAACCGTGACACCAAAGTATCGAACCGAACCGAACCGTGAATTTTGTGTATCGTTGCACCCCTAATATATATATATATATATATATATATATATATATATATATATATATATATATATAATGTTCTTCCTCTACACCCCCCCCCCAATTTTTGCTCATGTCGAGGAGCATGTCAGGCTACATTTCACTGTGTGTTATACTTGTATAACTATGCATGTGACAAATAAAGAACCTTGAACCTTGAGAGAGAGAGAGAGAGAGAGAGAGAGAGAGAGAGAGAGAGAGAGATATAGATAGATAGATAGATAGATAGATAGATAGATAGATAGATAGATAGATAGATAGATTATATTATTTATTTTTATTTATTTTTTTTATTTTACAATTTTTAAGAATGTTATGAGAATAAAGTTGTATAATGTATGTTCCTAGCTTTATTTATATGCTATGTTTGTTTTAGATATCAAATAAAGATTTTCAGTTGTTACATGTGAATGTGTTTTCTTCGACTGAAATATATGAAGGGTAAAATATATTTTTGAAAGATTTTTAATTAATTTTCAATTGTATTTTGAAATATATTTTGAAATATATTTCAAAATATACAAAAAATGGCCAAAAAATATATGTGCTATAATATATTTTGAAATATATGTATGTATGTATTTTAGCGCATATATTTTTTGGCCATTTTTGTATATTTCAAAATATATTTCAAAATATATTTTTTTACCGTATGGGCTTGCATGTGAGGAGCAGGATTTTAAAATCTGGATATAACAGGGAGAGAATGAAGGGAAGCCAGTATCACTGTAAAATCTAATTAGTTCACAGAACTCAAAAAAACTATGCAAACTCGTTGCCTCAAAAAAATTGAGTAAAGTTTACTTGAGATGACTAAGTTAAGGCAACTTATTCACGTTGAGTACAGAGTAAAAACCTATTTAGTTTCCAAAACTCAAAAAAAAAAAAAAAATATGCAAACTCGTTGCCTCAAAAAAAACTAAGTAAAGCTTACTTAAGATGACTGTTAGGACAACTTATTCGTTGCAAGTCCGCAGTATTAAGAATAACTTGGTATTTCTGACTGTACAATACTAATTGTTTACCTATTGACAAACATTTCAAGTTCAACTAAATGAAAAAAACAATTTGTGGTAACCTGAATATGATTTAAAATAATTAACAATACCTTTTGTAATGATGTTAAAATCAGCCCAACTTTTATTTTCAAATGCAAAAAAGTATAACAGCCAACATGCTTGACACTGTCCTCTTGAACAACAAACAATTATATCACTGTTATAATCTTACAATGAAACAAAGTCACAGATTTCATTATTGTGAAACTAAGTTTAGACCTACCACAACTTTGTTTTGTACTTACATTACTTATATAATCAAAATAAAATATTTATTGTTCTGTCACAAGTGCAGTCTCTAATTTAAACAACACATTTGTTTTTCATTCCAACACAGGAGCTTGAATGTTGTAATATTTTAAGGATGGCTTCTTTTCAGTCCAGGCATTACTGCCTGAATGACTACCATGGACTTAGATGATCCAAATGTAAGTGCAGAAGAAAGTCTTTAACTTCCCTTAAGTACAGTGGCAGTGGATGTGGGTTGGAGATACAATGAACTTGAACCTGCAGGCAACCATCTTCACTGACCATACCATCAGTGACGGAGGACTCATCTCTCCTGGTGTCCTGCAAGCAAACAATCATATTTTTTGGAAAACAAACTTAATTGCTTTCTTAAAACATTTTTTTCTGCATTTGGTATAGAACAGACTCCACAAAACACATGTTGCTGTTAGAAAACTTCCAGACTTCACTATATACAGTGTAGCCCCTCAAAACTAAGTTTGGGGGATGTGATCTTTCAAGAAATGCTGACCAAACTGTTGTTGTTTGTTTACTTACACAGCATGTCTTGTAGAATTAACTGGAGTCAACAGCAACAGCATAGTGCAGTCATATCTCAAGTCTAATAACAGAAGACAGGAAAAGATCAGTAAAGAAACAACTTCCCCAAACCAAAGCACAAATAAACAATAAGTAAAACAGGCTGATCTAAAGTATGATTAAAGTTCAGCCTGATTAATATAAATGTTACTGACAGTTGCTAATATGTTTCGAAACCAAAATACTTACCACTGAGTTGATGTTTTTCTGTCCAACAGCAGGAGTGCTGGTCCTGAGCCTCAAAGACAGTAAGAAGCAAGCAGAGGAAGAACAAACAGAATTTTTTTAGAAGCTGATTTGATCCTTAATGGCTGTGCAATCATTATAACTTACAACACAGAAGGTCAAATGTAGACCCCATACAACCAAATTAGACTAACACATTAAAAACACCATCTACTACTGTGTCTGAATGTGTGGTATTGGCACTGTCAGTTTAGGCCTAAAGAGATATGTGCTTAAAAAAAGACCACCTAATTTAAATATAATCATTACATAATCATTACATACTTGTAAAGCACTATACAAATACAGGCCATTTACCATTTAAAAGTTAACTTCCAATATATAAAGTTTCTAATAAGCAAAATGACCAGATCTAACATATGGCAGGGCTTATATGTAACATAATGTTTCTTATGATGCCATTCTTTAGAAGGACAAGCTATATTACTTTATTATCAATTATAAAGCCAACCTAGACTTTAACCATTTAACAGGCCACTAATCTGGATTATAGCTTTCACAACAAAACTTGTTTTTAAACACATTTTTTAACAAAACAAGTACTATTGTTATTATTAGTATTTAAAATGTAATTAAACAGAGAAGTCGGTTAAATATAAAAGCAGTTTGCTTATGTTGCAAAGAAAGGCTAGATTTGACATTAATAGATGCCACAGGTGTTCAAAAGCTGCAAAAAAGAATTAAAAAATAGACTTCTCCGAAAACATCTGAGCATTTTTGCAAATATGTGATGTCTTGCTAAATCGAGCAGATAGTTGAACTTTACACAGCTACATTCTCGCATCAAAATATCTTAAAAGTTTATTTTGTGACCCAGAAAAAGTAATATTTAAAAGTTTTTAAGCCGCGCTCCTCCGCCATCCGGTTGTTCAGTCTGACGTCACTAGTCGTGTCTGGACCTAAACTCCGCTGCAGGTTGTAACGCCGGGTTGCGTTTAGTGGTTGAGAGGAGGCGGCAAAACACTTAGCAGGGTAGCCAAAAGAATACACACTCACGCTGGCGTTGGGAATTCCACAGTGTGTTCTTTAATATACCTTCTCTTCATCAACCATATAAGCCCGGTTGAACGGCTGCAGCTTAACAAACATAGCGCACAGTGTTCGTACAACCCATAACATTGCAAACAAAGGTGTCTGGAGAGGTAAAACATAAAATCCGTCCCTCCTCATGTACTAGCGTGCAAGCACATGTCCACACAATCACAGAGAGAGAGAAAGACCAGTGGCACAAACTGATGACCCCATCAACCCTCGACTTGGGTGTCTTAAAGGGACACCACACCATTGTGACTGTTACATATTCCCCCCGGGTTAAACAAAGGCTGTCCTCAGCCGGACCCAGGTGACCCTCCTCCCGCTACCCCCTTTCACTACACATAGCTACTTTAGGTAGTACGCAGGTCGTGGAGGAATTGTTACACACCTGTACAGCAGTGGTACAGTCCAGACTTAACCAGCCTCCATACATGGTCAGCAGGATAAGAAGTTAAAACCAAAACAGGGAAATGTACAGTGCAATATTGACAAACTGGCATACATGACAGTGTCCCACATGGTGAATGTCCAGTTGAATAAATGTTAAAGAAAGAAAATAAACTCAGGATAGCCAGGACAATTGCAGAATGAAATTCCCTTTTTCTTTCATTGTGTTCCTTCTTATTCCTCAAAAACAGCAACAGTAAGCATAATATGTGAAAACAGTACCAGAAAGTACTGTAGAAAACTTAAACAGCAGTCATGTCACAACAGTAACCAATACGAAATACATAAGAAAAAATACAAATTCAGGAACTATGGCAAAGCTACATCGAACCCACGCCCAGGAAACGCAGGTCGACGCACATCCAATGGAGCCACGACGAAGAGGCCAAACAGAGAACGGCACCACAGTCCACAAACAGCGCTGGAGCGGCTCCAGTCGTTGCCACGGAAATGCACCGCCGCGACCCTTGGATCCTCCCGACGTTCGCGTCCAGGCCAGCCTGGTCCGTTCCCGCGAAACACGGCAGACATCCACTTTGCCGCGTCGTACCTTTTTATGTACCAATCATCAACTGCTCGAAGATACTGCACACTGAGGTCCAAGAGAAGATGTTCAGGCGCCATTTTGTAACGTCGGGTTGCGTTTAGTGGTTGAGAGGAGGCGGCAAAACACTTAGCAGGGTAGCCAAAAGAATACACACTCACGCTGGCGTTGGGAATTCCACAGTGTGTTCTTTAATATACCTTCTCTTCATCAACCATATAAGCCCGGTTGAACGGCTGCAGCTTAACAAACATAGCGCACAGTGTTCGTACAACCCATAACATTGCAAACAAAGGTGTCTGGAGAGGTAAAACATAAAATCCGTCCCTCCTCATGTACTAGCGTGCAAGCACATGTCCACACAATCACAGAGAGAGAGAGAGACCAGTGGCACAAACTGATGACCCCATCAACCCTCGACTTGGGTGTCTTAAAGGGACACCACACCATTGTGACTGTTACAAGGTCCATATATCAAACGATCACTATGGCATTACTGAGAGTTGAAAAACTGTCTAAAGTCTTTCACCTTTAATAAAATGATCAGCGTTCTGCTCTACCAGGTGTAACAATTGAGTTTAACATCCAGGCATCCATAAAAATGGAATTTATGATATTTAACGGAGTTAGAAGTTAGCAGGAAGTTAGCTCGCTAGCTTCTATCTAAATACAATATAGCATGTCCTGACTGCGGGGTTTTGGAAACAAATTCAAACGTACAGCTCTGTCATCACTTCCAGCATAAATGAAGACAGGAAACTAAACAGCAGTGACGTTTGTAGAGTTACTGAAGTTGGGCTAGCTGGTATATAATGATGTGCTACGTGACCGCTAGCGACACAGCTATGTTAGCATAATATAAACAAGCTAACTTTTTTTCCACTCGATAAAAGTTAATGTGAGTGTTCTCGATGGTCAGGAACAAATGTAATCGCATGGCAGGATGCTGTAAAAGGACCAAACTTCAGCCAGGAGAACAACTGACATAATCCATCCATAATACGAGGTTAGTCATTCATATACTGCTGCATGGGCTGGGCTGTAGTTACATCCTAAGGTTTTAAAAACTGAGCTTAAATAAATGATTAGTGGTAATAAAAGCCGAGGGAGGTCAACAGTGATCACTGACTGTTTTAGGAGCTTTTTGAGATTAAATAGAAGAAAATACATAACATTAAACATGTTAACAACACAAAAGCCATATTAAACACAGACTACTTTAGGCCTGGAAGTAGGATTCGTCACGTCATCACTTAACAATCGGATTGCCGCGTTTGAGTTTTGGACAATTGCATTCTGGGATATTTAGCTGTACCAAGTCGCTGCAAGTCCACACAAGTCACCACCGATACATGTTCGATAAAACAGGAGGAGCTTTTCGTTTTCTCAGCTTCATGTGTACTTTGAATTGGAACAGTACTTGGTCTCCGACATATCACATGTCCACGAGACCACAAGTACGCATACACAGGCTCCAACTGCGGCTGACAAATGTGATCCTCCCTTTCCCCAGATTACCCTTTTTGGGTCACAAAATAAACTTTTAAGATATTTTCAGGTGAGAATGTAGCTGTGTAATGCTCAAATACCTACTTAATTTATCAAAATATCACATATTTGCAAAAGTGCTTGGACGTTTTCGGAGAGCTCTGTTATCCACCAACACCATAGCTGACCGGGAGGTCAAGGCTCGATAGAGCTGGCGAGCACAGCTAACTGCTGGCATATCGTTTTCAACCCCCTGCGGTCTTTTGATACTCAGGTTAAACATGATATATATAGTTAGTTAGTTCTCTTATCCTCTTATCTCACGTTTTATTTCAAACAATCAACAGAAAATTTCACAGACATATTTTTATATAAGGTTTTTAAGGCTATGGTGTTAATTTTTAAGTAACATGAGCCCAGCGGCAGCAGCAATGCTAACTAGCTAGCAAGATTATAAACATGGTGCTACACTAAGAGAAGCCACAAAATAAGTTTGAATAAGAGTAAACATTTACTCACCAAGTCAGTGTATCAGGTAAAGATCCACAGCAGTGACAACAATAATATCTTGAGCTGAAGCTTCTCCAGGTTTGCTCAACATATTCCAGAAAAAAATGCTGGCACCATGAACATACGGACTGATCCATGATAGGGAGGAGGACGGTTTTCAAACCACATCGTTTCATCCTTCCGCATTGAGAAGCAAAACTTCCAGCTTACTTAGTTTTTCTAAGTTAAGACAACTCAAATAAATTGAGTTGATCAGTGTTTTTGCATAAAAAGTACTGGTAACTTACTTAAATTGTTACCAGTACTGGTAACTTACTTACTTGAGTTCTAATAACAAATTGATAAAAATTGAGTTCAGCATACTTAATATTTTTAATTAAACACAATATTAGATTTTACAGTATAAAACAGAAATATGCTCTCTCTTTCTAGTCCCTGTCAGTACTCTCGTTGCAGCATTTTGGATTAACTGAAGACTTTTCAGGGGTTTTTCAGGACGACGAAGATGATGACGATGAGGATGATAATGACGTTCTTTCTGAGAGGTCCTGTGCTTGGTGTTGCAGTGATTACATTATTAAAGGCACTGTCTTCATAAGCAGCACAGGCCTGAGGTAAAATCACCCTTCCTCAGATGCTGCTGACCGGTTAGCCAACAGTCAGCCAGAGCAGATGGAGCCATCTAGTGTTCATGTGAAGAACTCCTGCTGATAAGGAGCTCCTGCATGGCCGTTCATATACACCTAATTGTAGCTGCCCACTTGGAATTACCACTCGTGACGCAGAGAGCTTCGACTGATGCAACTTTATTCTCTCCTCTTTAAACCACCGACAATATGGCACCATGAAAACGATAAAGATGCACAAACAAATACCATTAAACATTCAAGTAGAAAGTGTAGAAATGTTCACATTTTACTATAGAAAATTATTTTGATTAACCCAAATAGTGACATTGACATAAATCAATAGTTTTTAAACTATTTATGTTACAGCATTTAATAAAATTAATTAACAACAACCTTTCTGTCTCTTAAATACATAAACAATCATTTGCAATCATTAACCAACCTCTTTCTGCTTCCAAGGGTGCTAATCATGCTGAACCAGCTAGCAACCTCCTCCATGCGCATCTCTTAGCCAGTCTTTCCACACCGCAAACAAATGACATGCATACACAATAAAAAACGAATTCAACCACATTGAGTAAACTTTCAAAGTTATAGCATGTGACAGAAAAATAAAATACATAGTTTTGCATGAGTATTTTCAAAAAACAAATGCTTTTACTCACTCTGAAGCAACGTGTTTGCGTCGCCTCACCGCGAACAAAACAGGAAGTCTGACGCAATAAAAGAGGAAGTGCTGAGGTACTCTTCAAAATAAAGCACAAAGTAAAGTGGCTTTGCCGGCATTTACACTAATAATTAACAGATAAACAACCGAATGACAGAAAAGTCACTGTTTTTTCACGTCTGTGTTGGAAATGTCAGTTTTTTTATGTGTCCACAGTAAAAACATTAAAAATGAAAAGATTAAAAAACAGATTTAAAAAAGAAACTTTCAATTTTCTGACTGCAGGACAGTTGGAGCAATGAGCTGCTCTACACCAGTGTATACAAAAACTGCATTTGTTCCTTGTACTAGTTAAACTAGCGTACTGCGACAGACTATCACTTAGCCGTCCCACTTCAAATTAAATTCAACTAAAGTAGTTCTAGTAAAAGTACTTTACTAGAGACTTTAACATAGAGACTTTAACATAGTGCTCACAATGATACTGACTTCTTCCTCTGAAAACAACATAAGAGTATTTCAACATACATCTGAGTACTTACAGTTTTTTCTGATTGCTTAAGCACATTTTTTGTAACTATTGGCTAATTTTGCATAACTCTATACACAAATAAAAAAACCTGTCACCCAATTATCAAAACATTTTGGTTCTCTTGCAAAAGCAAACACAGCTAGATTAACCCTTCACACCTTTGTAAAAATGGTGTTTTCGTATCAAACAGTACACACAAGCCATCATCTACCAAGCACACAATGCGCCAACTGCACACTGATGGTATGAATACAAAACACATCTGGCTTTTGCTTTCTCTGTGTACAGATGTCAATTTGAGGTCACACCTTTGTCATAGTGTCATGTAAACATACAAGGATCCAAACTTCAAGTATTGGTGTTTATTCACACTCATCAAAACCAAGACAAAGTCAGAACACAAAATAGGAATTCCACAAATAAAAGGGAAAAAAAAGACAATCGGCCTACATCATGTCGTCTTTCTGGGTCCGGCCACAAAATTTCGTCCACATTGCATGCGATATCCTCCAGTCCAAGGCACCGGGGAAAATATCTCCTTGAATGCCGTATCCAGGCCTGACATGATGCCTGGTCAATATCTCCACATGCCTCCTCCATTGCCTGTAAAAGGGCTACCTGTTGATGAGGATGATGGTCATACACTTTCCAGCGCCAGGCAGAGAAGAACTCCTCGATGGGATTCAAGAATGGAGAGTATGGAGGGAGGTTGAGTGCCATGAAGGATGGATGGTCTGTAAACCAGTTGCGGACCAAAGCAGCCCTATGGAAACTAACATTGTATATGACATCATATGATGACATATCGGGTCTGCTCTGGTCTCTGAACAGTGAGCATGTCATGCAAGGTGTCCAGGAATGCAATAATGTGTGCAGTGTTGTATGGGCCTATGGTTGCATGATGGTGAACAACACCATTTTGGCTTATAGCTGCACACATGGTTATGTTACCACCACGTTGTCCTGTGACATTGATGATGGCACGGTGTCCAATAATGTTCCTGCCACGTCTCCTGGTTTTACTGAGGTTAAAACCGGCCTCATCTACAAAAAGTAGCTCATGTCCCATTGCATCTGCTTCTAGTTCCATCACTCTCTGGACAAGACAAAACAAATGCAACACATCAGGCCCATGCACAGCACTACAGTATGCACTTCCAAATTCAGAACCAATGACACTAGCTTACCTGCACATAGTCATATCGCAGTTGCTTTACACGTTCTGTGTTTCTCTCGAAAGGAACTCTGTAAATTTGCTTCATTCTTATTCTGTGGCGCGCAAGTACACGACTTAGTGTAGAAATGCTTGCACTGTGTATATTTTGAAAGATGGTGTCATCATCCATTATGCTGTATTTCACGCAGTCTTATTGCATTACAGTTTTTTCTGATTGCTTAAGCACATTTTTTGTAACTATTGGCTAATTTTGCAAAACTCTTCACACAAATAAGAAAACCTGTCACCCAATAATCAAAACATTGTAGTTCTCTTGCAAAAGTGAACACAGCTAGATTAACTCTTCACACCTTCGTAAAAATGGTGTTTCCGTATCAAACAGTACACACAAGCCATCATCTACTAAGCACACAATGCGCCAACTGCACACTGATGGTATGAATACAAAACACATCTGGCTTTGGCTTTCTCTGTGCACAAGGTAGGCTATGTCAGTTTGAGCTCATACTTCTGTCATAGATCCATAAGCATAGAGGGATCCAAACTTCAAGTACTGGTGTTTATTCAAACACATCAAAACAAACACAAGTGTTTATTTCCAAGTATAGGATTATTTGCAATCGCCATAATGACTATATGGGTTACTTGGTCTGCAGTGAACATGCTTCCTCTGCCCCCAGCATCTGGTCATCTAGCAATTCTGTAAAGTAACAATTTCAGTATTTTTACATCAATGGTATTGGTGTGTTTCTCATTGGCATATGGCAGTGCTACAAATCTTTGTGCGAAGTGACTGTACTAACCGATTCTCATTTCAAGATGTCCTTATGGTACTTGCTACAGTGTAGCGGCTCGAGTTAGGCTGGACCCGTTGGCCAGCTACCCTCAGGGTCATTCCACGGTTGATTACATGGTCCACTATTGTAGCTCTGATGTCATCAGCAATTCTATTTCTTACTCTTCCTACCCTTCCTCTCCCCCCTCCTCATCTTCCTCTCCCCCCTCCTCGTCTTCCTCTTGCTCCTCCTTGTCCTTGTCGTCCTCTTCATCCTACTTCTTCACCTCCACGTCCTCTTCCTCGGCCTCCTCTACTTCTCACTCTTTCTGCTCCCTCCATTGTACTCCGCACACACAGCTTACCTGTATTATAGTGCTTAGGCTGATTGCAAAGTGAACTAATAATCTAAAAAAGTTTTCACATGTGAAAGTGTGCCAGACAGTTGGCAAATTAGTGTTAATGATAGCCATACATGTGTATACTTTTGCTAGGAGTGTGTTGGAAATTTGGTAATTGAGTGTTGTGCAGTGAATTGTGCCTACAGTTTTGCAAAGTGTGTGTTACAAAATTGCAAACTGAGTGCAAAGCAGTTTTTGTGCTTTTAGTTTTGCAAACTCAGTGAGTGGTTTTGCTATAAGTCTGAATAGTTTTAGAGATTGTGCTACAGGAATCACAGTTAGGGTTTAAGCATTCAGAAAAAACTGTAAATGAGCAGAACTGACTGAAGTTCACACCAGTCCGCCATCCTCCGTGACTTTTGACCTAGCACGCTGTTGCTAGCTGTAGCAGCCCTCCGATGGTAAACAACAAGCCAATAGGTGCAAACGTCCAGCCCACTTACATTGATTGACAGACAAAGTCATTCTGCTGAAAAGTCGCATTATGAAATAAATAGGCCATTGGGAAAAACGGGATTTTGAAATAAAGACTGACATTGAAAATGGGTCATTTTGGAATAAAAACGTCTGGAAATAAATAAAATGCCTCAGGAATAATCTCTATTATTGTGAAAAATAATGACCATGAAATAATATTTCACAATAATAAGTAAATTTATATAGTAGAATGCAATATATTTCACAATAATGAGCATTTTTTTCAAAATGTGTTTCATTATTTCACAATATCATTCTCACATTACATATCTGTGTCTTATTTATTCACATAGTTATTTATTTCATCATTGTAGCGACTTCCACAGTCGCTAGAGGCCGGGGATGGAGCCTGCCTATTTGCCTGACACGCTGTCAACTTTACGCAATAATACGAGAGGTGGAATTGTTTGCTTGTTTATTAAAATGCTTTGAGAGTTTACAATGTCATCGGCTCCTGATTCAGACTCTTACAACGTCACAGGCTCTAATATAACGAAGCAAAACATGTTGTGCAGCGGTCAACAAAAACTACAGCTACCCAGCCCTCCTCTCTGTCAAAATCAAAACCAGTGAATGACAGACTGACAACGCCCATTTATGTCACCGCTAGCACCCACGTGACTCCCATAACAACCAAACAAATAAAAACCCAGTGATCATCAAAATTCAATACATTCAATTATGGCTCCTACACACCAGCCCCTAATTATTAGGATCCCTTCTAATAATTACCCATAATTAACCAAGTAGGAGACATAAAACATGCAGAGAAAAGTCAAGCATTTACTGTATTTCAATATTACCCGCAGGAATCCTATAGGTAATCTTAAAGTCTATCTTTAAAGAAAAAAAATGAGAGACATTTTATGTCCAAATACAATCAATGTCTGATAATTGGACCCAGAAGTCTTTAACTGTGATCTTCCTCCAGCAGTAGACACAGTTTGGTAATAGGCCGATCCAGGCAACTAGTCTGAGTTTTAATCCGAACTTGACGAACGAATCCTCTTCGGTCAGGAAAAGTCTTTATCACACGTCCCATTGGCCAAGAGTTTCGAGGTGCCGAACTGTCCATGATGAGAACCAGATCTCCCACGATGAGGTTCCTTTTTACTCCAATCCATCGCTGACGTTCCTGTTGCTGTAGTAGGTATTCCTTCACCCATCTTTTCCAAAACAAGTCAGACATGTATTGGACATGTTTCCATCTTCTGTGTGTGTACATATCAGTGGAATGGAATACTCCTGGTGGTAATATCGGTGAGGTCTTCAACAGAAGAAGATGATTAGGGGTCAAAGCTTCCAGGTCGTTAGGATCCATTGAGGCTTTGGTAATTGGGCGGCTGTTAATGATGGCTTCAACCTCACAAAGTACAGTATGAAGACCTTCTTCATCCAGGTTTTGTACTTTCATTATGAAATTAAGTACTTTGCGAACCAGTCTTATCAGTCGCTCCCAGGTTCCTCCGTGATGTGAACCTCCAGGTGGATTAAAGGTCCATTTAACTCCCTTTTGCAGAAAGACGTCATTGATTTTTACCTGGTTCCAATGTTCAATGGCAGTTCTAAGTTCACGTTCAGCACCTACATGTCACAGGTCTCTGACCCAGCACTCTGAACTCATTTTTGTATTTGTCTCATTTTAGATATTTGATTAGTTTGCGTCATTTCCTATTTATCTTTAGTTTAGGCAGTTATTGTATCTTGTATCGTTCATCACTTGTTAGGTCTGTTAAGTTTGTTGTCATGTCTAGTTTCAGTGTTTCCTGTTTTATTTTGGAAGGAGTCGTGTGTTCTTGGTTCTTTGTATTTAGCTTCACTGCTCCTGTCATTAGGTTCATGTTAGTCAGCTGTTTCCTCATGTGTCTCCACTTCCCCTGATCACCTCATGTGTGTATTTAAGTCCTCTGTTTTTTGCATGTCATTTGTCGGGTCGTCAGTTATTTCACCATAGTCATAGTTATAGTCATAGATTTTCTTGGTATTTGTTTCTTAGTGTTTTTTCGTTTGCTTAGGGTTCCTGGTTAACCCCTGTAATCACCTAAATAAAGGATCACTTTTCTGTTTAAACTTACAACTCCTCATCTGCTTTTGGGTCCTGTTTCCATTACACACCGGCGCACCCCGCTGTGACAGAACGACCCGACCAGTATGGACCCAGCGGACATCTGTGAGGATTTTTGGGAGTTCAACACTCAGGTGACCGTTCTCCGCGGACAGTGGATTTGCTACTCCGCGTGCAGACAGGAGAATGAGAAGGAGTCAATCAGAGTTCAGCTAAAACAGATTTTGTCTGCATATCCTGCTTACGCGGCAGGATTGTCGGAGGATGTGCAGGATTTTGTTCGCACCGTTTTGCCACCGCAGCAGCATCAAAACCGCGAACAGGAATCACTGCCGCTGCCTTGCGAGCCTGAGACGGTTCGTGTCGGTTCGCTGAGACTCGCCGCAGCGTCACCACCTCTCAGCTCATCAGTTTCCACACCCTCGTCACAGTCTTGCCACACTCTTGCCACAGTCCAGCGCGAGGAAGCGCTGGACGCCATAGATTTGGACTACGACGAACGTCAGTCAATATTCAGCGCTCTATTGGAGGAGGAGCTCCGGTGGAAGCCATGGTTCATTCCAGAGCACGAGCACTCTTTCCGGGGAACTCGACTGGCTCTCGGGGGTCCCCGGAGTTACCAGGGACTTCCACCCATTGCTCCGCCGTCTTCCACTCTCAAGAAAAAGCGGCGTGCGCACCACCGACGCTCCGCACCACAAACGAAAGTGAGTGACTATATTTTGGCTCCTCATGTTTTTTCTCAGGAGAATATTAAAACTAACACTGACTTACCAGTTCATTAGCCCAGCTATAAAGAGACTGTTTATGATTTTCACGTTGCTAAGACTGAGAATATTTCGGCCGAGTCTTCCACGGACCATCCTATCCCTTTGCAAACTTCCCGCTTCTCTGTGCATTGATCATGCCACGAACTATGCGTCCAAGAAGCCTAATTATGAGACTGTTTGCACTGGAAATGCTAGCCATCAGGCTCAGCTAAGCTGCTGTGGGACTGTAATCCAGGCCGGGTTGGAGCCAGGGGCGGAGGTGCAGTTTGTGCAGCCTTTTCCAGTGTCAGCTGGAGGGCCCGAGGAGCCCGTCCAGCCTCACTGGACTCTGCTGGGGGTTCGGGAGAACCCAGCCAGCCTCATGTTTCGTCTGCTGGGGTTCGGGAGAACCCAGCCAGCCTCATGTGTCTCCACTTCCCCTGATCACCTCATGTGTGTATTTCAGTCCTCTGTTTTTTTTGCATGTCATTTGTCGGGTCGTCTGTTATTTCACCATAGTCATAGTTATAGTCATAGTCATAGATTTTCTTGGTATTTGTTTCTTAGTGTTTTTTCGTTTGCTTAGGGTTCCTGGTTAACCCCTGTAATCACCTAAATAAAGGATCACTTTTCTGTTTAAACTTACAACTCCTCGTCCTCATCTGCTTTTGGGTCCTGTTTCTATTACACACCGGCGCACCCCGCCGTGACACTACAAAATTGGTTCCGTTGTCAGAACGCAGTTCTCGAACCTGACCTCTTCTTGCATTGAAACGTCTGAACGCATTAATGAAAGAGTCAGTATCCAGTGATGGAGCAACCTCAATGTGAACAGCACGGATAGCAAGGCAGGTGAACATAACACCGTATCTCTTCACCACGCTCCTCCTACTTTTTACACTGAAGGGTCCGAAGTAATCCACTCCCATCCGCGTGAATGGAGGTTCATCTGGAATGATTCTTTCATTGGGCAAATCCGCCATCTGTTGATTCACTGGTGGAGCATTAAGACGTCGACAGATGACACATTTAGATAACACTTTTCTTATTGCTGTACTAGCTCCAATCAACCAGTACTTTTCTCTTAGTTTAGACAGCATGTGGTTACGACCACCATGTCCAACTTCCTGATGTATGTGTCTAAGCAAGAGCTCGGAAATGTGTTGATCCTTTGCTAGTATTATGGGATGTTTCACCTCAACTGGCATCGATGATCTACTGAGTCTCCCACCCACTCTGAGAATTCCATCTTGCAGCTGTGGGCAGAGTCTTCTTAGAGGACTTGATTTTATAATGGGTTGTCCCTTCTCCAGACTCACAAGCTCCAAGGAAAATCTCCTCCTCTGACAGAACTTGATAATGACAACCTCAGCTTTGTCCAGATCTTCCACTGTAAGATTCTTAATCACAGATGTCCTCTTAAAGTTCCTCAGCTTTTCTTCCACAAATGATTTCTGTTGCTCTTTGGTGACCTCTGACTGTGGTAAGCTTGAACACAATTCTCTCCTTTTCTTCACAAAGGACAGAAGCAAGTCCTTAAATTTTAACAGCCATGCCACTGACTTCTTAAGACGTGTCCAGGTGGAAAAATGTTTAAACAAGCGAGTAACAGAATTTTCTCCAGCTTGCTCAACACTCTCTGTGGCAACTGTTTTTACCTCAGGATCATCAGATGCAAGCAGACTGATGTCATCTGGGTAGACAGGCCATTCACTTCTAGATTGTAGAAGATACTGAGGCCCAGACAACCATTTTGTATTCTTCATAAAAACATCGACTTTCACTCCTCTTGAGGCCATATCTGCTGGATTACTGGCAGTGTCCACATATCTCCATTGCGAGGAAGATGAAACTCCTAAGATTTGTGAAACTTGTTTGGCCACAAAAACCTTGAATCTTGAAGTCTCACTCCTGATGTATTTAAGAACAGAAGCACTGTCTGTCCAAAACACAGAATCCAGAAGTTCCATCTGCAGCTCTTTCCTCCAGAGTACATCCAATCGACTGCCCATGGTTGCTGCAATGAGCTCCATCCTCGGGATGGTAAAGGATTTAAGAGGAGCAACACGAGCCTTTCCCATAACAAACGCACAGTGTCGTTCTGAACAGATGTTTTCAATCAGCAGACAGGTCACTGTTCCATATCCATCCTCACTGGCATCAGAGAAATGGTGCAACTGAGCACTCGTGATTTCTCCAAATCCATCAGGTTTCAGACAACGACTCACTTCAAACTTGCTCAATAGCTGGAGCTGCTGGAGCCATGTTAACCATCTTTTGGAAAACAGCTCTGGTACGTTATCGTCCCAACCGATTCCTTCCTGGCATAGATCTCTTAGGATTTTCTTAGCAGTTAAGACCACAGGACTTAGCATTCCAAGAGGATCATAGATAGAACTGACAATTGAAAGGATTCCTCTTCTGGTGAGCGGTCTGTCCTTGAGCACAATCTTGAACTTAAAAGAGTCTGATTTTATGCACCACTCCACGCCCAAAACTCGCTCGATCATTGAGGAATCCAATTCCATGTTCAACTCTTTCATTCCTGTGGCTCTGTGACTTTCAGGAATTGATTCCAGCACTCCAGGCTTGTTGGTGATCCACTTTTTGAGCAGAAATCCTCCTTTGGCACACAAAGAAACCAACTCGTGGTACATTAACACTGCTTCCTCATCAGTTTCAACGGACACAAGACAATCGTCCACATAAAAACAATGCAACAACTTCTTCACAGCTTCCTCACTGTAGAGATGTCCAAAGTCATCCGCACACTTTCTGAGTGCAAAGTTGGCGCAACTTGGCAACAAGTTGCCCCGAAGAGATGTACATCCATCCTGTATTCAGATGTTGGTTGTTTTAGATCACCTTTAGGCCACCAGAGAAATCTCAATAGATCTTTATCTTCAGCTGGAACCATGACTTGATGGAACATGGATTCAATATCTCCCATAATTACAACTGGCTCCTTCCTGAATCTTGTGATCACTCCTATTAAAGAGCTTGTAAGATCAGGTCCTTGTAAGAGTTGGGAGTTTAAAGATGTTCCATGATAACTCACTCCACAGTCAAACACAACTCCGAGTTTCTTCTTGGTCTGATGGTAAACACCATGGTGTGGTGTATATACCACAGCTTGCCATCATTGCGATTGATCTCCTCTTCCGGGACCTTTTCAGCATATCCTTTAGCCAGAAGCTCATTCATGAAGACTTTGTACTCAGTATGAAACACTGTGTCTCTCTCAAATCTCTTTTTTAGAAAGCGCAGACGTTGTTGAACAACTTTCTTATTGTTTGGCATACTGATACTGGCATTCCGAAAAGGTAATGCTATCTGGATATGACCACCCACATATTTGGCAGAGTTAGTCACTATTTCCAGAAATCTCTGATCCTCTCTTGACAATCCAACCTGCTCATCAACTTTGCTCTCAGGAAAGTCATTCTTGAACTGTTGCTGCCAAAGATCCTCCAGCGTGACAACAGAAATTCTGTTGACTGTAACTTGTGGATGCTTCTGATCACCTGTAGCTTCACAGTTTCCTGAAAGTGGTCCATTGATGGTCCAGCCAAGCCTTGTCCTTACGGCATACGGTCCTCCATTAACACTACACACCACTTCCAGAGGTTCCAAGGCTTTGGGAATGTTTGTTCCAATCAGAAGTTCGATTCCTGCATTTATTTGAGGCAAGGTTATGCGTTTTAAATGTGCCCATCCTTCAATATCTCCTGGTGTTGTAATATTTCCTTTATGTACAGGCATGGACTCCTGTGTGTACACTTTTGGCAGTTCCAGAAATTCGTCACCACAAAGAGCGGCAACCTCCAGTCCTGATAAAGTGTTGCTGCTCACAATTCTTTCCTGGCTCATGGTTCTGAGGAGGATGTTTCCTTTCCTTCCCTCAAGGTGAAGTCTGCGCATCACTCTCAGTGCAGAAAACTGCTGTGCTCCCTTGGTCCAAAAAAGCATATGTTGTAATAATGTTGCTTCCTTTCTTTGACTTTACTTGGACAGGCACAATGGGCAGTTTACAGTCCTGATCTCCAGCCCCTGTAAGACCACTCGACACCAGTGTGCTCACATGCGGCTGCATGTTCCTGCCGGTCTTTTCAGAAGGTGAACTTTCTTTGTGCAGGATGGTGGGATGTTTTCGGCTGCATTTGGAACAGGAAATCCTCTTACGGCAATCTTTACTGATGTGTCCTATACACAAGCAGCCAATACAGATGCCATTTTCCTTTAAGAAGGTTATCTTCTTCTCATGAGCCATTTTTCCCAACTGTGCACAGACATCCAACATGTGTCTTCCTCCACAACAAATACAGACGTTCCTTCCAACCTGATTATTTTTGATTTCCATTTCCGCAGGCTTAGGTGTTCTCTCCACAACTTGCATAGTGGTGGCAAAGCTTGTTCCTTTATTTCCAGGTCTGCCTTGATACTTGGCTTTACTCATTCCTTTTGTTGGTAAAGAAAGCGGAGAATCTTGAATATCACCGAATACAGGATCAGTTAATATTCTTATTTGCTTCTCCAAAAAGTCTGCAATGTCCATAAATTTGGCTCTTCTTTTATGCCTTTCTTGCAGGTCACAAACATGGCTTCTCCATTTGTCCCTAAATTTATACGGCAATTTTTTAATAATGTTCACCATATTAGAAGGCATGTCCAAATCACTCAGATGCTGCACCTCCTCCATTGCATTACAGCATCCCCTGAGGAACAAACCGTAGTTCTGAAGAGCTTTTACTTCCTCTGTTTTAATTGATGGCCATGAAAGTGCCTTGTCCAGATATGCAGCTGCGACCTTCTGTTCATCGCCATAGTGCTCCTTTAACAGTGATTTTGCCTTACGATAACCACGATCTGAGTTCATTTGTTGACAGCTTCTCACCAATTCCTTTGCATGGCCTCTTGTGTACTGTTCCAAAAAATATAAACTATCGCTGTTATTTTTCATATTGCACTCAACTGCATTCTCAAATGCTTTAATAAATGAATAATATTGAAGTGGATCTCCATCAAAATGAGGTATTTCTCTCTTTGGTAAAGAAAAGAGGCTTTGTTGTTGGATTAAGAGTGTTGTTATTTCATTTTGTTTAGTCATTATTCCAATAACATCATTTTGTGGTTCCAGTTCCACCATACCATTTGTATGACAGCCATTTTGTCCATTTGCATCAGATGGGTTTGAAGGAATAACTGAATATTGTCGAGGATGCTTATTTTGAGAAGATTCAGTCAGCATGGCTTGTTGCATGACACATTCCAGGGTTTTATCTTTTCTCCTGTTTTGAGTTTCAGCATTAGTCAATGAATTTTGTTTTGCAGAAATGTGAGGTATAAATTCCAATGCATCAACATTAAGGGTTTGTTTAGATCTTTCATGGGAAATGTATGAATTCATTCCATCTGAAACTTTTAAAGATCCTTTTTTGCTTGTTATACTTTGAGCTTTAAGGACATTTATTGTAGCCATTTTTTCAGCAATTTCAGTGTCCAATTTTAGCCTTTCCTTTCTTTTACGAAGACGTTCCTCCTCTTCTTCCAGTACATGTTTCTCATCCAAAATCTTCTGCTTTATCATTAAAGCTGCCAACTCTGCCTCAGCTTTCATATGAACAGATGAAGTTGAAGATCTTGATGAAGAAGTTTTGTCACTTTCAACATTTGAAACACTATCACTTGGCTTGATATCATCCTCCACTTCTGTCTCAGTATTTGATGCAACATTGTTTTCCAATAAATTGATTTGCTTTGGACAAACAGCAGGATTTTGTTCTCTTTGATTTATCCAATTTTGAATTTCATTTAAAAACACATTGGTGTATTTCATGATGTTTGAAAACCATTCCTCTTGTTTTATTACTTCTTCTTCTGGCACCAAAGACAACACCTCAACATGTGAACTTGAAGCCTTTTCACACAGTGCCTTTAAATCCACCAAATACTGCTTAATTTGAGAAAGATTTTCATTGTGTTGCATGAGCGCTTTCATTTTTTGTATTCATTTTATTGACATAAATTTTGCATTCATTTTTTAATTTTTCGATTTTATTCAACAATGCCTTTCCAGTCATTTTTCTTTCTCTCTTTCCCCCCAAATCATTAGAGGAACAATCATCACCTCCTGTTTGACTCATGATTTTCCCGTTTGTTTGTTCGATTTTTTATTTATTTATTTTAATCTTCAGTGATCATCCATTAAAACATATATCCACTGGAAGCCACAATAGACTTTGACCATAAAATCCTTTCAACGTAACGGCACTTTAGTTGTCCATTTGAACATCATCCAAGCAGCATAATTAATAAGACGCAGCGCAGACATCAATCCAAGAGCGCACCCAAAAACGTTGCACATATAACCAACATTCATTCCATTCAGTGTCTCCTCTTGAAACATCTCAGTGCTAATCCAATGTGGCTTCCTTTTCCACAACCAGACATGCACAGGTATTCTTACCTGCGCTCCTCAGAATTGCGTCAGGTGTGTCGGTGCTACTGGGCTCACTCATTCAGATGCGCTGCACTTACTTGGCGTCTCCGCTGGAGGGCCCGAGGAGCCCGCCCGGCCTCAAGCCACGTCAGCTGGAGGGCCCGAGGAGCCCGTCCGGCCTCATGCCTCGTCAGCTGGGGGGCCCGAGGAGCCCGTCCAGCCGCCTTCTGCTTCGCCGTCACCTGGTCCAGCCTCTGCCTCAGCTCCTGCTTCGCCGTCGCCTGGTCCGGCTGATCTGATTTCTTTGATCCTGCTTGCGGCTTGCTTCTCCAGAATGCTGTTTTTTGTTGACTAAAGATGTAGCGACTTCCACAGTCGCTAGAGGCTGGGGATGGAGCCTGCCTATTTGCCTGACGCGCTGTCAACTTTACGCAATAATGCGAGAGGTGGAATTGTTTGCTTGTTTATTAAAGTGCTTTGAGAGTTTACAGAGTAATGTCATCGGCTCCTGATTCAGACTCTTACAACGTCACAGGCTCTAATATAACGAAGCGAAACATATTGTGCAGTGGTCAACAAAAACTACGGCTACCCAGCCCTCCTCTCTGTCAAAATCAAAACCAGTGAATGACAGACTGACAACGCCCTTTATGTCACCGCTAGCACCCACGTGATTCCCATAACAACCAAACAAATAAAAACCCAGTGATCATCAAAATTCAATACATTCAATTATGGCTCCTCCAATCATGACCTATTTATTTATTTAATTTTGAACACTTTGGAGTTCCATAGTAATTAAGTCATTAAGTGTGATTGGAGAAAAGGAAGTAAATGACCCAAGACAACAAGGGGTATCTTCACAGGGCCGTGCAGAGAGGTTTAAAGGGGCGGGTGCTCAAAGTTAAAAAGGGGCACATTGAACCAGGCTGAATAACAACAACACATTCATCAAGAATCTAATATGGGAAGGGCAGGGCTGTGTTGATCTGAGACTGTAGACATTAAAAAGTCCATAGGAGAGATGGTAGCTGATTAAACAAGTGTCATGAGATAATAACAAAATGCAAAGATTGGTGACAGCGCTTGGAACCATAAGGCAACAAAACACTGTGAGAAATAAACTCGGCTCTGCCTGTGAATCACTCTTTGCTTCTCTTCTTCCATCCCATCATTTCATATATCACTCTCCACTTGCTGTCTATCTGAGAACAAAGCACAACTTGCTATTGCAATAAACTATAATCTAATTATCCACATCTAACAACTCTTGCACTTAATCTAAAATAAAATGATGACAGAAAAATGTTATAGCCCTGCCTTTAGTAGCCTCCCACAGCTCCTGCTGTTTCCTCCTCATGTCCTTACCAGGCATGTCTGGATAATGTTATATCATGAGTAATATTTTTTTTTTAAATTCATCTAAATAAAACACACACATGCATGCACACACAGTGACATTTTAGACCTTCTTCAGAATACTGTATATACTATGGGCATCATGGTGCTGATCCACAATCCTTACATTATTATTTATTACTAGAGCTACAATAATAAAGCAAAGAGGGGGAAGTAATAAATATGAAATAATGTCATTATGATGATTCCATTTGTTTCACTATCCACTCTGTGCAGGGGCAAAGCTTATTACATTTTTAAACTGTAGAGATACAATCATTTTACTGCTGTAAAATCCAACTTTTGTCTTATTTAAAATATAAATCTAATATAATCTGCTTCTTAATGTATGTTCTTTAAAATACAGCTTGTGTTTTTAAATATATTATAATTATAATTATTATTATGTGGACATGCATATTAGATCATTTTTTAGTGAAATATAATCCCTCCAGAAAGGCAGGAAAAGCCCGGAAACTTACTTTAAAATTAAATATGTTTCTAAATACTTTAAAACTAAATATGTTCCCTAAAACGGTGGACAGAGCTACAGACCCATGACAGCCAGGTAGCCAGCAGCTATGACCAGCACTACTTGTGCAGTTAATAAAAGGACAGGTAATGTTTGTCACGCTGTTGCACACACAGCACGCTCGTTTGTTTCAGTTCCTCAGTTGCAACAAGACATCTTACCAACGTGTACGTAATAAGCTAATACTCCTGGGTGCTATACACTACAGTGTACGCTGTACACCTACTTACTGGTTTTGTCGCATCAGTCTGTGTCTCTGAGTTAACTTGTGTCTCTCCTACAGCTCCGGACCGCTAAAAATGCGCGTGCTCTTTGTGAGCTCGTTCCCGGCTCGTAACCAGCGCGTTCTGCCGTCAAGGGCGATCATTGGTTAAATGTGATCATGTGACTGATGCAAGCCAGATCCTTTTATTTAGCAAAACTGTGATTAATAGTTAAATATTATTGTTGAGGGGTACAGACAGGACTCCGCACGCACGCACACACACATAAAAAAATAATAATAATACTAATTTTTTTTTTAAAAGTTACCTCAACAAAAGGGCACTTTGGGCACCCATCAGGAAAGGGGCGGGTGCTCAAGCCCCTCTAGCCCCCCCCCTCTGCACGTGCCTGTATCTTCATAAGGGGTGGCACTTGAGGAAATTTTGGATCTCAAGTCCATAACCTTATTTACAAAATGATTGAGGAAAGTATTGCAATCTTCATCAGAAAGTCACACAGCATGCTGAGTTGGAGGAGAAACAATATTGTTTATGGTATCAAATAGAGCTCTCGAATTACTTTTATGATGATTTATAAGATTATTGAAATAAGAGGAGCTAGCCTCTTTGACTGATTCATTATATAAGTAAAGAAGTAATATGTGGTTTGAATGCAAGCAGGTTTGCCTACAGCTAATTAAAGGCAGATCCAGCCCATAATACTGCAGCATGCAGTTTGTGATTTATAGGCTTTCTGCTGTTGAGTTGCAGTTTGATCATCTGATCTCATGGAACAAATGGAACAGGTGCAAACAGCTGTAAACAGCTGTTCTGCAGCTAACAAAATTAATTTAACATTTTCCAATCTACACACGTTCAAATACTCATTGAGTCTGTGTAGCAAATCAATGAACTCTACAGGCAGGTCACTAAAGGCGCAAAGCAGCAACAACCTTGACAAAATGAAAACTATGAAAATCACTTTTTGTTGCATTACAGAGTTCCTGGCTGCCGTTTTACAGATTATTAATTAGAACTTTTTTTCTTAATTTGAATTTCACAGCTCATATGTATTGAATAAGAGCACTCAGGATGTAGTGAGAAAATATATTTAGTTCAGGCTGAGTCATAGCAAACCTTTTGTCATGGTCCTGGGTCGTGTGACCCAGTGTTTTGTGTTTAGCCTATTTTGATGTTTATTGTTTGTTTAGGTTCTCTAAGGTAGTCCAGCCATTTGTATATATTACCCTTGTATTAAGTCCCTTGCCCTTCGTGTGTTTATGTCTGTGTGTCTTGTATTGTCAAGTTCATGCTGTCAGTTATGTCATCTCCCCTGTACTAAGTTTCCCTGGGTCGTGAGTCATGTCTGCGTGGTTATGTTTAGTTCTTGTCATGTCTAATTTCCATGTTTCCTGTTTTACTTTGTAAATCTGTATTCATGTCAGTGTATTCAGTTGCACCCTCCTGTCCTGTTGTTAGGTTCATGTGTGTCAGCTGTGATCCCATGTGTGGCCACTTCCCCTGATCATCCCTCATGTGTATTTAGTCTCTGTGTTTCATGTAGTCTGCGTCGCGTCGTCTGTGTTCCCACCCTCTGTGTTTCCATGCCCGGTCTGTTGTCTTCCAAGCCATAGCCTCACCTAGTGATGGCCAAATGAAGCTTTCCGAAGCACTGAAGCTTGTATTGAAAAACGGTTCATTACTCGAAGCTTTTCAACACAGTCCTCTCCGGTGACATCTGGTGGTGAAAATTTTGAAGAGCAGCTTGAATCTGCAAAATAAAACGGACTGCTCAATTATCACTGCTCACTCAAGAGTGGAGTTCTCTCTGATATTGGGCCACCGTTCCGTTGCTTTGAACATGTAATTGGTTTTGTTTTCTCGATTGGGGGGCTGAAAAAAATGTAATGCGTATCTGCGTAATACATTTTGATCAATAAACTTTCCCTATTTAAACATGCACTATGGTGTGGCCTTTCTTTGCTCATAACTCCTTGATGTTGGTAAATACAATAAGTGAGCAATATATATAATATACATATGAGAATGCACAGCACATTATGGAGTATGCCCCTGCTGTGAAGTCCTGCCTCCATCTACTTGTCGTTTAATCACTGGACAGCTGGACAGGTTCATACAAAATATTAGATTAGGCCAATTCCTATACATATTTTTGACCTAGGGGTGGGATTGATTGTGAACTGGAAAGGGAAAATGCTTAGGGAGCTGAGTACGGCTGCATCGTTACTGATTTGTAGAACCATTTTGATTCGATACAGGATCCGGTTCAATTTGATTGGAATCTGGAAAGTTTTGCCTCAGTCAGAAATATTACAATTCTGATCATTTAACAATATATATCCATAATTTCGTATCTATTAAAAGAAAGCTGACACATGTGAGACTTAATTAGAGATGTAAACAGAGAGTTATGAAACCTGCAGCTGCAGAAGCCAGCGAAAAAAAAGGAGGCAAACACAGCGCGGACCCGACGACACACCAAAATCTGATTCTGACACGTCGGGTCCGCGCTCTGTGTTTACGTTTGTATGCAGAATCCGTAAACCTGCTCCCAGTTACTGTTTTAGCTGTATGGTGTTTGACGACATGTTGTGAGGTTTAACCTGAGATGCTGGCGTTTCAGGCATAATAACGTTAATTTACAAATCAACACGGGATTTTAATGAATCAATATCACTTTATTCAATTTAGCATGGATTGTAATCAGAAAAGCGATAATCAAAACCCACCCCTAATCAAGAACTTGCAAAGTAAAAACATGATCTATGTAAGGTAGCCCTTTTGTTATTTACATTTAAAAAGAGGATTAGTGTTACTGTGCGCTGGCTGAGTCTGTTTCTTTTCTTAGAAATAGTTTCTCCTGCCCTGGAGAAAATCCACTTGCATGGAACAGAAGAGGCTGTGGAGTGCAGGAACCACACTGCAAGCTGGTAGATATGCAGGTATTCCTGGGTCCTGCAGACTATCACCTAAAAACAATAAACAAAATGATTTTCTAAACTGTGTAGCAATGTAATAGTGTCAAATACATTTTTGTAGTCTTCATTAGCTTTAATTCACATGGAAGTGTTCCTAAAGTCATATGCTGTAATGATATTTACATTATGAAAACATGATTTTGGACATTTCAAGTTTTGCACTTCGGCAGATAAAATGAATTGAGCAAAATCAACTCAAAATATTCCCACACGCCAGAATGTCCTCTCTTCCTCGCTGGCTCCATATCTGTCAGTGGAATGATCACCTCGTCACTATCTGTCACCATCAACACACTCCACGAATCCCGTGGATGATTCACTTCCTTATATCCGTTTGAATCAGGTACCGAAGCAGTTACGTGCGTAATGAAGCTTCGGACGTCACTGGTCACGTGACTTTTGCCAAACGAAGCAAGCCTCGACACAGTGCTTCTGAACCAGTGTGTTGTTTTTTTCGACACACGCTCCGGAGCGTCAGCTTCAAGCGGGCCATCACTAGCCTCACCATAGTTTGTTCCCAGTTTAGGTTTCTGTTTAGCCACGCTATCCCTGCTGTGTTTGTACACCTTGTTTTCAGCCATATTAAAGGCTCGCCTTCTGTTAAGCTCACTCCCGTCTGCTCACTTGTGTACTGTTGGATTGTAGTGTTATTTTATGCCATGTTATACCCCGAATTAAAGATTGTGAATTATTATGTAGTTTTAGTTTGCATTATTCTCCTGAATTAGAAAAAGCTGATAACTATTGCATTAGTTAAACTGATTTGCATTACATTAAACTGCTGACTTGTTGTGAATGAATGACATTGTTTTATGATGCATTATACTGCTGAGTTATAAGAAATACTGTTCGCAGAGAGTTATTGTCTTATTTGTCTGATTAGAAGAGAACAGAATATGCTGGAGTTTTCTGCCCCATCTCAGCAGGAGCAGATAAACAGGGAGCCAAGGTCGTAGCTTAGACGCCGTGTGAGAGAAAGCATGCGAATGTTTAGGCTTTTTATGATAAGGTGGAGGCACCAGACGCTATAAAAGTTTGAGCAATGCTCCACCATTTTGAGATCTGAGGCTGTCTGCATACAGTGTCCATCTCCCACGCGTGTGATCATTAAAATCATCGTTTGACTCAACCCGGCCGGACCAGTGTTGTTATTGTGGTTTTTTCTCTTGTTTCCATCCCCAATTTTGAACTCGTAACAGTACGCACCTGGGTCCATTACACACACCACCGCACGGCCTGTCTCTGCAGACCGTGACACCTTTCCTCATCAGGTTTAACTGTTAATTGAACGTCTTCAGCTCTGGGACTGACCAGAACGGACAGATTAGAAAGAGTTTTTCAGAGGGACGGGTTCACTAAAGCTCAGGTGTTTGGACATGTACAGGCTTGTATTTTTGACAAAGGATGTTGAAGCTGGCAGGGAGGATGAAAAGAGGACCTCAAGGAAGATTCATGGATCTACTGAAGGAGGACATGCAGAAGCCTGCTGTGTTGGGGAGGATGTTAGGAACAGAGTGATGTGGAGACAGATGATTCGCTGTGGAGACGATAGCAGCCGAAAATTGTGCAAGAAGTGGTCTTGACCATCTGTTGCAGACACCGACAGATGAAGTCCGCTCCTGGGGTGCAGTTCTCTGTGGGTGAGTCCACATGGTCAAAAAACCACAGGCAGGCGTCCTCGTGGTCGCTGTGCGACGACAAAACACTAGTGATGTGCGGATCGATCCTGAAATATCGATTCCTCCGATACCAATCATTTATGTTCTAGAATCGATTCTCACATTAAAATATCGATATTTTAGTAATTTAGGGTAAATTTGTAGTTTATCATTAACAGGAACACAGTGGAAAGAAACTATAACATTCGGATTGTCTATATTCAAAGGAACTACTTCCTCTTCCGCCTTTCATAGTCATGTGCGAAATACGGCTGTATAAATGTCTCGCAGCCCCTTCACAACAATGGCTGAGCGTAATTGTGTGAACGTATTTTACCTCCACAAACAGCTGAGACGTGGTTTGCAATACATGTGGCAAAAAAGTGAGGTGTTGTGGCCATACATGCCAACCTTGAGACTTCAGAATTAGGGAGACATTCAAAAGGGCTGTTGGGGGGGTGATAAATACATTTTACAGTGTTTATTTATCGGATAAAATACGTTAAATGTCACCGTTATTATTGGCCGGCCCGGAAACAGCTGGCGTAAACTCTCGACCGTCTCACACTTTGTTTAATTAGTTTTCTGTTTAACGTTTATTCAGCTGTGTGAAAACCCCAGAGGAACCCACCCGAGGGATTAATAAAGTTTAATTTAATTTAATCTAATCTAATAACTTTAATCTCAGCCAAACCGATTTACTCACGAACAAATAAAACACTGAAAAAAGCCAAACAATAACATTTTTAAGTTATCAAAGTGACTTATATCTCATGTTTAACCCGAGTAGCGAAAGACCGTGGGGGTTTGAAGACGATGTGTCGGTCGGCTCAGATATTTGAAGTTTACACAGCTACATTCTCACCTGAAAATATGTTAAAAGTTTTTTTGTGACCCAGAAAGAGAAATAAGAGTAAAATTAAAACTAAGTAGCTGCCGCCATTGTTGGAAACTGGAATTGGCTGGGCCGCGCTATGAATTCTGCAATATGGTTTTTCAATTTTGCTGCCCGGGTGGAAAATCGGGAGAAATTCGGGAGAATTGTTGCTCCGGGAAATTTTCGGGAGGGGCACTGAAATTCGGGATTCTCCCAGAAAAATCAGGGGGGTTGGCATGTATGGTTGTGGCAACATCACTAACCTTGTCAAACACCTCAGAGTAAATCATATCACAGAATATGATGAGCTTATGTTGAGGCGAACTGAAGAGGAGGAGAAGGACAGGTGCTGCTAGGGCAAGACAGACGTCTCTCACGGAGTCCTTTAGTGCTGCAGGCAGGCAAGGTGTTCAAATAGTGCACAACTTCAGTTTTTTTATTTCTATATGATGAACTCTGCATTATTAAGTGATAAGAACAAGTAATCTGATGTCCTGTAATTATTATGATGCTATAATTTAAGATACAATAAATAAAATAATGTTTTGTACAAAGTATCGGTATCGGATCAGTATCGTCGATACCACCCTGAATATTACTTGGTATTGGATCGGAAAGGAAATCAATGGTATCATACATCAGTACAAAACAACAGGGTCGTGTGACAAGTATAACAGAGGCCTTGTTTTATTTCGACACACAGACGGTGGAGACGTCACTGTAAGTGGAAAGAAGAGACAATTGTGGAGCTTTTCTGTTGTATTGACTTGCTTCACCACAGTTTGTGGTAACATAAAGCAGCTAACATTAAGGTCGTGGAATGGCTGCGCTTAGAAGTCGGTCTGTGCCAGGAAACCATGAACTTTACCAGTTGTGAGAAGAAGAGATAGCTCATTTACGCAGATACATCAGGAAGCCATTTTAAACACGGACCAGCGAGGAAGGGAACAGGCAGGTTTTCTACATCTGCGTGTGTGGGATTGGCTGCCCGCTCTAAAAGGGGGAGTACGGTCTATGACAAGCACTCAAACTCACAGACACACACACACACACAATCTGTGTGTGTCTCTTTGTGTGTGTCCTTGAGTGTAAGTGTTGATGATGATGCAGCTTTTCTGAACCGAAACTGAAAGTGTTCTTTCAGGATGACGTGAGGGGGATTCAGACATCACCTGCTCTCAGCTGCATCCAGTCCTGGTCCCGGTCGATCTGATCGTCGTACTGCCCGCGCGGAGGTACTTTCAGCTCCTAATGAGTCATCAGAGGAGTAAAGGTGAGCTCATCTATGTTTCGGTTCAGGTTAGACTCCTGCTCCTGCTGCTCACGCGCCCTGCCCTCTCCCGCTGCTCCTTCAGACACAGAGCGGCCGGTGAGGAGATTAGCGGAGCTGCGGAGTCCCTGTCGTCGATTTGACGTTTGTGTGTGTGTGTGTGTGTGTGTGTGTGTGTGTGTGCTGGTGATCGATAAGCGGACTCATTGATCTGATTGATCGGACTGTTTGAAGTGTTTCCATCAGAGCTACAGCGGCAGGCCTTCAGACTGCAGGTGGTGCTCTGCTGGGGAAGTGCAGAGTCCGCACCAAACTCCGCTCAAAAAAACTCAAATTTACGGCGCAGCAGCGAGTTTCACTCTGGTGTTCATATCAGTGCTTCATGCTGCCGCTCAGGTTTAGCTGGAAAATCTGTGAGCCCTCTGCAGTGGACCCGAGCCTGTCAGCTTACACTGTATTGACTGTCTGCAGCAGGGCTTTCATCATCATTATCCATTGCAGTACTTATATCTATGTAGCGTCACAGCAGATGCCTTTGTGCCAAAGTAACTGAGGATAAAAACATGAAGGAGATTTTCCCGGCCTGGCTTTTTATAGCAGATAACCGCCTTAAAAATATTCTGCAGTAGATCAAAAACAGAAGAAAACCATGAAAACATACTACCTGATGCTGCTTAAGTAAATCAGAGCAAAGTTACAGAGGTTTGATTAGAGAGACAGCTAAGCAATCATTTGTAAAAGTTTAAATTTCTTCAGCATTGAACAGCAGAAATGAGGCTTTCATGTTGGAGGCCGACAGCACTGAACAAAACGGTAGACTTGTGCATAATAAGCAGCAAATAATGCAGAAAACAGATATTTTTGATGGTAAACTGGTCTCTGAGTAAACTGACAGAGAGAGAGAGAAAGAGAGAGAGAGAGAGCTGTGCAGGGAATAACAGCCAAAGTAAGAGGGAATTAATGACGATTTTTATCAAATGTGAAGCCCAGTTTTGATCTTTTGCTGCTAGTTAAGTGAATTTTAGTAGGAAAGCGATGAAACCTGATGTTTCAGAATATTTTAGATTTTGGCTTTCAGCACCAACGGCGTGTCTGTGTTGTGTGCCGTCAGGTGAACGAGCCGTGCTTTGTGTTGACATCTTTTTCCGTTTTCCCGCTCTTTAATCGTTGCTGTTTTAGCTGTTTTGCAGTTGTTGAAATAGTTTTGTGAGCTCTAAGCTAAGATTCTGGCAAAATACATTTATATTTAAAATTCGATTCAGGATTTAATTAATCGATATCAGCTGCACATATTCATTCATCATCTTACTGACTGCAGCAGGAGGTGCAGAGGAAAGTGGAGAAGAAGGAGGAGCCTGGAGCAAACTGCCAAGACTGAAGATCCCCTCAAAGATCTGGAAGAACCGCAAACTGCACAACAACAATGAAGGTGAGACCTGCAGAAGCCCTGCTAGAACCAGGTAGCTCTCCAGGACCACAGACTGTAGATGAAGGATGGACATAGCAACAGTCACGTCACCCACTGGTAGCTTTCGTGAAGGCTCAGTTTGAGGATTTTCTCTATGTTCGTTTTTGTTTCCAAAAATGGCAACATGTGGACGCTAATGGTAGCTAGGTTAGCATAGACTGAATGGGAGCATCTTACCGAGATGGTGCCTGCTAATTAGTGCTCAGTGACATCCAATCACAATACTTTCACCAGAGTTCTGCCCTCTTGGACAGTCTATTAGTACAGTAACCTCACAGCAACTATACGATTGGTCACATGATTTCATTTAAAATGGTTCAAAAGGCTCCAACAGGACAAACACAGTCCAGAAGTCCAGTTCAGGTGAAGTTTGCTAGCTACCAGTGTAGTGGCGAATTTCTGTCCCAAGCTTCGAAAAAATAATTCTTCCACTTCTTAATGTGAGCTGTTCAGATTTATTTCTGACTCGTACATACAAACAAAAGATGTCACGGTCTAAAAAACTATTTGCTGCTACAGCGCACATTTCCATTGCCGTCCTGGCTCACTCTAACCTGCTACCACACATGCGCTGTAATGTTTTCTTACCCGACACAAATTAAACGCCCAGCATTTATTCTCTAACAACATATTATACAAAATTAAACATGTAACATAATAACTGAAACAGTATCAAAAATATTTCTCTATAGATTGGCTCTAACATTTCCAGCCCCCTAATTGGAGGGCGTGAAGACTGACAATTAGCGAACACTTACAAAAGAGCCAAATAACATTAACACTTCCTGTATCACACATGGTCATTCAAATTATCTTTCACAAAACCTGTAACCGATCAGAACATATACTGTATTTTCTCATTCCAAGTTACATGACATTCTCACAGATCAAGCATAGCTTGTCAATGGGTCTTTCTAAGGTGTTAGTCTTTGTCTTGATGATCACACGCCGCACCAGACCCTTAGCATCTGGAATGACACGAAGAACTCTCCCCAACATCCACGAGCTTCTTGGCGCTGACTCGTCGACCACCATTACAATGTCCCCCACAGTTACATTTCTTCTGACCTGAGTCCACTTTTGACGCTCTTGAAGCATAGGCAAATACTCGCGCACCCACCTCTTCCAAAACAAGTCAGCAAGATATTGCACTTGCTTCCAACGGCGGCGGGAGTATGAGTCTTCCTTTCTGAAAAGTCCAGGAGGCAAACCCGGCTTTTTCTTCATCAGTAGCAAGTGGTTAGGCGTCAGTGGTTCCAGGTCTGTTGGATCATCTGTTACTGTAGTCAGCGGTCTGTCATTTAGTACTGACTCCACTTCACACATTAGTGTCAGTAAACCTTCATCATTGACCAACTGTTCCTTCAGTATAGACCTCAGGACCTTCCTCAAGGTTCTGATCTGCCTTTCCCATATCCCTCCAAAGTGAGAACCAGCGGGTGGGTTAAATACCCACTGGATTCCCTTTTGCATGAGACAGTCTAGAATCTTTGACTGATTCCACTCTTGAATGGCTCCCGTTCAGCAGCGACTAGGTTGGTGCCATTATCTGAACGCATGACAGATACCTGACCTCTTCTGCACACAAAGCGTCTGATGGCGTTCAGACATGAATCAGTGTCCAAAGTGTGCGCAATTTCAATGTGCACTGCTCTTGTTGTAAGGCAGGTAAACAACACACCATACCTTTTTACTGTGCTGCGGCCATGCTTCACATTAAACGGTCCAAAGTAATCCACCCCAACATTAGAAAAGGGGGGTTCATCAGGTAGAAGCCTATCCTCTGGCAAATTTGCCATCTTCTGTTCCAGTGGTTTGCCTCTAGTTTTCCTGCAGATTACGCACCTTGACAGAAACTTCCTCACTTCTGAGTTAGCGGATGGAATCCAATACTTCTGTCGCAGCCGTGAAAGCATATACAGTCTTCCACAGTGCCCAATCTTCTCATGTATATCCTGCAAGATCAGTGTGGTGATATGTGAGCCCTTTGGGATAATGACTGGGTGCTTCACATGTTCTGGCATCCCAGCAGCTGCGAGGCGACCACCAACTCTCAAAACTCCGTCCTGCATCACGGGATCAAGTTTCCTCAAGTGACTAGTCTTTGTCACACACTTGCCTTTCTTTAACATGGTGATCTCTTCTTGGAATTGTTGACTTTGACAGAACTTAATGATCTCTGCCTCAGCTTGCACCAGATCTTTCAGGGTAAGTGTTGTCTGCATTGATTCGTTGTCTTGTTCTTTCTGTTTAGCGTACGTCTCTTTCCTTTTTTCACATCGTCGTAGCAGTAAGTCTTTGAGTTTGATCATCCATGCCACAGCTCTCTTCACTCGATGCCAGCTGGAATAGTGATTGATCAGCTTGTTCAACGTGTGAACATTCTCAGCTGCATTTGTGAGATGTACCATGGTTGCATGCCTCACTTCGCTGTCATCTTTATCAATCCTTTCCTTGTCAGGTCTTTCTGGCCACTGTCTTTCTGGGGTTTTCAGGAAAGCTGGGCCGTGGAACCAGCTTAGATTCTTCATGAGCTTAGATGGTGCAAGCCCTCTGGATGCACAATCAGCTGGATTGATTGCTGTACCAACGTACCTCCACTGCTGAGGATTTGTTAGCTCTCTAATGACCGCAACGCGATTGGCCACGAATGTCTTGAAGCGAAGATTTTCATTTTCAATATACTTCAACACAGTTGTGCTGTCAGTCCAGAATGTAGATTCAAGAAGATTCATCTGAAGCTCCGTTCTTAACATTTTGTCTATCTTTGCAGCAACCATAGCTGCAGTCAACTCTATTCGTGGAATAGTGGTTTGCTTCATGGGCGCCACACGGGATTTTCCCATCATTAATGTACAGTGAACCCGTCCATCATTGCTGGTCATCCTCAAGTATGATGCTGTTCCATATCCACTTTCGCTCCCATCAGAAAAATGGTGGAGCTGTGCTGTTGCGACAGGACCGAAGTCCAATGGTCTCACACACCTGGGTACGGTTACCTCTGACAGCTGGCACAGCTCTTGTAACCACTTGTTTCACTTATGACTGAGCTGTTCTGGGATCTTATCATCCCAAGCAAGACCCTCCCTGCATAACTGCTGCAAGATCATTTTTGCAGGGAGAGTTCTTGGGGAAAGGAATCCCAGTGGGTCATAGATGGAGCTGGTGACGGAAAGTATTCCACGTCTCGTCACAGGTCTTTCTTTGATGTTAATCCTGAACTTGAATGCGTCAGACTCAGGGCACCATAGAACTCCTAAAGCACGTTCCATAGGCAGCAGGTCATGGTTCAAGTTCAGGTCTCTGACAGCTTTGGCTCTCTCATGCTCAGGGATGAATGAGAGCAAGGCACGACTGTTGCTTGTCCATTTCGTTAGGTGAAATCCTCCACCAGAACACAATTCAGTAAGGTCTGTGTATAACTGCATACCTTGAGTTTCCGTGGCAACAGACTTCAAGCAGTCGTCAACATAAAAATTTTCCAGGACTGTGCTTACAGCTTCAGGTGATGATTTGCTGCGGTTCTCCTCTGCTGTAAAGGCGATAGACTATTGCCTGAACCGTGTCAGCACTCCGATCAATGAGTTTGTTAAATCTGGCCCTTGTAGAAGTTCACTATTCAGTGAAACTCCTTGGTAGCTGGCAGCGCAGTCAAATACCACCCTCAGCTTCTTTTTTTGTGGATGATATACCCCATGGTGGGGAATATACCACTGTTTTCCATCCTTGCGGTTTAACTGTGTTGTTGGAACCTCAACGGCATATCCCTTGTTCAACATGTCACTCATGAAGGCAGTGTATTCTTCATGGAGTGCAGGATTCCTTTTCAGCTTGCACTGAAAGGCTCAGTGCACGCTGTAACACTGCACTTCGATTGTTCGGCATCTAAACGCACGACTTCTTCGTAGGAAGACTTATGGCATAGTGTCCATCAGTGAGACGAGTAGAGCTTGACACAGACTCCATGAAGTGGTGGTCTTATTGAGACATTCCTGCTTTATCATCACAGTGACGCTCTGGAAAGTCGTGGTTATACTGTCGTACAAGCAGTTGTTCCACGTTGTCGATGGCTATTCTGTTCACAATAGCACATGGTTGTACATCATTGGCTGCAGTATCTGTTTCTCTGAGTGGTCCATTCAGAATCCATCCAAGTGCTGTCTTTACGCCATATGGACCATTGTCCTCACTTGGGATCACCTTCCATGGCTCCAATATGGTGTATTCTTTAGTTCCAATGAGAAGCTCCACTTCAGCCTCAATATGAGGCAACCTCACCTCGCGTAGGTACGGCCACTTGTCAACCTCTTTCTGGAGTGGGATGTTCTCTCTGGAAACAGGAATACTTTTCTGTGTGAAGACCTTTGACAGTGCGATAAAGTTGTTGTGTGCCAGACTGCTGACTTCCAATTCTGTGAGCACATAACTCTCCTCTCGACTTCTGGAATTTATGGTCCTCAACGTTAGCTCGGTTCGTCTGCCTTGCACCTTCAACTTCCTTGCCAAGGCTTCGGTGCAGAACGATGCAGAGCTACCTGGGTCAATGAAAGCGTAAACCTCCACAGCCTTGTCACTCTTGCAGGACTTCACCCTTACAGGTACAATGGCAAGCACGCAGCTGCCTCCAGCCCCAGTACAGGCACTTGTCTCCTTTTCTTCAGACAACCCTGCTGGGCCTTTAGCAGTGCTACCCATATTGACCTCATCGGGAGGCTTCTCTTCCTCATAACTTGAGAAGTGCAACAAACTTGGATGCTTGAGTGAACAAACCTCGCACACCATCTTCCTTTTGCAATCTCTGCTCATGTGACCCTCTTGTGAAGGCGCAGTTGAGTGACAGGTCACTCTGGTTCTTACTCACTCTGCTTCTTTTGTCCATTTCTGAACCTTGGTTAACCTTGATAGCAAAGCTGCTCCCATGTCTAATGTCTTTCTTCAACTTATTTCCTTGCTGTGGCTTTTTCATAACCTTGTCTGACACTGCTGTTTCAAGATCGCCAAAGAGTGGGTCGGACATGATCTTTGCTTGGTGTTCAACGAAGGCCACCAGCTCTGTGAATCTTGCTCTGTTGCAGCGCCGCTCCTGGATATCATATGCATGGATTCTCCAGCGCTCTCTTATTTTAAATGGCAACTTGGAAATGATGACCCTCATAGTTGCAGGGTTGTCCATCTCTTCCATATAGTCCACATCCTCCATGGCATTACGACAGCTCACCAGGAATACAGAGAATGCGCTCAACGCCTTTCCATCTTCAGCCTTAATTTGTGGCCACTTCGATGTCTTCTCAATTAGTGTGCTAGCAATCTGTAACTCATTTCCATATTTATCTTGAAGCAGCTGCAGAGCCCTTTCATACCCCCGATGTTCAGGCATATGCTGACAACTCCTCACAAGATCACGAGGCTCGCCTCGAGTATACTGCTCCAGAAAATATAGCTTGTCTGAATTGCTATCAGTTCTGGTGTCAATAGCGTGCATGAATGCCCTCATAAACGACCTGTACTCCAAAGGATCTCCGTGGAACACTGGCACATCCCTTTGTGGTAACCGAGCCAGCTGTTGGTACTTTACAAGCATCTCTGTGATATCTGCCTGTTTCTGCATAACTTGATAAAGCTCACTTGGTCTGGTCTCCTGAAGTGAGACACCATCTTGGCGTTGGCTCGGCCCCTGCAGTGGAGTTCTATGTGTCTTAGGTATGGCCCCTGCTGCAGTACTTGGATCACCAGGATTCCTCCAAGAGGCAGACCTATCTATCTCTGTTGGCTTCCCTGGTGTGTGTTTTACGTTGCCATGACGATTTTCGTTATTCATCTTCAGGAGGTCACGACGTGGCATTACCGTAAGTCTGGTTTCACTCACTTGAGACTTAACCCCTTCACATTCCTCATACACTTTCACTTTGGCAGTAGACACTGCAATGGCTGTTTCAATTTCCAGTCTTTCCTTTGCAGCTTTAATTTCTGCTTCTTTTAACTCTAGAGCCTGTTTTTCTTTCAGAGACGCTGCTCGTGCCATCAGAGCTGCTCTGTTAGCTTCTTCCTTGACGCGCTCTGACGATGCTGTCGACACCCTTGACGTGTTGGATACTTTAGACTTGTTTGACACTCTAGATGTTTTTGACACTCTGGATGCACTGTCCATGGGAGTTATCTCTTGATCACATGTTTGTATTTCAATCCATGTATTAACTCTATTAATGAACTGCAAACATCGTTCTGACATTGGCTGAAACCAAAATTGTTGGTCAGCCTCCTTTTCCTCCTCATCTTTAATACACAGCAACACTGCATAATTGCATTCTTGAAACTCTTCATACAACTTCTTGTAAACTTTCAGTGCCTCTCTCACATCATTTACAGCCAGCAGAATTTCATGGCTCAAAAGTCGCTCAGTTTCATCTTCTTGTGCTGTCACTTGTCCTAATTTGCCTCTTCTCACCTTTGTGAGCTGATGCAGTTTGAACTCCAGACCTTTGTCTGTCATCGCCCTCTGGCTGTCATCACGCGTAACTACACCCACACTGTCATTAATGTCGTCCGCCATTGTAATTATATAACACCGCTAAGCCGTAATGATTTTCTTCGGCACAGCTGTCGGGTGGTGTACTGCACAAACTCCTTTATGCTACTTCCACAGGTAAGATGCATCTGACAAAACACTTTTTACTTAGCTGTTCGCCGTGTTGTTGTGTGTAGGCGTCCTTATGCCGACGATCCGGTGACTTTTCTATGTCTCAGTCGGTGGCTCTACCGCGGAAAACATTCCTCCGTTACTCGATAGATTTTTGACTTTTATGTAGTGGCGAATTTCTGTCCCAAGCTTCGAAAAAATAATTCTTCCACTTCTTAATGTGAGCTGTTCAGATTTATTTCTGACTCGTACATACAAACAAAAGATGTCACGGTCAAAAAACTATTTGCTGCTACAGTGCACATTTCCATTGCCGTCCTGGCTCACTCTAACCTGCTACTGTAATGTTGTAATGTTTTCTTACCCGACACAAATTAAACGCGCAGCATTTATTCTCTAACAACATATTATACAAAATTAAACATGTAACATAATAACTGAAACAGTATCAAAAATATTTCTCTATAGATTGGCTCTAACAACCAGCTATCCGGTTGTTCAGTGATGACGCGACGAATCCTACTTCTGGGTCTAAAGTAGTATGCGTTTAATATGGCTTTTGTGTTGTTAACATGTTTAATGTTATGTATTTTCTTCTATTTAATCTCAAAAAGCTCCTAAAACAGTCAGTGATCCCTGTTGACCTCCCTCTCCTTTTATTACCACTAATCATTTATTTAAGCTCAGTTTTTAAAACCTTAGGATGTAACTACAGCCCAGCCTATGCAGCAGTATATGAATGACTAACCTCGTATTGTGGATGGATTATCTCAGTTGTTCTCCTGGCTGAAGTTTGGTCCTTTTACAGCATCCTGCCATGCGATTACATTTGTTCCTGACCACCGAGAACACTCAAGTTAACTTTTATCGAGTGGAAAAAAAGTTAGCTTGTTTATATTATGCTAACATAGCTGTGTCGCTAGCGGTCACGTAGCACATCATTATATACCAGCTAGCCCAACTTCAGTAACCCTACAAACGTCACTGCTGTTTAGTTTTCTGTCTTCATTTATGTTGGAAGTGATAGCAGAGCTGTACGTTTGAATTTGTTTCCAAAACCCCGCAGTCAGGACATGCTATATTGTACAGTGGGGCAAAAAAGTATTTAGTCAGCCACCGATTGTGCAAGTTCCCCCACCTAAAATGATGACAGAGGTCAGTAATTTGCACCAGAGGTAGACTTCAACTGTGAGAGACAGAATGTGAAAAAAAATCCATGAATCCACATGGCAGGATTTGTAAAGAATTTATTCGTAAATCAGGGTGGAAAATAAGTATTTGGTCAATAACAAAAATACAACTCAATACTTTGTAACATAACCTTTGTTGGCAATAACAGAGGTCAAACGCTTACTATAGGTCTTTACCAGGTTTGCACACACAGTAGCTGGTATTTTGGCCCATTCCTCCATGCAGATCTTCTCGAGAGCAGTGATGTTTTGGGGCTGTCGCCGAGCAACACGGACTTTCAACTCCCGCCACAGATTTTCTATGGGGTTGAGGTCTGGAGACTGGCTAGGCCACTCCAGGACTTTCAAATGCTTCTTACGGAGCCACTCCTTTGTTGCCCGGGCGGTGTGTTTTGGATCATTGTCATGTTGGAAGACCCAGCCTCGTTTCATCTTCAAAGTTCTCACTGATGGAAGGAGGTTTTGGCTCAAAATCTCACGATACATGGCCCCATTCATTCTGTCCTTAACACGGATCAGTCGTCCTGTCCCCTTGGCAGAAAAACAGCCCCATAGCATGATGTTTCCACCCCAATGCTTCACAGTAGGTATGGTGTTCTTGGGATGCAACTCCGTATTCTTCTTCCTCCAAACACGACGAGTTGCGTTTATACCAAAAAGTTCTACTTTGGTTTCATCTGACCACATGACAATCCTCTGCTGTATCATCCATGTGCTCTCTGGCAAACTTCAGACGGGCCTGGACATGCACTGGCTTCAGCAGCGGAACACGTCTGGCACTGCGGGATTTGATTCCCTGCCGTTGTAGTGTGTTACTGATGGTGACCTTTGTTACTTTGGTCCCAGCTCTCTGCAGGTCATTCACCAGGTCCCCCCGTGTGGTTCTGGGATCTTTGCTCACCGTTCTCATGATCATTTTGACCCCACGGGATGAGATCTTGCGTGGGAGATTATCAGTGGTCTTGTATGTCTTCCATTTTCTGATAATTGCTCCCACAGTTGATTTTTTCACACCAAGCTGCTTGCCTATTGTAGATTCACTCTTCCCAGTCTGGTGCAGGTCTACAATACTTTTCCTGGTGTCCTTCGAAAGCTCTTTGGTCTTGGCCATGGCGGATTTTGGAGTCTGACTGTTTGAGGCTGTGGACAGGTGTCTTTTATACAGATGATGAGTTCAAACAGGTGCCATTCATACAGGTAACGAGTGGGGGACAGAAAAGCTTCTTACAGAAGACGTTACAGGTCTGTGAGAGCCAGAGATTTTCCTTGTTTGAGGTGACCAAATACTTATTTTCCACCCTAATTTACGAATAAATTCTTTACAAATCCTACCATGTGAATTCATGGATTTTTTTTTCACATTCTGTCTCTCACAGTTGAAGTGTACCTCTGGTGCAAATTACTGACCTCTGTCATCATTTTAAGTGGGGGAACTTGCACAATCGGTGGCTGACTAAATACTTTTTTGCCCCACTGTATTTAGATAGAAGCTAGCGAGCTAACTCCCTGCTAACTTCTAACTCCGTTAAATGTCATAAATTCCGTTTTCATGGATGCCTGGATGTTAAACTCAATTGTTACACCTGGTAGAGCAGAACGCTGATCATTTTATTAAAGATGAAAGACTTTAGACAGTTTTTCAACTCTCATTAATGCCATAGTGATCGTTTGATATATGGACCTGCAGCGGAGTTTAGACCCAGACACGGCTAGTGACGTCAGACTGAACAATCAGATAGTCTCCTGTGTCAGTGAAAATAGGCGACTCCCCTAAAAAACAGGGGAAGTATAAAGACCCCACCACCCCATTCATGTGCAATGAAGGAAAAGACCAAACTGTTTGTTTATCAGGCTGTAAATATGTTTATTTGTGCTGTGAAGTTTTAACATGGGAGTCTATGGGGGTGACTCACTGCTGTTTCTGCTGGATGTCATAGGAACTGCAGGTGTTTGGTTCACATGAAGAATGAGAGCTAGCAGGACCTGATCTGTTGATGGATTTAGCTCCTGTGGTTTTTTGCTTCTGATGCTTTCTGTTTTCTTCAGGGGATGAGGTCAAGCAGGTGCAAGTGGAGAAGGAGGAGCAGCTGGAAGAATCAAGCAGGAGGCTGATAGAGAGGGAGGAGGACCTGTTCAGCTATGACTCGGTCAATGAGGAAGAGGAGGACGAGCTGCACAAAGACTTCGAGGCTCTGCAACTGAAGCTGTGGATGGCCATCAATGACACCTTCAACCCCTCCTCCTCTGCAGGGGAGCTGAAGGTCCTGAGGAGTGCCATGGTGTCTATCCAGCAGCAGGAGGCGCAGGACCGGCGCTGGAGAGACTGTCAGGAGGAGCGAGTCCCAAGATGGCGTCCTCAGAAATGTCTCAGCATCCACAACATACTGCTCCAGAACATGGTGGAGGGCCGAATAAAGGAGGCTGCCAAAGACACCTCGGGAGGAACCGACTGGCTCTCTTCACCTGTGAAGAGACAGGTTAGTCACCTGGGAGGAGGTGTGGGAGGAGCTCTGCTGGTACTCAGTTTGAGCTGGATGAGAGTTTTTTTTTAAAAATTCAATTATTTATTAGATTTTACATTTTATAATAACAAATACAAAAATACAACAACCAAAAACAAGAAGCAAAAAATCAAAACAAAAACAAAAGAGAACAAGAAAAAAGCAAACAAAAAGAACAAAACAAAAAGTCAGGTAGACATGTAGGTGCAGAAATTGCCCCATTGTTCCACCAAAGCTTCCGTCACATGATCTTACCTTCCCAACATCTTTTCGCAAGTAAAGTTCCCAATCATTCTGGCCACATTTTAAGCATTTGAGTATAGGTGTCCTTTCAGTATTCCAAAATGACACAGGCACATGTTACTGGTGCAGTGCTTAACACTCTAAACTGGTGTTTATTTAATTGTGGCACCTTTCTTTTATCTCCTAGTAGACATAATTTAGGTGATTTGGGCAAGTTACAAACCTTCCATCCCTGCATATAATTCAATACAGTGTTCCAAACTGAAAAAACAAACAAACAGTGGGCATTCAGGGGGCATGTATCAGTACCTTTGGCTTGTTGGCATTTCCAACACAAGTCCTCTCTACCAACACCCATTCTATACAGCCTTGAAGGAGTATAATAATATATATTAAGATTTTTTACTGAATAAATTAAAATTATTCTTATTCAATTAAAATTCAGTTTATCTTGTTTTTCTCTGCTCAATGTTTGCCTAATCTAGCCATTTCAAAAGTATGCTTTAATAATCTATATTGGGCAGGACTAATCCCCCTTTTTGTTTTGGTTGGGACAGTCGATTAATGTTAATACGGGGTTTGATGAGAGTTTTTACCCTACTCCCTGTTCGATGAACCTGTCCAGGTGTGTCGAGTGGGAAGATGTGTGAAGGAAGACCTGCTGACGGTAGTGAGGAGGGTGAAGAACTGCTACCCTCCTCACATGGACATCATGAACCTCTACGCCGGCCTGTACCATCAGGAGTTCTCGGCCCACCTCACTCAGCTCACCGCTGCAGGGCTGGACGACGATGACTGCAGCTACCTGTTGTCCTGGGTCAACCAGTACTACCCACAGTGAGTCTGTGTGGCACTGGGTGTGGCAGCGCTGCCCACAGGCCAAAGAGCAGAGTGCTAATCACCATAGCAACAACCATAACAACAACCCTGAAACAAATCAATGCGAACCTAAACACTTCTACTGAGCTTAACCATGACAGCAGAACCATTACTGGGGAGCCGTTATTGCAGAACTGTCACAGCAGAACCGTTACAGCAGAGCCATTATTGCAGAACCGTTTCAGTAGAACCGTCACAGCAGAGCCATTAAAGCAGGGCCATCACTGCAGAACCGTCACAGTAGAGCTGTTATTGCAGAACTGTAGCAGTAGAAGCATCACAGCAGAGCTGTTACAGTAGAACTATTACAGCAGAACCATTACTGCAGAATGGTTACTGCAAAACGGTTACAGCAGAACCGTCACAGCAGAGCTGTTACATCAGAACTATTACAGCAGAACTATCACAGCAGGTCCTGTCTGAGCATCAGTCCTCTGCCTTACCTGAACACAGCCCAGATTCCTGCTGCACTGTGAAACATTCACAATTAGTTATTTAAACCATCAGCCAGACCTGTAGGTCCCAGTTCTGGTCCACAGGCCTTATCTTTATCCTCTCTGTAATAACCACTGGCTAGTTTCTTTTGCATGATCGTATTCTGTCAGACTCATGTGAAGGAGAGAAGTTAGTGTGTGTGAATTATGATCTTTGCTCGGTGTGGTCAATAAGACTTCAGAAAGTTGTCACGGTTGAGGATTGAGTGGACTCAAGCACGGAGCTGTGAATATAAGCAGTGCGTTTATTTACAATGGATAAAGGTTGACAATAGTTAAAATGTGCAATGATAATAGTTGGTGCGTCCTCCTTCCCGTGCTCAAACCGTGCGTGGTAGTGAGTGCCAGTCTCTCCTCCAAGTGTTTTCTTGTGCTCGTGAATCCTCCGTCCCAGTTCCTAGTTGCACACAGACAATAGTAATGAATAACCAAAAAGAGCAGACAACACTGAGCAACATGAGCGGCTCGTAACATTACCAGGCTTAGTGCAATACTCCAGCGCTGTCGTTCGCTCAGCCACACCATTAAATAGCCCTGCCCAAGATGGTGGATGATTGGTAGCAGCTGGTGGAGAATCGGTTGCAGGTGAGGCAGCTCAGGGCCACAGCGCCTCCGGGTCGGAGGTCCCTCGTTGCTATCCGACCTCCGTAAACACCACAGCGGAGGGAAACAGAGCGAGAGAGGAAAACACACACACACATATACACACAGGCGGGTTGACCGGTCGGGGCACCGTCCGACCCTGACAGTACCCCTTCCTCTAACGCGAGCCACCCGGCGACCCACCAAACTTGTAAGGGTGCCGGTGGCAGAATTCTCTCACCATGGCATCATCGAGAATTGCGGACCGCGGCACCCAGGAGTGCTCTTCCGGACCATACCCATCCCAATCCACCAAAAACTGAAAACCTCTAGCATCCATAATGCGGGTGATGGAGTATGCCGGGGCGCTGTGGATAATCTTTGATTCAGTTTTGAGTGGAATGTGTTTGGTTGAGAGCCATACCTGCTGGCCCACCTGGTACTCTCAGAAAAATTATGGCTCTTAAATGGTTCTTCAGATGTCTTCATGGTTCTTTAAAGAACCATCATATGTCAAAGAACCTTTTTATTTTGTAGATGGTTCTTTAGGTACTACAAATGGTTCTTTAAAGAACAAAAGGTTCTTCATCCTTAGCTATCTAAATTTGATGGTGTAAAATGGCATACATATTTGTTATAATTATAGTGTGAATTATACTGTGTGTTTTGTTTGTGTACATGTGTGTGCAAAGGGGGAGGGCGGGTTACCTGGCAACCTCCAGGAGGTTTGCTCACTGGTGCATCTTTATTTATAAGGCCCTGCTTGGACAAATGCCCACCTACATTTGCGATCTGCTCACACGGAGAAGTACTGTTTCTTACAGCCTGCGTTCAAGCGATCTTTTATTGCTCAATGTTCCATTTGCCAGAACTGAACTGGGAAAGAGGGCTTTTACTTATGCTGCCCCTTTCACATGGAACATGATGCAAAAAGACTGGAAGATAGCAGATCTTATTTCATTAAATGCTTTTAAGTCCAGATTGAGAGAGCCAGAGAAAAATGTTTTTAAAATGTAATTGTTATTTATAATATGTATGTAACTTTGTAATTTCAACGTGTTGTCGCCTCTTGGCCAGGACTCCCTTGCAAAAGAGGTTTTTAATCTCAATGGGACTTTTCCTGGTTAAATAAAGGTTAATAATAATAATAATAATAAAATTACCCTTTAAGAGCAGATGGTAGGAAACTGAATATTCAAATAAAAGTTAGAAATACTTGGTTAAAAATATACTGGTGGCAGGGGTGGGGGCCAAAGCCTAAAGACCCTACCCCCAACACCCCTAACCCTGCAAACCCACTGATCACAAATAATGTGGTAATAGAATATGGAATTTATTATTAAGACGTTTACTGTACTTTAGTTTTAAGTTTTAATAAAGTATTACTATTTTCTGTTTCAAGGCATTACTTTTGAGATTATTATACATATTAGAAAATATAGCAAAATGATAATACTAATTATTGTAAACTTTATAAACCACCCAGCAGTATGTAAAGTCAAATTATAAAATACAAGTAAATAACAATTGTACAACAGAATGTCAGTGTAATGAACACACTTATGTGTAGTGAACACACTTATGTGTTCATTATCGACACACTTACTTAGTTTTGACAAAGCGCACTGCTTAGGTAAAGGATCTGAGTACTTGTTTATCACTGAGCAATTTGTTAATATGTGTTTCGAGCCAAATAAATGACAGAGAGAGAGAGTCACGTTAGAACATGTCGTACTGTGGCAACCTTCCGAAAGAGAAGGGGGGCGTCAATTGTTGGGATGCACATGCGCAGACAGATTGTGCGACCGGTGGGCCTTGAACTTTGTAAGGGAAAAAACACTTTCTCACAGTCGGTGACAGCAAAGCGGATAACAGTCTTCAGTACCTGCTGGTCTTTGAAGCTCTGGATTCTGGGACTGTTGGAAAAGGTAAAACATTTTCATTAAAACCTTTTTACTGTTTTGTTTTTGTTACTTGTCATTGTAGCTTGCTGTTAATGCTGTGCTAACAACAAGGGTTAGCTATGTTAGATACGTTAGCCGCTGATGTTAACGCAATTTAGTATCCAGTATACAGAACTGTTTTCCTAACAAAACCACTGTTATAATTAAGTGAAGGTGCTCCCAGCTAATTTGAACCTTTGGCTTCTCAAATTGCGTGCTGCGTACATAACGTAATGTCAGCTAGACCGATATTAAAATTTATAATATTGTTAAAGTCACTAAAAGGGCGCATGAAGCCTGTTTGACATGAGCGCTGTGTCTGCTCTAGAAACTCTTACATTAAATACTCACATCAGCCTGTACTTTGCAGTCTGTAAGAGCTGTATAAAACACAGCTATGCGTAAGTGTTTTGAATGAATAGAATGTGACACATGAGAAGGTGTGTCTTTGACTGTTACTGTATAACTTATTTTCAGACTACTTGACAAGTTATGCTCCGGTCATTTGATGTTTCAAAGATAGATGATCTTTTGTGATATAGTTAAATTTTCTTTGTACATTTCATTTATCCACCATCATACATTAAGCCAAGAAGAGGTCATTATACTATACAAGTACTATACTATACTATACAAGAGGTATCAACGCTGGGCCAAAGTTCAACACGTGGTTAAAGTTTGTAATCCAGCCGGGGTGTAAATATCACTCAGCAACCAGTCGTAGAGATGAAGCAGGCAGCATCAACACATAAATCTACTCTTCCCAGCTTAAATCACAAGAGCATCTCTGACCGAAAAGCTGATTTTTCACATTTGCAAAAATTAATTCAGATTCACACTAATTCCTTTCACAGCTCCAACAAAATGAGGAAGAGGAGGGGGAAACACAATTAGATTGAATTACAATTGGATGGAAGTCGAGGACAAGGAGAAGGAAGCTTTGGATGAGGAGGAAGAAAAACAGCAGGAGCATCTTTAGGGATCTCTGTGATGTCATTGAGATTGGTTTCATTAATATGGTCCTCTCACAAAGAAAGATGACTTGTTTTAGTTCACCTACTTCCTGTATTAAATAGTGATGTGCAAAATGTTGTGGAAAACCACAGAGCAGGCACGTATAGGGCATCTGCAGGTAAATGAACGTCAAATCTCTCAGACTAAAATCTGTATTATACTTTTAGTCTTAAGACCATATGTTGTATATTTATCACCCTTATGATAAAACCCATGTCAGCCATTAGTTTATGGACTTTGTATTTTGAAGCCTCAACGTTTGCTTTATTGCTATAGCTATGTTGGTTGTTGTGAGCCTTTTGGGACCATATTAAGACAAGGGATCAGAATCTGAAGTCGTGCACACTACTGTTTCATTTATTGTGTATCCATAAGATTTGTACAGCAGATCCAAGTTGTGCCTTGAAAACAGGAACGTTGTCTGCATAGAGGAGAACTTTAATAGCAGGCTTGTATAAAGTGAAGCTTTGTGCTCACATTTGCTACAAACACTTGTTTTAATTCTGTCTCCCTGTTTTGATGCAGATTTCACTTGAAATCAGGCAAGAACGGGACTTTCTTTTTTAATGTGTTCTTGTGAATTGATTGTGTATCGCATACATTTGATTTGACTTTCTGCGAGACAACAGTCGTCTGCTGGCCAAAAAAGTTTTCCAAATACCTCCACGTGATCAAGCCTGGATTTAGAAAAGAATAGCAAAAAAAATCTGCACCTCCTGCTTTACATGCAATTTGTGTTTGTGTGTTTAGAGGTGGTGGTGAAAGGGGAGACCTTGGCTCATCCAGCTGGAGAGCCTGACCAGGAAGAGTCGAAAATTAACTATGCTCTTCCAGGGCACCCTGCAGACTCGGCTGCTGGCATTGGCGAGTGAGTGCAGCCGCCGCTGGGATGACGTGAACACCAAACAGGAGTCCATCACAGGTCGACCTTCTGAGGAGGGTTTCACTTTTCTCTCTTCTTTATAATTGACCCTTGTTTTCTCTCTCTCAGCTCCTTGTCTCAGAGTGGGAGGGATTTGAAGCACAAAGGGAGGAGCTTGTTGTTTGGTTGGGTGATATGGATGTCCACCTGAGTGAGGTTGACCACTGACAGGAAACACCTGTGAAAAACTGAAACAACTGCAGGTGTGGGGTTGTTTTGATATGACATATATTTGATATGATACATACGTCAGAGACATGGTCCTAAACTGGAATAACAAAGGACCGTGAGTCCAACATGAAATTTCCCTTACATAACGCTGAAGTTCATTCATCATTTTAATCAAAAACTTGTTGTTGAAATATTTTTACTGAACATGCAAGCATCTGCTGATGAAAATGTGTTGATTTATTGGTCTGTTATGAAGCTATTGCTATTTCTAATCTGTTTTTATATCTTTCTGATGTTTTATTAATTAAGCAATACATGTATTAATTGTTGTGTTATCTATAGATATAGTATTTATATATTTTTGTTTATAGTATAGTAAAAATATTTAATTATTACTGTTTAAATGACTAATATGTGACATGTATTAGCTGTGATGTTGTGCTGAGGGTTAAAATGTCCTTTTGTCTTTTGGTAACTACGAAATGGCAATAAACCATTAATATACAGTGGGGCAAAAAAGTATTTAGTCAGCCACCGATTGTGCAAGTTCCCCCACTTAAAATGATGACAGAGGTCAGTAATTTGCACCAGAGGTACACTTCAACTGTGAGAGACAGAATGTGAAAAAAAAATCCATGAATTCACATGGTAGGATTTGTAAAGAATTTATTCGTAAATTAGGGTGGAAAATAAGTATTTGGTCACCTCAAACAAGGAAAATCTCTGGCTCTCACAGACCTGTAACGTCTTCTGTAAGAAGCTTTTCTGTCCCCCACTCGTTACCTGTATGAATGGCACCTGTTTGAACTCATCATCTGTATAAAAGACACCTGTCCACAGCCTCAAACAGTCAGACTCCAAAATCCGCCATGGCCAAGACCAAAGAGCTTTCGAAGGACACCAGGAAAAGTATTGTAGACCTGCACCAGACTGGGAAGAGTGAATCTACAATAGGCAAGCAGCTTGGTGTGAAAAAATCAACTGTGGGAGCAATCATCAGAAAATGGAAGACATACAAGACCACTGATAATCTCCCACGCAAGATCTCATCCCGTGGGGTCAAAATGATCATGAGAACGGTGAGCAAAGATCCCAGAACCACACGGGGGGACCTGGTGAATGACCTGCAGAGAGCTGGGACCAAAGTAACAAAGGTCACCATCAGTAACACACTACAACGGCAGGGAATCAAATCCCGCAGTGCCAGACGTGTTCCGCTGCTGAAGCCAGTGCATGTCCAGGCCCGTCTGAAGTTTGCCAGAGAGCACATGGATGATACAGCAGAGGATTGTCATGTGGTCAGATGAAACCAAAGTAGAACTTTTTGGTATAAACGCAACTCGTCGTGTTTGGAGGAAGAAGAATACTGAGTTGCATCCCAAGAACACCATACCTACTGTGAAGCATGGGGGTGGAAACATCATGCTATGGGGCTGTTTTTCTGCCAAGGGGACAGGACGACTGATCCGTGTTAAGGACAGAATGAATGGGGCCATGTATCGTGAGATTTTGAGCCAAAACCTCCTTCCATCAGTGAGAACTTTGAAGATGAAACGAGGCTGGGTCTTCCAACATGACAATGATCCAAAACACACCGCCCGGGCAACAAAGGAGTGGCTCCGTAAGAAGCATTTGAAAGTCCTGGAGTGGCCTAGCCAGTCTCCAGACCTCAACCCCATAGAAAATCTGTGGCGGGAGTTGAAAGTCCGTGTTGCTCGGCGACAGCCCCAAAACATCACTGCTCTCGAGAAGATCTGCATGGAGGAATGGGCCAAAATACCAGCTACTGTGTGTGCAAACCTGGTAAAGACCTATAGTAAACGTTTGACCTCTGTTATTGCCAACAAAGGTTATGTTACAAAGTATTGAGTTGTATTTTTGTTATTGACCAAATACTTATTTTCCAACCTAATTTACGAATAAATTCTTTACAAATCCTACCATGTGGATTCATGGATTTTTTTTTCACATTCTGTCTCTCACAGTTGAAGTGTACCTCTGGTGCAAATTACTGACCTCTGTCATCATTTTAGGTGGGGGAACTTGCACAATCGGTGGCTGACTAAATACTTTTTTGCCCCACTGTATGTCTATGCTGTTGTTCTTGTATTTATTTTACCCTGCTCAAATTCAATTTATCTTACACTTTATTTTGTTGTTTTTTTTTTTTGGTTTTTTTTTTGCCTGTCCCGTTTGCCTCCTTTGCCATCAGAATTATTGTCTAAAGGCAAAGAAAGATGCCCAACGGATTTACTTTACCAAATTGACCATCCCAGCCTTGCCATAATGGTCCATTTGATTCATCTTTTATTGTTTATTTTATTTTCACTTGCTGAATACGGGACAGACTTGACTGAGGGAAAGAAGGGGAGAAAGAAAGAGGGAAAGAGAAACAGCTGAGAAGAGGGACGGGGGAGAAGGGCAAAAAACAAAAACCAACAGAATGGGCAGAAGAAGAAAAAAAGAAAAAGAAAATGCATATATCGATCACCTGGATCACCTGTTGAGAAAGAAAAAAGAAAACAAGCAGAAGAGAACAAGAGTAATAGAATAAACAACATCATGGGAATATGACAGTAAATGCTAAATATTAAACATTATTGTGCAGCACGTAAGATCAACAGAACACAGTGTGCTTTGAGGTAGGAGCCAAAAAGGGTGTAGTTTGTGGGTGTGATCACCCGTGTGTACACCTGTGAGCATGGACGCGCTTGTTTTGTTTTTTTTAAAAGGTTCTTTCATGTAATGATCTGCTAGAGGGTGTGGGGGGGCCACAGCCCCGTCCTCCAGGGCATGAAGCAGGTATGGAGGAGATCAAAACTCCAGACATCCAGAGGCCCTCAGAACACAAGAGACCAAGGAAGACCAACAGAGGGGCAGCCACGCCACTGTCCCAGAAAGAGCTGAGGAGAGTCCCAGATGAGGGTTCACTCAGCAGCCGCGGAGCAGAAGCCAGGGGGAGTTGCAGTGACGCGCCCGTGAGCTCCGCCGGCAGCCAGCCGTGCCTGAGTGACCGAGCCCCAGGCCGAGAGGCCGGGGGCACCCCACCTCCGAAGTGGCCCGAGCGAGCCCCAGGCTCCAGGCCCCGATAAGCGGCCGCCAAGGAGTGAGCCGGTGTGTACCTGGACGCCCATCCCCAGACACAAAGAAGCACCAACGCACCGATGTCTGAGGGAGTCTGCCACTGGCAGGGGAAGTGGTGGTGGGGGGAGATAGGCCTCCAAACCTTGGAGGGCCTGAGATGTCCCCAGAGAGGTGGCGTCTGATACCCAACCTGACATATAGACACAGACATACAGGCACACACAGATACAAACATCCATTCCCACCCTCATGCTCTCATATGCACTTACTCCACACTCAACCAATGTGGAGACAGACATAAAGAGACGCTGTACACACAATCACACTCCCCAAGCGTACTCTACGAACCGGGTCTAGGTACCCTTGCCCCTGGAGGGGGGAATTGCACCCAGACCCAGGTGGTGTTACCCTTTTCCCTGCGGCGGGGAGAGGCAGACCGCCCCGACTCCGCAGCAGCAGGGAGGCCCCACACTCCAGACCGCAGTCGGACGGCCAACTCCTCCTCTTAGCCCCCCCGCTCCAGCAGGCCGCAGAGAATGGGGGTGAGAGAAGACTCCAAACCTCCCTCCACCCGCTCATTGTAGTGTTGATGCATGTGTGTTCTAAGGTGCATTTAAAACCCAGGAGGGCATGGAGCTACCTGCCAGAGAGCACCAGGTACATTTTATTTTGAAAGATTTAAAATGGTTCTTTAAAGAACCACTCAAAAAAGGTTCTTTAAAATGTTTTTTTTAAAGAACCATTTGAAGGACCTTTTTAAAAATGGTGTCTTTACAGTAAGACCCTGACAAAAGTATTCTCTCCGTAAAGTATAACTCTGGTGTACTTGTAGTCAGAATGATCCCAGCAATACGTCACACAGTAAGAACCTGGTCCGTGTTCTGAGGCACCTTGGAACCCACACAGGTGCTGAACTTTGTGAGGTCATCACAACACACAGCAGCTACCATTAAGAGACAGTCACGCCTTTAAACGAGGTGCACAAGTTCTGGTCCCGTTCAATGGAGTAGTCACAGTATCTGAGCCTGAGTTCAGATTTGTGTTTTAGGACTTTTTATGGTCTTTTTTTCCTCCTCCACAGAGCACAAAGTGCTTTACACAGAAAGGATCAGCTCATGTTACAGGCTGAAGAAACAATAAGAGACTTTAGCAGTTAGGTTAATTTTAGCTCATCAATAAAAAGCTAGAAGCTCTTAACTGACCAAACACTCAGTTTTATCTCACATCTATAAAGAATCCTTCCAGAAATTCCTGAATCCAGAACACCTTTTGGGTCATCCATCTCCTGTAGGGTGGTCACGCTAACAGAACCAGATACATTGTTTCATTTAATTTAGTTCAATTTTATATTTCTATCACCAAATCACAACAGTTTCCTAAAGTTAAAAACTCAATAATAAATAATAAAAAGAAAACAGAGAAAAACCCAACAATTATATGACCCTGCTTGAGCAAGCGCTTTTTGACAGTGGGAAGGAAAAACTCCCTGTTTGACAGGAAGAAACCTCCAGCAGAACCAAGCTCAGGTACACAGCCATCTGCTGTGAGCGGTGGGGGGTTATGGGAGGAAGATGGGACAAAAGACATACTGTGGGAGAGAGCTAGAGATTAATAATACCTAATGATTAAATGCAGAGAGGTCAATTTTCACATAGAGAGTGGAGATGAAACACTCAGTGCATCACGTCCTGCTGCATGCTCAATCATCCAGGTAAGAAAATCCCAAAAGGTGGATTCTGTTCATCTGGATGTTTTCAGTGGGAGAAATGACCTTGTAAACAGTATATTTGTATAATGACTGAAACTAGCACAACTGGCTGTTAAGTCAATTTCTTGATCATTAATATGCAAATTGTCAAGACCCTTGATCAACAACCACTGATAAATGGCCATGAGTACCATTCACAGAGAGTTGGGGAATGGCTGAACTCACAGCATTGTAAGATGGTGAAAAATGTACCCTTAGGCTGCCTCCTTGATTCAGAGATGGTCTTTCCCTTTTCACATAAATGGCCTCCCTGACTTCCCGCTCCCTCCTTGTCCAGGATGTGTACATCCTCATTATTGAAAGAGTGTCCAGTGGCCTGTTGGTGTGAATAGACTGCTTAGTCCTGGCCTGATGAGCTCTTCTGTGTTGCGCCACCTGCTTTACCTCTTTAGGTTGTTTGGTTTCCCCGATGTATAAATCATGGCAATCCTCCTGGTACTTGGTGGCCCAACACATTCACATTCACCAGGGAGATGCAAAGTGGCAGGTTAGCCTTCTTAAACTGTGAAATTTCCATCAGTAATGGGGGGCATTTAAAAGTTGATGTGAACCGTAAACCTACACACACTGTTCAGAATTTAAGGTCTTACTCTCATCATTCACTGGAGCACAAACTGGGTTCATCGGGACGCTACAACACAGAGCGAACACCATCCTGACAGGCAGAGCAGCCAGGAGTTTGTATCAGGAGTATCGGAATAGTTGAGACTCTTAGCACCGCGTCTCTTTGGCTTTCAAACCGCAAAACAGGCTGCGCCAAAAATTGGTCAAAACAGAAACAAAGCTATATAGTGTATGCTGTTAAGTAGCAGGAGGATTGCCATGATGTATACATCGGGGAAACCAAACAACCTCTGACTATCAAAAGGGCCTGGAAGCCTGTATGTAACTGCAGACTCAAGTGCAGAACCAAACGCAGAGACAACAGAGTAACTTTTGTACAAACATCTACATCTACAATCGTAGAGTTAAAAAAAATCCTAAACATCAACTCCATTAGCAATAACCCAATCATCCTTAATGGACGTCCTCTGGAGGAAGTACACTCTTTCAACTAACTGGGCGGCATCATCGACCAGCAACGTGGAACCGATGCAGATGTCAAGGCAAGGCTCAGCAACGCAAGAGTCGCCTTCATCCAGCTCAAGAACATCTGGCCTTCCAGAGAGCTGACCGAGACTACCAAGATCCAGAGATGGGCAGTAACGCGTTACTTTTAATGCGTTACTGTAATCTGATTACTTTTTCAAGTAACGAGTAAAGTAAGGGATTACCATTGCAAAAACGGTAATTAGATTACTGTTACTTTCCCGTAGGAATGCTGCGTTACTGCTTTACTAAAACCGTGATTTTTTTGCCAGAATGTCTCATGACAGTGACGTAAGCGAGTGCGACGTTTGTGACAACAGCTGTCTGCAGATCAACAATGGATCATATATCAAGTGCGGGAGAGAGTATGCAACGTTTAAAGCTTGGAAGTACTGACCTTACTTTGAGTTTGATTCCATAAAAAGTGACAAAAACATTAGCGTCCATTGTGGGTGGGAAGAAAACTTCTTTTTACACCGAAAAAAACCCGTAAACTTCCAAGCAAGCTCCGAGTGCGCAACGACGTAATGGGAAATTCACAGAGAAACTCGCGGATTCTTCCACTGACCGCTGTGCCACACCTGCACCAGAGCACACCTCCGCCTACCCCACTCCTGCTTTACAGGTGAAAATAGAGCACCAGGACTGCTAGTCTTTGATTTTATTTACTTTCTGCTGTGTTTTACTTGCATCTATTTGAAAGACTGAGTGCAGACACAAAAAATATTTTATTTTATGTGCTGGAATGTGCAGAAAATAGGTTTAAATGTTAAACTAATTTCTTCAAGTCAGAGAATGGTGCATATAATTTAATTTTTGCTTGATGCATAAAGTTAAAAGATTAAAACGGATAAAACAAGTTTAAAAAAAAGAGACTTTTCCATTTGATTACATTTTGTATGATGGATTATGCAGAAAAAGTAGAATTGGCTTGACAGATCTATCGTTTTATCACCTATTCAGGTTATAAATCATGTTTTTAAAAAGTAACTAAGTAACTAAGTAATTAATTACTTTTGAAAATAAGTAATCAGTAAAGTAACTGGATTACTTTTGGGGGAAGTAATCAGTAATTAGTTACTGATTACTTTTTTCAAGTAACTTGACCAACACTGCCAAGATCCGACTGTTCAACTCCAACATGAAGTCAGTCCAGCTGTATGGGGCTGAAACTTGTAAGACAAACAAACCTCAAACAGAGAAATCCAGACATTCCAGAACAGCTGTCTCAGAAGGATTCTCCACATTCGCTGGCCAGACACTATCAGTAACATAACCTATGTTGAACCTGTCAACTCCCAGTAGAGGAAGAATCAGGAAGAAAAAGAAGAACGGACAGGGAAATCTGCGCTTTCACAGATAGCACTTTATCAATAAAGAAGTGTAGGAAGTTTTCACAAATTTCCTGAGAGGACTCGACACCAACAGTCTGTGGAGCATGAAGGACCCTGTCAATAGTCTTAAATAAGACATGAGGCTTACGACAATTTGACTGAATAATAGCAGCAAAATGTTTCCTCTTAGCATCTTGTACAGTCTTCTGATAGGAATTCCAGTAGTTTTGTAATATTTGGTATGACACCTGAAGTAGATCCTTCTTCCATTTACTTTCAGTTCTCCTACACTTTCTTCTGGCAGCACAGAGTGTCTTCATTCAGCCAGGGTTCAGATTTGGCTTTAACTTACCTAAGTTTAAAAGGGGCCACCGAATCTAAAACAGTTTGGCAGACTGAGTAAAATCATGTACTCAGCTCTTCTGTATCATTACATATGGAGTCAGGAAGGCTGCAGTTCTGATTAAAAACAATAGAGAACTGACCAGCAGAGGAAGGGTTAAAAATACGACAGCATCTAGCAACAACAGGAGGAGGATTAACTTTGGTACAAGGAAGGGAAACCTCAAACAAGACAGGCTTATGATCCGACCATACAATATCACAAACCTCTAAGTTAGAGACAGGTAGATTGTGAGTTAAAACAAGATCCAACGTGTGCCCATATTTTTGGGTAGGCACAGACAAAGGTTGCACAAGATCAAAAGAGTCAATAAGATTTAAAAAGTCCTTTGCCATTGGCTTGCCAGGGCAGCACACGTGAATATTTAAGTCCCCAGTAATAAGGACATGATCATATTTTGGCATAATTTCAGCCAACAGATCAGAAAAGTCATTTAAGAAGTCCTTATTGTATTTTGGGGGTCTGTAACCCACAGCACAGAGCACTGTGTGACAGCAACCTAGCTCAAACACACTCAGTTCAAAGCTACTAGGTGATGTTGATAAGGACAGTGGTTTACATTTATACTGCTTCTTAAAAACAACTCCTGCTCTGCCTGATATTCGAGGAGAGTTTAAAAAGCAGCAGTCATCTGGTAAGAGATCTATGAAAACGCTGGACTCACCGGCCCTCAACCATGTCTCAGTTATACAGAGGAAATCCAATCCTTGGGTCATAAAAAAATCCTTTAAAATAAAAGTTTTATTACTCAGCGATCTAGTGTTCATCAATCCAAATCTGGTGGAGGTCAGCGTGTTCTTGGCTGACTGCGAGACCCGACACAGCGGCCGCAGGTTCTGTAGGTTTGCACCGCGCCGACGAAGATGAGGGAAAATCTTTCGCGGCTGGGACATCTGATCCGAGCCAACAACGGGCACCAGCCAGGCATCGATGGGCTCCAGAGAGCATGGAGAAAAGACATGGCGAAGCACAGATCCACGTTCGTTCCAAGGAGCTGGGGAAGAGCGCACCAAGTATGGCTTAAGTTTCACGAGCAGACAGCTGCGTTTGCCTCGGCGTCTGAAACGCTTTCGCTGTGAGGCTGGGGCCAGGGTCCAACAAAGGTTAGCTGGTATCCCAGATACCGCGCGCCGCACGCCGCACGAGGCCGCTTTGTAAGGCGCTCATATCACCAGTGGCGAGACCCGCGTTGTAGGTGGCGGTCCTGGCGTTCACATCAGTTTTCTCTGATGGACTCTCCATCCACAAATGCACATTGGCCAAGAGTTGGGAATGTCTACTAATGTCCGTAGACTCATCAAGTTGCAATGCAAACCTCCCACTGAAGCGTATCTTCTCCAAAACCACACTTTTGATGTCTGCAGACATGTCATCAATACGTCTGGCAATTGTGTTATCTGAGAGCAGGACTTTTTCGGGGGCTATTTCTTTAACTGCATCAGGTCCGAGCATCTCATTCACAATGGCTTTGCAGGCAGGTAGAGTATTAATGTCTCTACTACGGTGTGGTTTTTTTGCTATAAGTTCAGCCACTAAGTGGCTAGCTTTGAGAGCTCTTTCAGACACCTTTGTGTTTTTTCTCAGTAAAGTTGTTTCTCAGCGTGTTCAAGCAGGCAAACAAAATAGTCTCTGTTCTTGTTTTGAAGTGAGGGATGTTTTGTGTGGAAATGGCGTTTGAGCTTGCTTGGGACCATGGTACTGTTTGAGAGCTTTTCTCCACACACCAAACATAACGGAGTCGGTGCAGTCGGATCTCCAGTGAAAGCAAATCCGAATGAAAGATAACTTTCGCTGTATTGCCGCGAGCTCACCGTTTTTGCTTTCTTTTGACTAGCGCTCGTACTAGGCTCTTCTGGATTAGAATTTTTTGGACCAATTAATTAAAATTAAATAATTTCCCACGGCACACCTGACAATCTCTCATGGCACACCTATGTGACACGGAACAGTGGTTGGAAAACACTGGGTTACCTGATCCAGCCGTAACTACATGCTTTATCAAAAAGGAAAGTTTGAAGCAAACTTTCAAACTTGCCTTTCCTTTTCCTAGTTTTAAGACTATAGTCTTAAAAGTAGAGATAGTGCCTGTCTCCTAAATACAAACTGGAAGCTGGTTCCACAGAAGAGGGCCTGAAAACTGAAGGCTCTGCCTCCTATTCTACTTTTAAATACTCTAGTAACAAAAAGTAAGCCCACAACAGATCATTTGCCTCCTATCCAAGAATACTCCTCTGTCACACCATCCCTCTGCATGTCCTCCTTCAGTACATCCTCCTCTGAAGTCTTGCTCTTCTCCTTCTGCCTGGTAACTGTATCTCCAGCCTCCACGCTCCCTCCTCTCCACATGCTCAATGCAGCTCATTTGTGATCCTGTCTATACTGCTCTCTGAAAATCTTCACCTCTGTCTCCTGTCTTTTTGTCAGTGCTACTGTCTCCAAAGCATACATCACAAAAACACTCAGATATGGTCATTATGTTTGTAGCCTCTGCCACAGCCGCCTCTGTTAGGTGGCTGGTTTCTGGAACCTGTCTAAGGACTGGGACAGGGCTTTCCTGTAGTGCAGAGTTGGTGTGGAGCCAACTGGTCAATTTTGTTAGTGTATGTACACTCGTTATTTATAGACACCAGGTCTATGAATAACGAGTGTAGAGGAACTTTGTAGACTCTCCATAGGCTCCTGTTGTTAGTCTTTTTCTTTTGTTCATTCTTCTGTTATTCACATTAGTATTTGTGTACTTTTGCAATGCCAGAGTTGACGAGTGGTGTAATCTTGAATGTCTGTTGTTTCATTGCAGTGAAATCCTGGAACATACGGAGCTGGATGGACAGATAAAGGTGCCCTGTCTGGGTTCTCTGCTCCCGCAAAATGAGCTGAAGCTGCTGGAGGAGCAGTACCTGACCCACAAAGAGGTAAAGAGCAGCAAGAACTGATGCTGCTGTCGGGTCAACTCAGTTCTGTCCCCCCATGTTAAAACTGTTGAGGGTGGCTTCTCGCTTTGGCCTGATGGTCGGCTTTCTGCTGGGGTGATTACATAGAGAACCCAGACTCTATGATAACTCAACAGCGTCTGATTATAATTTGTAGAACAAATGTGAAGTGAAACGTTTTCTTTAGGAAAAGGTGAAGCTGTGGCTGAACACTGCCCTGAAGAAGGAACAAGAGAACTGGCTGAGTGGAAGGACACCCGAAATCATCGATGGTTATTACTTCAGTTGTCTGGCTGTAGACGTCATACAGGTGAGGCTCAGGTGAGACCCATTGTGCAGGTGAGGCTCGGTCTGTGTTAAGTTGATTAGTGTTGTGATGTTTGTGTTTTCAGGTGATGACCGGTTCCCTGTCTGAGTTCAGCTGTGCCATCAAAGACAAGAGAAAAGCTCAGAGGCTCACAGTTCAGCTTGAGAACTTCATGTACAGGTACAGTCGTACTATGTGGTTCGCTAATCTTGAACTTACTTTTTATGTTACGGCATCATTCCTCCCATGCTCACTGAATATTTACTACAAATATATAACTTAATGCTGTCAGCATTAATCCCGTTAACATGAAGTTAACGCCATAACGGCATTAACATGACAAATCTCCGTTAGCGAGTTAACGCGGATCGCCCTGTGCGAGGGCTGCATGGCGTCAACGTGTTAACGTTGTTACCTTGTTAACGCATTAGCACCCTGCAGCCCCTTGCACGGGGCGATCCGTGTTAACTTGCTAATGGAGCAACGATAATGTGGTTATGGCGTTAATGTCATTTTAACGAGATTAACACTGACAGCACTAATATAACTATATTGTAACGTTTTCCACTTTAAATAAAAATGGTAGAGCTCAGCAATAAATTGTTCCACAAACTTATTTAAATAAAATTCTTCATAAAGCCTTCACTGCTTGTTCACATTTTCCATATTAAAATTGATCTTCAGTCAATATTTGAAGTCTGTTTTTGACCTGAAAAAAATGCAGACATGTAAATGACGTCTGATTGACACCCAGATGTGTAACAAATGTATGTGTGTGTGTGTGTGTGTGTGTGTGTGTGTGTGTGTTTCAGCTATGTGAAGTGTGTGGAAGAGTTTGTGAAGGGAAACCATGGTAATGTCCGCTCGGTGATCAAAGCTCAGCTGGTCTGCGAGCAGCAGCTCAGGTGAGGTCACCTGTTCAGTTCTCAGACACCTGAGTCTTTGAAAGTCTTCCAAACAGAGTGGACTAGATCACATGACCTGTCTAAGGACCAAGGATAGAGTAGGATTAGATCTACCTAACTTTCAGCACTACTTCTTAGCCAACAGGCTTCAATTTATCTCAGGATGGCTAAAACATACCTACATCAAGCGACATGAATGCTTTAAAAGCATCCACATCAGCTCTCTGACAGCATGGGGGGAGTTTCTAAAATTGACACAGTCTTCATTAATCCCATGCAAATGTAGCACCCCGGTGAGGGAATGGCCACATTAATATTATTTTGTGTAAAACACTTGTGTTATGGGACATTTTTCATTACTATATGTACTCATTTTCAGTTACTTTAAAAGAATAGAAACCCATGTAAAAGGGAGTCATTTTATGTTAGAAAGCAGTAAGGGCGGAACGTTGGTGGCTGCTCTAGGGTTTCGGGGTGCAGTAAGTGGAGCCCACCTTCTGCTGCTTCCTCAGACACGTTCTAGAGGAAAACAGAGATGCATTGTGTCTTCCTTACTCCACTCTTCACCTGCTTTTACAGGTTGGTAAATGGTGTTTGTACTGAAAAAGTTGTTTATTGTTACCACAGTTACCCATGGTAATGTGAATGAGAGAATTTAAGGCGGTCCGCCTGAGTTACTTACAGTGTTGTGCAAGTTACTTTGAAAAAGTAATTAATTATAGTTACTAGTTACTTCTTCAAAAAAGTAACTGAGTTAGCAATTGAGTTACAATATTCTAAAAGTAATTAATTACATGAAAAGTAACTATTGCGTTACTTTAAAAAAAACGTTTAACCCCCTGGGTCCAGGGTATAATTGGCCATTTTTAACTACTTTTGATTTTCCCTCCACATTTTACCTTTAAAAACTATTTACTTTGCCTTGTGTTAATTCCAGTTCTTTTGATTCTTAGGGCCAAGAAAACACAGCTCAAAAGTGGTCTTTTACTTTAAAAAATGATCTTTATTTACATTTTCTGGAATATGGAGACCTGAGCACACAGCACACAGCCCCAGGTCTGAAGCACAAATGGAAGCCTAGTTATTTATATACTTGCTCTCATGTCACACCACACTTTAAGTTTCGATCAAACAGCCTAGTTGGTTTCACTTTCACTTCATTTTAGCTGCAAAAGCACGCTCTGCAACAGCAGCACTTTTTGGCACAGAGTGTACTCAGAGTTAGGCCTTTCTCATATGAAGCAATATAATCAGCATATAAACATTTGATATGATAAATTTAACGTCAACACTTGTTTGGTATCATCCTTTTCAGCACAACGTCCCATGTCTGAATTTACAGTCATGTTTTCATTTTGACACACTGTATTAACACAATTGATCTATAATCAGACAAAAAACATAAAATCATAGTAGAAAAAGTTATTTTTTACTGTAACAACCACAAACATGTTGTCATGAAACGCTGTGTGGCAGGCAGGAGTAGGACCCAAGATGCAGGCACTCAGACGCGAGGGATGAACTCAAAAAACTCAGCTTTATTTGCTGACAGGGGAAAAGCATACAAAACTAAACTGGGAAAATATAAACTTACACTTGACAGAGAGGCACACGAGGAAACACACAGCTTGAGGCAGTGGTTCCCACACACACACACACATTGCCACACACACAAACACATCCTCCAACCACACATACCCATATTTTCAGGGGGTGGCTGTAGCTCAGGTGGCAGAGCAGGTCAGCCACTAATCAGAAGGTCGGTGGTTCGATCCCAGGCTGCATCCTGGCTGCATGCCAAATATCCTTGGGCAAGATACTAACCCCATGTTTGCCTACTGGTGGTGGTCAGAGGGCCCGGTGGCGCCTGTGTCCGGCAGCCTCGCCTCTGTCAGTGCGCCCCAGGGCAGCTGTGGCTACAATGTAGCTTGCTATCGCCTGTGGGTGGATGACTGAATGTAGTGTAAAGCGCTTTGGGGTCCTATGGACTAGAAAAGCGCTATACAAATGCAGGCCATACCCATATTTTGCTCCATTGCGGTTTATTTCACACCTCAAGCATTTAGTAAACAATTAAGCAAATACAAGTAATCTGCAATAAGTTACAGGTAGTAATAAAATAAACTACTAACTCTTTTAGGCTATGTCAGCACCTACACGGGTATTTTTGAAAACACAGCTGTTTCGTCCACACGTAAACGGCGTTTCGAATCACCGAAAACTGAGATTTTTTAAACTCCTTTTTTGCGTTTACGCGCGGACGAGGAATACAGAGTTCGCCAATCAACGTCAAAGGTATGTGCCTTTTTTCACGTCACGCTGTGCGCCACGTTATTGTTTACATGAGGTGAATTGCAGAATGGGAGATAGAGACAAAATACTGTTACTATTAATCTTCAGGTTTTACACGCTTAAATATACACACGCAGTTACTGTCCCTCCATTTACAAAGGCAGAGGCGTCACAGTGTGATTATTTTACGTGTAGTTGTTTTTTTTCATGTGTAATAATAGTCAACATTGCTATCAATACATTTTTCAAATGGAACAGAAAACAAAAGCAGTGCACAGTAAACACCGGAGCCCAAGAACACAGCCCAAACACAGTTCAGTTCAGGCAGCCGACCGTGCGGACGGCAATGGCGGCGGCGGCGTGGAAACAGATCAGGGGGCTGGCTGTGCGGACGGCGGCGGCGACGAAGGAGGCTTGGAGGCTGGACCAGACGAGGATGAAGGTTCGGAGGCTGGACCAGACGAGGATGAAGGCTCGGAGGCTGGACCAGATGAGGATGAAGCTGCTGATGGCTGGACCAGATGAGGAGGAAGCTGCTGATGGCTGGACCAGATGAGGATGAAGCTGTTGATGGCTGGGCGGGCCCCTCAGACCCTCCAGCGGAGGCAGGTTGCTGGACGGGCCCTCCGGAACCCCCAGTGGAGACGAGGAAGTGCTGGCCAGGCCCTCCCGAGCTTCCAGCAGGAGCAGATGCAGAGCCAGAGGGTGTGGGGACCCCTGGCTGAACATTAGGCTGACTAGGTGGGTGAGTGTGTGGCTGACCAGGGAACTGAATTGCTACAAGGGACTGAACTGAAGTCTGAAGTGGCACAGGGGACTGAACTGAAGTCGACTCAGCTAATGGTTCATATAGGGGTTGTTTTTGTGTGTGTGTGTGTGTGTGTGTGTGTGTGTGTGTGTGTGTGTGTGTGTGTGTGTGTGTGTGTGTGTGTGTGTTGATATTTTAGAATATCAACAAATTAAATACATAGTAAAAAAGAAATTTAAACCCAGTCGAATCACAAACACCACCAAGTGTGGTACAGTTTCTTACTCTTAAAACCCCAAATTACTGTCCAAAATATACAGAATGCTTTCTAAAACATATGAATCAATATCACTTCCTATTGCAAAATGGGAAATAGATTTATCAGTCAACTTAGACTGAAACTTCTGATCTCAGGTATGCATAAAAACCTTTCATTTAAATAGAAATTCCATTCTGCAATTAATTCAATACAAAACATTACATACTGTAGAGTGCACTATACGGGTCATCGGATGCTCACATTGTCAAGCCAATACACCAGACAATTATATTCACGCTCTTAGGTCCTGTCCACCAGTTTAGAAGTTTTGGTGCGGAATATGTGAAGACTTATCAGCGTCTGAAATGTGACAGCAAAACACAATAAAATACAAACGAGTGAGAACAGAAGAGTCAATAAACGCATTCAAAAGTGATTTACTCAAGCAAGAATGGGAGATGCTGTATAAGGAAAAAAATATTGATAAAGCTTATGAGATTTTTTTAGGAAAATTTAAACTGTTATATAATAGTCATTGCCCAGTAAAGAAATATAGTAAAAAACAAAAATATGCAGAGTGCCCATGGATTACAAAAGGATTGCAAAATGCATGTAAGAAGAAAAATACCTTATACAGAGAATTTATAATGAACAGAAGTACAGAAGCTGAAAATAAATACAAGAAATATAAAAATAAATTAACGAGTATTTTAAGGTCATGTAAAAAGGAATACTATGAAAAATTACTGATTATGAATAAAAATAATATTAAAGGGATCTGGAAAACATTAAATACCATCATCAAAAAGGGCTCGGGGCAGGCAGACTATCCTTCGTATTTCGCAAATAATGATAGAAATATTACTAATATGAGAGATGTGGTAAATGAGTTCAATAAATTCTTTGTAAGTGTTGGGCCAGACTTGGCTGAAACAATTCCTGATATAACAGATTCTGTAGAGAAAGAAACTAGACTCATTGACCGCAATCCTCATTCAATGTTCTTAACGGTGGTGGAAGAAATGGAAATCATTGATATTGTTGGGAAATCACAAACAAAAAACTCTACAGACTCTGACGACATTGATATGGAAATCGTTAAGAGAGTGATAGAGGGCATTTCCAAACCCTTAACACACATTTGCAATTTGTCCTTACAAACTGGTACATTCCCAAAACAAATGAAAACAGCTAAAGTAACACCACTGTTTAAAAATGGTGACAGACACCAATTCACAAATTATAGGCCTGTCTCTCTACTTTCTCAATTTTCAAAAATACTGGAAAAAGTCTTTAGTAATAGACTTGACAAATTTATAGATAAACACAAAATAATAATGGATAGTCAGTATGGTTTCAGATCAAATAGATCAACATCATTGGCATTAATGGAACTGATCGAAAATATCACCAACAATATAGATAAAAGTTAGTGTATTCATTGACCTAAAAAAAGCTTTTGACACAATTAATCATGACATATTACTTGATAAACTGGAGTACTACGGCATTAGAGGAGTGGTGTTAGAATGGGTAAAGAGTTATTTGAGAGACAGGCAGCAATTTGTGAAAATTGGGGAATATCAATCAGAGTGTATGGACATTGTTTGTGGAGTTCCGCAGGGGTCAGTATTGGGACCAAAGCTGTTTATCCTCTATATCAATGATATATGCAGAACATCAGATATATTACAGTTTATTCTATTTGCAGATGATACAAATATTTTTTGTGCTGGAGAGAACTTACAGCAGCTTTTGGAAATTGTCACACAAGAAATGATTAAACTGAAAACATGGTTTGATAGAAATAAGCTATCATTAAATTTGGAAAAAACTACATTTATGTTATTCGGAAATTGTAAAAAAGATGCAGGAGCAAAATTATTAGTAAACAATGTTGAAATAGAGCAAGTTTCGGATACAAAATTTCTGGGTGTGATAATAGTAGGGATGGGTATCGTTTAGTTTTTATCCGATACCGGTGCCAAAACGGTACTTTTGAAACGGTGCCGGTGCTTAAACGGTGCTCGAACCGGTGCTTAAAGAATAAAGAACACAAACTTCGTCCAAAAACCTCGTGTTTTTATTTTCCCCAGTAATTTTTTTAAGCAAAATTATAACAAAGTTAGCCCTTTCTGTCAATAAAACATAACGTCTTTGGAACCAGTGCTTAAACAATTGAAAACAAACTTTGTCATGAAACCTGTGATGTTTAGCAGTTTTTTTGCAAGAAGATAATCATATTAGCCTTTTCTGGAGCTATACGGCATCGCTCTTGGCTGATGGCATGCCCAGCACAAAAGAAAACACTTTCAGAAGGCGTTGATGAGGCTGGGACACACAAGTATTTTTCTGATAGGGCAGATAAATTGGGGAGTGTATCCCTCTTACTCCACCACCAGGCCACAGGGTCTTGTCCAGAGGTAATTCCTGGCAGTCTTTTGTATATTTGAAGCTCCTTATGTACCTGCTCTGTGATTGAGGGGACTCTACCCGCTTGAGAAGCAGCCTGTTGAAGTTCTCTGTCTTCATCCTCAAACAGTTTTTCTAAGGGTGACTTCTGGACCTTACTTAGCTGAAAAACAACAAAAAAAGATGTGTGAGGTTTGCAAAATAAATAAAGATCACTTTTAGAATGTAGTGGTTGTGTTAGAAAAAATCTGAAATTACATATTTTTCTGGCTTGTCCATGTCAGCATCATCCACCTCGCTGTGTGCTTTGGGGTCCTCAGTGGGAGGCTATGGACACACAGATAGTAAAAGAGCATTCCTTCAACATAGAAACTACATCATGATGCAAAAGGACAAGATTGTACACACACAATGAAAATACCTGCGCAACTGCTACTGTGGCATTTGCAACTGCTGCCTTCTCCAACCTGTCCCAGATGTCAGTAGCTGCCTCACCAGCTAGCCTGCCTTTAAAACGTGGGTCCATCATCGTGGCCTCCTTCAGAAATTTCTGAAGGTTTTCATCCTTTAAGTAAAACAAGATATAACATAGGAGCTGATACTGAAAAAAGGTAACCCTATTTTCCATGCGCATTGACATTGTCTGCAAATACCTGATATCTTTTCTGCAGACTACCCCAGACTTTCTCTTTTATTGAAGAGGTGAAAACACTGTCTTCATCACATCGGCTGAAATGTGCCTCCAGCTTGGCCAGGATGGGGATGATTTGGCTGCATGTGGGTGACTTGTCACTTGAGACACACATGGTTGACGTGTACAGGACTTGCATGCACTTAATAAACTCCTCTGCCTTGATTAAATCAGTGTGTGTGAACCTTTCTAGTCTGTTGAAAAATATTCACAATGTTAAAGGTAAATGACGTTATTTAGCTCTTGCAAGTGATGCTCATGTCATTCACTTACTTGTCCTTCTCCATAGGCTTCCTCAGCCGTTGATCCAGAGCAGCTGCCTGGATTGCATCAAACTGCTCCATAAATCTCTCCACCATTAGGAAGAGAGAATTCCAGCGCGTCTTAACGTCAAGAATTACATTATGCTCTGGCAAATCTAAAGCACAGATAGACACAAACATTTTTTTAAATTACTATAAAAAAGGTAATATGAATAACAATACTTCTTGATATGTAACTGCATGTGCTACTTACTCAGGATTCGCTGCTTTTCTCTGAGCACAGTTTTGCTCAAGGATGAACGTTTGAGCCACACCACAACTGAACGGATTTTGGCACACCAGCTGGAAACTGCAGGAATGTCATACACCTTTTGTGCGGCCAGGTTGAGGGTATGAGCAAAGCATCCCACTTTTAAAAAGTCCAATTTTTTCAAAGCAACATCCATGTTGCAGGCATTATCTACAGTGGCAGCAATTATTTTCCCTCCCAAGTGAAATTGCTCCACAACGCTTGATATTTCTTTAGCGACAACTGGACCTGTTTGTGACTCATAAACTGCTTCAGTGCTGAGCACATTCTGCTTCATTTTGCCTTTGTAGATGTAGTGAACAGTCACTGTGAGGAAATGGTCCTGAGCAATACTGGTCCATCCATCACAGGTGATAGCGACCTTGTTAACCTGTGCCAAATTCTGGATGAGGTTGCTTTTCTCCACACAATACCAAGCAGGTATAAGTGTGTTGGATAGATCATCCCTGGATGGGGGCTGATACCTCGGATTAAGGGCAGAGGACATCTCCCTGAATTGAAGAAAAAAAACAAAACAAAAAAGAAAAAAAAACATAACTCACCTTTTATTCAAATATAGTTTACTTATAAAATTTAGAGAAGACTTACAAAGCTAAGCAGCTATGAACATATTAACCTTTACAGTATTATGCAGTCTATTTTTTATGTCAGAGTAATACAACATTTTTCACCTGAATGATGGTGACTCCACCGTTGAAAATGGATGGAGATCTTTGACTATAAATTTTGTCACTGCCCTGTGAATTTCGTCCACTTTTTCTTTCGTCATTTTAGCCTTTTTGGCCAGGATGAAGGGAGTATCTGCCATCAAACAAGAAGAAAGCCGCATGTAACTACGACGGTGTTTGCTAGTTCACCTTACATGCATTAATTTAATAACGTGGTTAGCCTACTCAACTTAAATTACACACGAACAACATTAAGATACTCACCCAGAGAAGAACGGGTGCTGCTGCCATCATCATCATCAGTTATCATTTCCGCTACACTGGCGGCAGGGCTAGGGGCCGGACTCTCCTCTTTGGGTTCTTGGATGTTGCTAACTCCGAGAACAGGCACCGCAGCAGATGTGCTAGGTGTGCTGTCTTGCTGCAAGTTATCAAATGCGGTGCATTTCTCGGCTTTTAAAAAAACGCTATGCGACGCCATGTGTTTCATTAGATTTGAGGTGTTACCTCCTTTGCACATTATTACCTTTAAGCACTTGTTGCAGACTGCTGAGTTTATATCTTTTGCTGTGAAGTACAGCCACACTCTCGAGCGCTTCGCCTTCGGCATTTTAGCTCCGCTCTAAAGAAAAAACCGTACATACCTGGGCCCGCCTACTATCCTGGGAAAGGAAGTGATTGGCTAGATTTCTCAGGGGAAAAAAGCACCGAAATGAAGCACCGAATTGTGCGCTGCTTTTCGGTCTGGTTACTACCGTTTATGTCAGAACCGGTTCCACAATGGCACCGGACACCGGTACCCATCCCTAGATAATAGATAACAAAATCTGCTGGAAACCTCACATAAAGCATATACAAGCCAAACTGTCAAGAAGCATCTCCGTACTAAGTAAAGTTAAATATTTTTTGCCTTCCAAATCACTCCGGGTACTTTATTGTTCACTTATATTGCCATATTTGGAATACTGTGTGGAAATTTGGGGAAACACATATAAAACTGCACTTCAACCAATATGTAAAATTTAAAAAAAAGCAATCAGGATGATTAATAAAGCAGGATTTAGAGACCATACTAACATCATGTTTTTGAAATTAAAAATACTGAAGTTTATGGATCTTATAAAATATAAAACTGCAAAAATTATGTACAAGGCCAGATACAATATGTTACCAGGAAATATACAGAGGATGTTCTATGACAGAGAAGGAGACTATGAATTGAGGGGGAAATTGAATCTAAGGATTCTTAAAGCACGGTCAAAGGTTAAAACCTTTTGTGTCACTATTTATGGGGTAAAACTGTGGAATAGTTTTACTATAGATCTACAGCAATGCTCAGGAATTAGTAAGTTCATGAAAATACTTCGAAAACTGATTTTGGAAGAATATGATACCGATAAAGATGATCACCCATTGTATGTATAAAAATATCAAATTATATCCAAATTATATCAATCATGGTAGCCAAGTTTATATAGGTTCTCCTCGTGTATCGTGTGGAGTATGTGATGATGGGAATTAGGTGAATTATGTGGGATCAATAAGATGTTGAGCAGGGGTAGGAATTAATAAGTATGTTCATACTTCTTCCTACTCCTTTTCAGACCAAACATTGTTACATTATGTCAGACGATTTTGTTTTATTTCATTATATATTTTTTGTTTATCTGAACACATACGTGTGTGTGTGTGTATCTACATATATATTCGTATCTGTAAAAGGAAATATATATATATACACACTACATGTGTGTATATATTGTTTTTTGTTTTATATGTCTGAAACAAATAAAGATACAATACAATACAATACAATACAATACATTCCAACTTCCCCATTAGTGTGCTTGTTGGGCAACTTAGAATATGTCACAACGTATTGGGGGGTCATAGTTTGGTCCCAACTTCGCTGTTATGATTGATGTGGGGGTAGGGACAGGCTTGGGGCGTCGGGGGATTCCCTAGGGACGTCTTCCTTGGAGGACATCAGGAATATTTCAGAGTCATTTAATAAAAATCTGATGAAACATTCGTCTCTATATCAGGACTTTATCTGTCATCCACTGTGATCACCTTCTGTTTTCTTTCATTTCTACAACACCGTGAAAATAAAAGGGAGGTTTGCGTGCTTCGTACACCCCCGTTCTCAGGGCAGGTGGGCTGGGAGGAGGAGGTCTGGGTTGTGGGGCCTCCCTGCTACTGCGGAGTTGGGAGCGGTCTGCTTGTCTCCAACCCAAGGGAAAAGGGTAACACCTCCGGGGTCTAGGTGCAGTTTCCCCCTCTAGTGGCGAGGGTACCTGGACCTGGGGTATAGAGTATGTTTGGAGAGTGTGATTGTGTGTACAGTGTCTATTTTTGTCTGTCTCCACATTGGGTGAGTGCTGAGTATTTGCATATGTGTGCATGAGGGACATACAGGACAGGCGGCAAAAAAAAATGACATGACCTGGATCACATGACCTGCAGATCTGACTGATAGCACTGATAGAGAGAGTTAACCATTTTGTCTTCTTACAGCAGAGACTTGCTTATATTTAGTCATCCATTGCTTTTATTTCAGATACAGAAAATAAAGAATTATATTTCATATCTGTCCACAGGAGTTTGCCTCACATTTAAATGGTAGAGGACTCGCAGAGGAAACAAAAATAAAAATTTTATCATGATGTTACAGCCTGACTTCTTCCTACTGTTTATCTTTGTTGGTCTATTTTTAACAGTGAATCATTTTATTGTTGCTGTTTTGGCGAGCTGTGTGATCATGAGCTCTGCTGCTGACTGGTTCTCTCTGCTCGTCTTTAGGGATTACATCACAGCTGAAACAGGAAATCTGTCTCAGGAGCAGAAGCATGGCTGTCTGAATGCGCTGTCTGCCCTGAGGGATTGTGGGTACAGATATCTCACCTGTTCTCTTCACATTAGACTGAAGGTATGAATACTGTACTGCAGTAGTAATATTCAGAAACCTGCACATTAACAGAAGTCCTTAAATCAAATCCTCCTGGAAATCCTGTCACAGAGGTTTTCAAAGTGTTATCGTGAAACGTTGCATTATTCACCTGAAGCTTGTTCTGATAAACGTCTTTATGTCGCTAAGAGCACTGCTCACATCTCATGGTTTGAAGATCTGACAGTTTCATGTTTAGGGCATTTATTTCTGGAAATGACAGAAGGTGTGTTGGAGTCAGCTGTGGATGCCGCGATGGCTGAATGGCTCACTTCCTCTCGTCGACTTGCTCCTGGACTCTCTGAGCCAACAACTGGTTGACCTGACTGACCTGAAACCAGTCTGCAGAGAGGTGAAATGCCTTCATACCTCTGTATCTGTCTGCACACCTGTCTGTCTGTCTGTTTGACCCCACTGTGTGTCTGCAGTTGCTCCTTTGTGACCTGCATCAGGATGTGGTCCTTAAGTATGTGAAGAGGATGATGAAGACCAAGATGAAGAGCAAGGAGCAGCAGACTGCCGGAGCTCAGCGGATGATTGAAGACGCCAAAAAGATCAACAGCTTCTTCTCTGAGGAGGTGAGACAGGTGCACCCTCACATAGGTGTGCTCACCACCAGGCTGTCTCAGTTAGTTCACTCTTCAGTAATACTGTGCTAGTACTGCAATACTGTTAATGCGTTAAGGCATCTGGGAAGGATCTCAAAACTGGATTATAGATGCCATACAGTTGGTGTCATAAGCCCCGGCCTCTATTCAAAGATGGTCATTCACTCTGGACATAGATGGCTTCTTTCACTCCTCTGTCAAACCATCTTTCTTCTTGAGACCACGCCCACTCACATCCTGGGCCATTTGACCTCAGTAAGTCACATGATAGGGTGGGGCAAGGTCTCATAAAGGGTTCACCTGAAACCTTGGCTGATTGTCACCCAAACCTGTTTTCACGCCTTGGCTCGTGTGATTAGGCAGAGGATCAATAGGGGGTCCATGACCCTTTTTGGGACACTCAATGGGGCTTAAAAATCTGGGACTCCACCGTTTGCTCTTAGAACTGAAGAAGCTTCTTGGATGAAATGTCTTTAAGAAACTTAAAGTCCAGATGCTTTTTAGGCCAAGAAGTAAAATTATTAACAAGATAATCAACCTCTGTTGGAGTAGCGTTCAGGTAGGTATTCTGTGCTGGTACAGAAGATGATAACAGTGGGGTTAATAAATTTGGCCAGATTTCTAGAAATGAAATCTGCTCCACCAAAAGTGTGATGCATGCTGTGTCACGGTCGGACGGTCCTCCCCGGACGACCCTGCTTGTCTATGTATGTGTGTGTGAGTGTGTGTGTTCGCTTCTCCCTCTCTCTCCCCGGTCCTCAAAGCCGTGTTTACGGATGTGCGCGCTGTAGGGAAGGCGTGACCTGGCGACTTTCGTCATCAAAGGTCCCTTCTCGCTGTCGCAGGCCCACCAGCGTCTGATTACCTGGCCAGCTGTTGGCAATCATCCTTCTTTGCCATTCGGAGGTATTTAACCTGGGCTTGCGGCGACAGTCACGTGGGATTATTACTCCAAACTGGTAGAATCTTTGCGAGAAGTGTGCTTTTGTTATTCGGCTAGCGAGTTTGCTAATTGTGGATTTTGTGGATTTCCTTCTTCCTCCAGGAGAGTTGGGTGGAGAAGCAAGTTGGGGAGCACACGCACTCACGGAGCCTCTGCATGGAGCACACGGGGAGCAAAGGACGAGCCCTGTTTGGAGATTGCACTTTTTTTATTGTATTGTTGGACTTACCTGTTTTTCTCACTCTCGAGGGTTGAACAAGATTACAGTTAAAAATAAATATCCTCTTCTTCTGCTTGCCTCAGCATTCGAACTGTTACAGGGGCCGGTCATGTTCACAGGGCTCTAGACTAACTTTTTGCCATGGTTGCACCACATCGCTTAACACCGCAGTTTTACATGTGCACTTTTTTTTGGAGGGGGGGGGGGGGGGGGGGGAATTGCTGTCCATACAGACAATATTCATTTGTAAATGATTAACTAACAATCTTGTGCTTAAAGTGGTTTGGCACTCTTTGGCAATATTGTAGAAAATGTTAAGCTTAATCATCATCTCGGCCTCCTCTGATGACCTGTTTGCTGCTGCCTGCTGCTGAAAGGCAGTGGGGAGAGGGAACACTTGGGCAGTGCATTTATTGCAGCATATAATGTGTTTTCTGGATACACCGTGCTTTTTCAGTGTTCAAAGATTAATGGCTCCGTGTCAGAGCACTGCCTATGAATTTCAGATGGATCAGGCCTTAACTTAACAAAAAAGTTATCAATAGTTCTTTTCATCTTTTCTCATTACCCACAGCTACATCCACTTCTGTTGGGCCTACTCACTAGGGCTGGGTATCATCACTGATTTCTATAATCCATTCGATTACAGTTCTCAAAGTCCCGATTCAATTCAATTTTGCTTTCGGTCTTACTAATGCCCCTGTTGTCTTCCAGGCCTTGATCAATGATGTGCTCAGAGACTTTATTAACCATTTTGTTTTCATGTATCTGGATGACTTTCTGATCTTTTTCAGGACCCGGAGAGTGCACATCAACCATGTACATCTGGTCCTACGTCGCCTGTTGGAGAATCGCCTCTTTGTTAAGGCAGAAAAGTCTGAGTTCCATGTTCAAACGTTTTTTTTTTTCTGGTATTCATTGTCTGCTCGCAAACAGGGGCGTTTGCGAGCAGATGCGGTCAAGGTCAAAGCCGTAGTGGAATGGCCAATTCCCAAAACCTGCAGGGAGCTGCAGAGATTCTTAGGCTTCGCCAATTTCTACCCCCGCTTCATCTGGGATTTCAGCAAGGTAGCCCTTCCTCTAACCAACCTCACTTCTCCTAAGTTGTCTTTCCAGTGGTCTCCCACAGCCCAGCAAGCGTTCAATCGGCTCAAGCACCTGTTCTCTTCAGCTCTGGTCCTTGTCCAGGTGTACCTCAGCTGGCCCCTTTATCATGGAGGTGGACACGTCCGACTCGGGCGTGGGGGCGGTTCTCTCCCAACTGATTGAAGGCAAGCTACATTTCTGTGCTTTTTTTCTCCCGTAGGCTGTCTCAGGTTGAGAGGAATTATGATGTGGGTGATCAGGAGTAGCTCGCCATCAAGTTGGCTCTCAAGGAATGGCAGCATTGGTTGGAGGGCAGTGAGCAGCCTTTCGTGGTGTGGACAAACCATAAAAATCTGGCATACCTCCAGGCAGCCAAGCGCCTCAATGCCCAACAAGCCAGGTGGGTCTTGTTTTTCACACATTTTCACTTCTCCATTACCTACAGGCCCGGCTCAAGGAACACTAAGCCTGATGCGTTGTTGGTGGCCCTCTCTCATTCTTGATGTCCAGAACTATGTTTCGGTTTGCCCAGTGTGCGACCTCCAACTCACCTGCCTCTGGCCTCCTGCGACTGTTGCCCACTCCTAAACGCACTTGGTCCATTATTGACCGTTTTTCCAAGGCCGCCCACTTCATTGCTCTGCCCAAGCTCCCTTCTGCCCTGGAGATGGCCCAGTTACTAATGCAATACGTGTTCCGGTTCCACGGCATACCCCAGGACATAGTTTCTGACCAAGGCCCTCATTTTACCTTGCAGGTCTGAAAAGAGTTCTGTTTGGAGTTGGGAGCTCAGGTCAGCTTGTCCTCCGGGTTCCATCCCCAAACTAATGGTCACACTGAAAGGGCAAACCAAGAAATGGAGACCACGCTGCGCTGCGTTGCTTCATCTAACCAGTCGACCTGGAGCAACCAATTGGCCTGGGTGGAGTACGCCCACAACGCAAGCACCTCATCGGCAACCGGACTCTTGCCCTTCGAGGCATCGCTGGGGTACCAACCTCCCCTCCTCTCTAGCTCTGAGGGAGAGTTGGCAGTTCCCTCTGTAAAGCACCACCTGAGATGCTGTCGTCGGGTCTGGCGGGCCACCCGAGCAGCGCTCCTGAGAACGGCCGAGCGTAACAAGGCACTGGCGGATCGCCGTCGCAACCCTGCCCCAGACTACCAGGTCGGCCAGCAAGTGTGGCTCTCCAGCAGACACATTCCCCTTTGGACTGGGTCCAAGAAACTGGCCCCTCGGTCTCTGGGCCCCTTCTCTATCCAGGAGTTCCTGAACCAGGTGACGGTCCAGCTGGCCCTGCCGCCCGCTATGAAAGTACATAACGTCTTCCATGTTTCTCAGATTAGGCCCGTACGGACCAGCCGTTTGTGCCTGCCCTCCGGGTTATCGACAGCACCCCGCCATGCTCCATTACTCGCATAATGGATGCCAGGCGTCGCAGTAGGGGCTTTCAGTTTTTGGTGGATTGGGAAGGGTATGGTCCGGAAGAACGTTCTTGGGTGCCGCGGTCCGCAATTCTCGATAATCGCATGATGAAAGAATTCAGCTGCAGGCATCCAGACAAGTACAGCAGGTCTCCCGGAGGCTCCCGTTAGAGGGGGGGAACTGTCACGGTCAGACAGTCCTCCCCGGATGACCCTGCTTGTCTATGTATGTGTGTGTGTGTTCACTTCTCCCTCTCTCTCCCCTGTCCTCGAAGCTGTGTTTACGGAAGTGCGCGCTGTAGGGAAGGCGTGACCTGGTGACTTTCATCATTGAAAGTCCCTTCTCGCTGTCACAGGCCCACCTGCATCTGATTACCTGGCCAGCTGTTGGCAATCATCCTTCTTTGCCAGTCGGAGGTATTTAACCTGGGCTAGTGGCAACAGTCGATGTGGGATTATTACTCCAAACTGGTAGAATCTTTGCGAGAAGTGTGCTTTTGTTATTCGGCTAGCGAGTTTGCTAATTGTGGATTTTGTGGATTTCCTTCTTCCTCCAGGAGAGTTGGGTGGAGAATCGAGTTGGGGAGCACACACACTCACTGAGCCTCTGCACGGAGCACATGGGGAGCAAAGGACGAGCCCTGTTTGGAGATTGCACTTTTGTATTGTATTGCTGGACTTACCTGTTTTTCTCACTGTAAATAAATGCACTGTTTTGCTGTTGAATAGAACCGCGCCTGGATCCTCTTTTCCGTGACATGCTGTCCCCAAAACGTTTCCCAATTATCTATATAGGCCACATCGTTTGTTGGACAGGTCTACTGTGAACATCACTGGATCAGAATAATTCATTTATGTGCAAAACAGATAAAGTAGGAGGATACATTGGTGTAACAAGGACAAACAAAAAGGAAGCCACTGGATTGTTGAGTAAGGACAATGAGAGATGACGTGCATACTGTGACATTTAGAGTCAAGGCAGTTTTTTCTTGCAGTACTGAGAGAACTGACAGTGCATTGTTTTACCTCAGGGCTGCAGCAAGGCCTCGTGGCTCTGCGAGATAGTATGCAAACTTGCAGAGATCCTCCGTCTGCAGGATCCTGCCAGCATTCAGCTGGAACTCGTCACTCTGGCCCGGAACTTCCCCGACCTCAGGTACAACACAATTAATCAAAATACACATTAAAGTATGTCACAAAGCACTTCAGTCTAGGGATGGGTATCGTTTAGGTTTTATCCGATACCGGTTCCAAACTGGTACTTCTGAAACGATGCCGGTGCTCAAACCGGTGCTTAAAGAATGGAGAACACAAACTTTGTCCAAAATCCTCTCATGTTTAGCTGTTTTTTTGTAAAGAAATAACAATGTTAGCCTTTTCTGCAGCTATAGGGCATATATGGTATCACTCTTGGCTGGAAGAAGTGCTTAAACAATGGAAAAAACACAAACTCTGTCCAAAAACCTCTCATGTTTAGCTGTTTTCCCACTTTCTTTGGTCATTTTAGCCTTTTTGGCCAGGGTGAAGGGAGCATCTGACATCAAACAAGAAGATGGCTGCATGTAGCTACGACGGTGTTTGCTAGTTCACCTTACATGCATTAATTTAATAACGTGGTTAGCGTACTCAACGTAAATTACACACAAACAACATTAAGCTACTCACGCAGAGAAGAACGGCTGCTGCTGCCATCATCATCCGTCATCATTTCTGCTACACTGGCAGGGCTAGGGGCCAGGACTCTCCTCTTCGGGTTCTTGGGGGATGTTGCTAACTCGGTGCATTTCTCGGCTTTTAAAAAAACCGCTATGTGTCACCAGATTGGTCGTCAGATTCAAGGTGTTACCTCCTTTGCACAGTATCACCTTAAAGCACTTGTTGCAGGCTGCTGAGTTTGCATCTTTTGCTGTGAAGTACAGCCAGACTTTTGACCGCTTTGCCTTGGGCATTTTTAATCTGTAGTTCTAAAAGAATGTAAGTACCTGGGCCCGCCTACTATCCTTGCAAAGGTAAAATGATTGGCTAGAATCCAAGGTGTATGACATCTCAGGGAAAAAAAAGCACCGAAATGCACACTGCTTTTCGGTCTGGTTACTACTTCAGACTACTTTAAAGTATCTCAAACTATGTCAGAAAATACTTTAAAGTACTTTGTAATTTGAAAGTACTTTGACATCGTTAACAGGCAGATTCTTCCTGTTAGCAAATGGTGAAATGATGACAAACGCTGATTTGTTCTAGTGATGATAGTACTCAGAGATGTTGAGCTGAACGTGATGTTTGACTGGTTCATTGTGTTGTGTCTGAGTCCCTACTCATTCAGACTGTCACTCATCTAATCAGGCGGCTGCTGGTGATGTCACCTGGTTAACATTCGGGTCATGTTGTTTCATGTTCTTTCCTGATGAATGAAGCTGAGTGGAAGAAAACAACTGAGCGAGCAGCCAAAGCTTTCTTCACTCATTTGTCCAAACACAGAGATTATAAAAACGAAGTCCGCCGACACGTTTAATGAAATAACGAGGAGCAGGGAGCATGAGATGAGGATTAGAACCATCAATAGAGCTTTCAATGCGGGGTTCAGTTTCCCTGCTTTAATCTTTGATCCGGTGGGAGGTCCTGCTGGGTCCCCTTCATGCTCACAGCTTATGTAAGGCCTCAGCCTGCAGACCTTCCTCTGAGTCTGCACACATCACGCTGGCCGAGTTTCCCCTGATCCATCACACCGACTCCCTCCCCGTCCTTTGTGATCCCCACATAAGGGCAGAGCAGCAGCAATTTGTGTGCATGAAATCTCTTTTGTCTGTTTTACATCAGGAATATTTCAGAGCTATTTAGTAAACATCAGATGAAACATTCGTCTCTGTATCAGGACTTTATCTGTCAGAATCAGAATCAGAATCAGAATCAGAATACTTTATTGATCCCTGGGGGAAATTATTTTTTGTTACAGTGCTCCATTTTAAACCAACATTAAGACAAGACAGACAATACGCTAACTAAGAATAGTACAATATATACATATATATACATACATACATACATAAGTCACTTATAAATAAATATTTGGAAAAGAAACATGTGTAGTTGTAGCAGCAAACAGTGTGTTAAGTGGATGCGTTGTACAGGGAGATGGCCACAGGCAGGAATGATTTCCTGTGTCGTTCAGTGGTGCTTTTCGGTAATCTCAGTCTCTCACTGAACGAGCTCCTGTGACTGACCAACATGTCATGGAGTGGGTGGGAGGTGTTATCCAACATTGTCTTTATCTTGGACAGCATCCGCCTCTCCGACACCACCTTGAGGGAGTCCAGCTCCATCCCCACAACATTGCTGGCCTTACGGATCAGTTTATTAAGTCTGTTGGCATCTGCGACCCTCAGCCTGCTCCCCCAGCATGCAACAGCATAGAGGATCGCACTGGCCACCACAGACTCATAGAAAATCCTCAGCATTTTCTGGCAGATGTTGAAGGACCTCAGTCGCCTCAAAAAATAGAGACGACTCTGGCCCTTCCTGTAAAGTGCTGTGGTGTTTTTAGCCCAGTCCAGTTTATTGTCAATGTGTACTCCAAGGTATTTATAGTCCTCCACAATGTCAACACTGACCCCCTGGAGTGTTTCCTGGTCTTCCTGAAGTCCACGATCAGTTCCTTGGTCTTTGCCACGTTGAGCTGCAGATGATTCTGCTCACACCACGTGACAAAGGAGTCGACCACAGCCCGGTACTCTGTCTCATCATCCCTGCTGATGCATCCAACCACCGCAGAGTCATCAGAAAACTTCTGAAGATGGCAGGTCTCTGTGCAGTGGCTGAAGTCTGTGGTGTAGAGGGTGAAGAGGAAGGGGGAGAGGACAGTCCCCTGTGGTGCCCCTGTGTTGCTAATCACCTTGTCAGACACACACTGTGGGAGACGTACATATTGTGGTCTTCCTGTCAGGTAATCAACAATCCAGGACACCAGAGAAGCATCCACCTGCATCGCTGCTAACTTATCACCCAGGAGGGTCGGCCTGATGGTGTTGAAAGCACTGGAAAAGTCAAAAAACATGACCCTCACAGTGCTCGCCGGCTGGTCCAGATGGGTGTAGACACGATTGAGCAGGTAGATGATGGCGTCCTCTGTTCCGAGACGAGGCTGATAAGCGAACTGAAGGGGATCCAGATGTGGTCTTACTATGGGTCGCAGCTGGTCCAGGATGAGCCTTTCCAGGGTCTTCATGATGTGGGAGGTCAGTGCCACGGGCCTGTAATCCTGGGGGCCACTGGGACGAGGCGTCTTTGGTACAGGGACGAGGCATGATGTCTTCCACATCACCGGGACCCTCTGCAGACTCAGACTCAGCATAAACAGTTTATGAAAGACTCCACACAGCTGGGGGGCACAGGCCTTGAGGACAAGGGGACTCACTCCGTCTGGTCCAGCAGACTTGCCTGAGTGAAGTCTCCTCATTTGCATCTCAACCTGGTATTGAGTGAAGGTGATGGGTGGGGGAGGGGTGTCAGGAATCTCACAGGAGGCAACATGTGAAGAGAGAGGCTGGCACAGTGGTGTGGCTCTGGATTCCAGGCTGACTGCAGGTGAGGTTGTGGGGGTAGGAGCAGACACTGTGGTGTCGAATCTATTGAAAAACAGATTCAACTCGTCGGCTCTATTCTCACCTCCCTCAGCTCCCCTGCTGTTGGTTGGCCTGAATCCAGTGATGGTCTTCATGCCCCTCCACACCTCTCTCATGCTGTTCTGCTGGAGTTTCCACTCCAGCTTCCTCCTGTAATTGTCCTTAGCCTCTCTGATCTTGTCCTTTAGTAACACCTGGACCTTCCTCACCTCCTCTTTGTTGCCCCCTCTGAAAGCCCTCTTCTTGTTGTTGAGGAGGGCTTTGATGTCCTTAGTCACCCACGGCTTGTTATTTGGGTAACAATGAACAGTCTGAGCTGGAACAATGGAGTCGGTGCAGAAAGTTATGTAGCCTGTGATACACTCAGTAAGCCCATTGATGTCCTCGGCGTGAGGCTCACAGAGTGTTTCCCAGTCGGTCACCTCGAAACAGCCCTGTAGTTCCGCTATTGCCTCCTCTGACCACCTCCTAACAGTCCTGGTGGTCACAGGTTCCCTCCTCACAATTGGCACATAGCGGGGGGTGAGGTGAATCAGGTTATGATCTGACCTACCAAGTGGGGGGAGGGAGGAGGAGCTGTATGCATCCTTGACGTTAGCATACAGTAAGTCTAAAGTTTTCTCTCCCCTGGTGGGACAGTCCACATATTGTTTGAATGTTGGTAGTGTATTGTCCAGTGATACATGGTTGAAGTCACCCGAGATCACAATAAAGGCACTCGGGTGCTGAGTCTGTAGCCGAGCTATGGCAGAGTGGATAGTGTCACATACAGCTGTGGGGTTAGCAGAGGGGGGAACATAAACAGCCACCAAGATGACGTGAGAGAATTCCCTGGGTAAATAATACGGCCTGAGTCCAACAGCACACAGTTCAGTGTCCGGGCAACAAATCCTTTCTTTGATTGTTATGTTGGCAGGGTTACACCACCGGTTGTTAACTAAAACAGCAAGCCCACCTCCTTTACGCTTACCGCTAGCGATGCTGTCCCTGTCCGCCCGAACAGTGTGGAAGCCTTCCACGGAAGCATTCTCATCGGGAATGACCTGGTGCAGCCATGATTCGGTGAAACACATCAGGCTACACTCTCGGTATTCCCTCTGACTCCGTACCAGTGCTGAGAGCTCGTCGATTTTACTTGCCAACGATCGCACATTTCCCATCACGATAGACGGCAGACACGGTTTAAACCTCCTCCTCGCTTCGAGCCTCCGCTGTCTCACCGTCACCTTTTTTCTTCTCTTCTGTCCTTGACCTCTGCATCCCCGATGTGTTTTCCTCCAAATTTCAGCTGGTACTTCTGCGGGCACTTCTGCGGGCCTGGCCAGCGAGCCGGCCGGCATCAGGGCGATCAGCTGATCTCTGGAGTAAACAGTCCGTGCGTGTAGGAGATGTGCCGCGGTCCCGTTCCATGATAAAAGTAACAGTTCCACGGCCACCAGAAGAACAAAAACTCTCTCAATCCACATGATTGAGTAAGAGATAGAAAACGGAGGAAAATACAAGTCAGAAAAAAAAAAGAATACGTAAGAAAAAAGAGCTAAACTAAGAGAAAAGCAGGAGCGACTGTAACAGGCTGCACGCTGGTTGGCGCATGCGCACTTAAGTCAACCATTGTGATCACTTTCTGTTCTCTTTCATTTCTACAACACTGTGAAAATAAAACCTCAGTGACTGAAAACAGCAGACAGGAAAGATGTTCTCATGTCAGATGGTGGGTGCAACTAGGTGGGGTTCATGTATCACAGGTGTGTAACATGAGTGGAAAAATACTGACTGTCTGACTAGGCTTCCTCTGCTTTATTCCTCTGAACTGTATTTAGGCTTAAAGTTTGCATTATTAGGGGCGTGGCGCGTGACTAACAGGTGGATGGCGACAGAGGTGGCTGTAGCTGCTAGTTTTCTGCTAGCTTCACCTGAACTGGACCTCTGGATCATGTTTGTGCTGTTGGAGCCTTTTGTGTCACGGCTGAGGAGGCGAGCCGTGTGGTGTGGAGGAAGGAGGACCCAAGATGCAAGCAGTGGATGAAAATGCTAGTGAAGTTTAATTACAAGGTGTTGTAGTGGCAAACGTACGGTGGCTGGGAAGTGCAAAGCGAGACAAATTAAAAAACCGCAACAAATTAAAAAACCACAACAAATTAAAAAACCGCAACAAATTAAAAATCCACAACAAATTAAAAATCCACAACAAATTAAAAAACCGCAACAAATTAAAAAACGGCAACAAATTAAAAATCCTTGACGGAAAGGGATTGTCTGAAATACCGGAAGTGACACAACGATTAGCCTAATAGGGCTTTTGGAGAGTGATGTCACGAGAGGGGGCGTGGCCAGGATTTTGGGTTGAGGTGCCATGTTTCTGGGCCGAACAAAGCGCTAGCGAAAGAGGAGCGAAAGTACACGGATAACACCAGCTATGGTTCGTACTTGCTGTGCGGTCGGTTGTAAAGTTAGATCACACGACCGGCAAGGGAATAAGGTTGAAAATGGTTTATATTTTCATTCTTTCCCAGTCCAGGCAGGGCTGGACTGGGACAAAAAATCGGCCTGGGCATTTTGACTAGAGCTACTCCAAAGATGTGACGTCATTCAGGGGTAAAACCGCAAAGGATTCTGGGAACTTGTGGCAAGAGGTACTAGCGCATGCAGGCTTTCAATTGAACTCAGTTACACAGCGATAAAAAGAAACACAAAAAATGGCAAGAAGCTGTTGTATTATTAACTGCAATAGCTGGTGTTGTGCCAAAAAGTGATTTCCGGTATTTGCCAAAACCTGATTGCTCATATTTAAATTGCTATAAGTAACTTGTTGGGCTATAATATGTGAAACATATGTCAAATGCATCCCTCATGGATGACATAAAGTCATCTCTCCATCTCCATCTCTCTCTCCTGCTCTTTTCTTTCTCTCTCTTGCTCCATCTCTCTCTGTAGCTCTTCTGTCTCCTCTGTCACAGACTTCTCCACTTTTGATGATAAATCAGCCTGGTGCAACATGTAAGGATTGGCACAATTGGTTAAGATCTTGAGGAGTTTGAGAAACTAACCTTAAGCATAAAATAAAATTTATAATCAGTAACTTCATAGCACCCGCCCAGCAGTATACAAACTCCGTCATGCTAGCTAGTACGCAGTACCAGTTATTCTAAGCGACTGTAAAAAGTCAGCACAACGAAAACAAACTACAACTAAACTTGGTTTATATCTGACACAGATAGACAGCAGGTCATAACTTCTTACCTGAAGTTCAGTTCCTCTGCCACTGTGACCGGCGGCCGCCTCGGGTCTCTCCTCCTCTTGCCTCCCCTTACCCTTTTTTTTTTTTTGTTTTTTGTGTCCCGTTTGGATCTATAGCCATCAGAATTGTTGTCTTAAGGCCAAGAAAGATGCCAAGCGGATTTATTTTACCAAGTGGATCATCATGGCTTTGCCATATTGGTCCATTTGATTGACCTTTATTATAATTATGAATTTATTTTATTTTCAGTTGCTACAAATGGGACAGACATGACTGGGGGATAGGACAGGGAGAAAGAATGAAAGAAAGAGAGGGAGAGAAAGAAAACCAAAGGGGAGAAGAGACGGTGAGAAGGGGGGGAAGAAAGAAAAAAAAAACACCTGGGTCACCTATATGGAGAAAAAAAACAGAAGAGAAAGCAAACAACAAAGAGCAACATAATAAAAAAAAACAGCACCATCACAATAAACTAGCAAGCAGTAGATATCAGTAGATACTAAATAATAAACGATATTGTGCAGCACGCAAGATAGACAGCGTACAATGTGCTTTGAGGCAGCAGCCAAGAAAGCTGTAGTCCGCGTCTGTGAATACCCGTGTGTACACCTGTGTGCATACCTGTGTGGATCAGCGTGCTTGCATTACAAAGGTTTCTCCATGTAACGATCTGCTAGGGAGTGTGGGGAGCCACAGCCGCGTCCTCCAGGGTATGAAGCAGGTATGGAGGAGATCAAAACTCCAGACATCCAGAGGCCCCCAGAACACAAGAGACCAAGGAAGACCAACAGAGGGGCAGCCGCGCCACTGTCCCAGTAAGAGCTGAGGAGAGTCCCAGATGAGGGCTCACTCAGCAGCCGCGGAGCAGAAGCCAGGGGGAGTTGCAGTGACGCGCCCGTGAGCTCCGCCGGCAGCCAGCTGTGCCTGAGTGACCGAGCCCCAGGCCGAGAGGCCGGGGGCACCCCACCTCCGAAGTGGCCCAAGCGAGCCCCAGGCTCCAGGCCCCGATAAGCGGCCGCCAAGGAGTGAGCCGGTGTGTACCCGGACGTCCACCCCCAGACACAAAGAACCACCAACGCACCGACACCTGAGGGAGTCCGCCACTGGCAGGGGAAGTGGTGGTGGGTGGAGATAGGCCTCTAAACCTTGGAGGGCCTGAGATGTCCCCAGAGAGGTGGCGTCTGATACCCAACCTGACATATAGACACAGACATACAGGCACACACAGACACAAACATCCATTCCCACCCTCATGCTCTCATATGCACTTACTCCACACTCAACCAACGTGGAGACAGACATAAAGAGACGCTGTACACACAATCACACTCCCCAAGCGTACTCTACGAACCGGGTCTAGGTACCCTTGCCCCTGTACCTATCCACCTGCTGGCCTGCACCACTTGCTGATGTTGCTAAATCTGTGGAAGCTATACCATAGCTACCGCCAAACAATTCAGTTATTTTTACACATTTGGCAGCGTCTGCCAGGCAAATGCCCGGTATGCCCAATGGCCAGTCCAGCTATGCTTCCAGGTGGGGAAAGAATGAAAATATAAACCATTTTCAACCTTATTCCCTTGCCGGTCGTGTGATCTAACTTTACAACCGACCGCACAGCAAGTACGAACCATAGCTGGTGTTATCCGTGTACTTTCGCTCCTCTTTCGCTGGCGCTTTGTTCGGCCCAGAAACATGGCGCCTCAACCAAAAATCCTGGCCACGCCCCCTCTCGTGACATCACTCTCCAAAAGCCCTATTAGGCTAATCGTTGTGTCACTTCCGGTATTTCAGACAATCCCTTTCCGTCAAGGATTTTTAATTTGTTGCCGTTTTTTAATTTGTTGCGGTTTTTTAATTTGTTGTGGATTTTTAATTTGTTGTGTTTTTTAATTTGTTGCGGATTTTTAATTTGTTGCGGTTTTTTAATTTGTTGTGGATTTTTAATTTGTTGTGTTTTTTTAATATGTTGCGGTTTTTTAATTTGTTACGGATTTTTAATTTGTTGCGGTTTTTTAATTTGTTGTGGATTTTTAATTTGTTGTGGCTTTTTAATTTGTTGTGTTTTTTTAATTTGTTGCGGATTTTTAATTTGTTGCGGTTTTTTAATTTGTTGCGGTTTTTTAATTTGTTGTGAATTTTTAATTTGTTGTGTTTTTTTTAATATGTTGCGGTTTTTTAATTTGTTACGGATTTTTAATTTGTTGCGGTTTTTTAATTTGTTGTGGCTTTTTAATTTGTTGCGGTTTTTTAATTTGTTGTGGATTTTTAATTTGTTGTGGATTTTTAATTTGTTGTGTTTTTTTAATTTGTTGCGGTTTTTTAATTTGTTTTGGATTTTTAATTTGATGTGTTTTTTTTAATATGTTGCAGTTTTTTAATTTGTTACGGATTTTTAATTTGTTGCGGTTTTTTAATTTGTTGTGGATTTTTAATTTGTTGTGGCTTTTTAATTTGTTGCCATTTTTTTAATTTGTTGTGGATTTTTAATTTGTTGTGGTTTTTTCATTTGTTGCCGATTTTTAATTTGTTACCGTTTTTTAATTTGTTGCCGTTTTTTTAATTTGTTGTGGATTTTTAATTTGTTGCCGTTTTTTTAATTTGTTGCGCTTTGCACTTCCCAGCTACCGTACAAACGAGCAGTGGGGCATGACAAAATAACTGAAGACACCTAAACTGGGAGAACTAAAATAACAGACCTGGGAGCATACGACAAAGGGATGAGAGGCAGACAAAGAGCGGGACACCGAGGAACCAGCAACAGGCAGGAGAACACACAGGGCTTAAATACACACACCGGTAATCAGGGGATGAGAGACAGGAGGGCAACACAGCTGGGAGAAATCAGAGCTGACGGGACAGGGGAAACGTAAACTGAACACACTCACATCAGACAGAGACCTTCACAATAAAACAGGAAACTCAGACACGGGGAACCAAACAAGACACAGAACTAAACACACAGATTCACAAACAGACGGGGTGACACCATAGACAGACAGAGACACAGACGCAGACTCAGAGGCAAACCGAATATAACACATAGAACTCAAACAATAATAATCATCATCATAATAAACTGGAAAATAATAATAAACTAAAAGCGCTGGGTCACCGACCCAGGACCATGACTTTTTGTCATTTTTAATAACATCATGTGACCAATATACGGCTGCTGTGAGGTTATTGTGCTAACAGACTGTCCAGGAAGGCTGAGGTCCAGATTTTGCGTTTTATTTGGATGCTACTGATTAGTAGGTATTTGTGTCTGTGATGTAAACAAGCTACCTAGCATTAGCTAATGCTCCACCAGGTTAACCCTCCACCCTCTTGTCCAAATACGATGACTTCCTGTAACACAAACCAACATGGCGGTTCTAATTCATTATTAATGTGCTGAACCTTCAACACATTAACAATTATAAGGTGTCTGCTGAAGTGTTCTTAATGTGTCATTGAGTGGCAAGATGGCGCCTGTGTTTGGCTTTGCCACTGCTGCAGTTTGCTGGATGCAACGATGTAGTTTTTCATTGTCGTCAATCGTCATTTGTAATGTTATTTTTGCTCTTTTGTGTTCTGACTTTGCTTCTGCTGCTTTAATTTGTGATCGGGATACACTGTTAAACATTAAAAATTAAATGGAGCGCTACTGTGACAGCTACAGCAAAAACTTTTCCTCATCCTCTGGAGTGTTCCTTACCTGAGTGCGCGCTACTGTGCACAACCCACAGGACTCCCACCCCTAAGAGACAGAAAGGGGGAATGAGGCCCAGCATCCAGGTGAAGCCGGAGGCTAGCTTCTTGTCTGTGGGGAGACTCCAGGGTGCCTGAAACCAGTTCCTCTCCTGACATTTGGTTGGGATGTTACCCTGCTGCCTGGGACCTGGGCCCCATGGCTCAAAAGCAGTATGCTCACCCTGTGTCTGTCATCCGTTTTCCTTTTTGCTGGTGACAGCTATGTCCGTTCATCGATCACTGTTTCCCCCAGCTCTGGAGTCGCAGTACCGCCCGGCAGGCACACAGGTGTGCATAGGTTTTTAATTCAAGTGCCGCTGCAGTCAGCTGTTGATTTCGCAGATCAACAGTCATCAACTCAGTTCGCCCTGCTTAACGTTTGTTCCATAACTAACAAATAATTTATTCTAAACAGTCTCTTTTTTTAGAGTCTCTAGATTTTATGTATCTGACTGAGACATGGCAGCAAAATAAGGTTTACGTCCACTTGAATAAAATCTGCCCGGCTGGCTGCTCCGTCATCGGAACTCCGCGTCTTTTGGGATGTGGTGGAGGCCTTGCTGCTGTTTACCAGGACAGATTCATGTGCAGGCTGATGACCTTGGACTCCTTTTCTTCATTTGAGTCACAGATGATGAAGGTTTGTTCTCTGAAAAACTTTTATTTTATTTTAATCTATCGACCTTCTGGACCTGCTGGGGTCTTTCTAACTGAATTTAACGACCTTCTGACATCCATCATTAAATTGGAGAAGGTTGTAATAGCAGGAGATTAAAACCTTCATATTGATGAAGCATTCTGTAACGCTGCTGCTGAGCTCATTGCTGTCACAGTGTCTTTTAACTTTAGGCAGCATGTTTCTGGTCCCACACATAGAAAGGGCCACATACTGGATCTTGTTTTCTCTCTGGGTTTAAATATACATGATGTATGTGTGGAGGATGTGCATGTGAGTGACCATAGCTACATATTTTTTAATTTGCCATTTTACTTGGATCCTTCACCTCCTCAACTAATGATCCGAAGATGGATTATAAACCAAGATGCTGCTGGAAGGTTCTCTGCTATGTTTGACCCTGGCATGGGTCAAATATGGCAGAAACATTTCTAAACTCAGACTACTGGTGTCAAAGGCAGAACTTGAGATGATTATTCAAGCGTTTATTTTTCTCATTTGGATTATTGTAATGGTCTTTTTACTTGTATCAACAAATCAGCTTTTGCTTGACTTCAGACTGTACAGAGTGCTGCGGCAAGACTTTTAACTGGCACTAACAAGAGGTCACATATTCCAGTTTTGGATTCTCTTCATTGGTTGCAGGGTTTTAATAGTTTTGCAATTTTCATTAGTTTTTATTTTTATTTAGTTTTGACTTCAGATTTTCAATTTTATATCAGTTTTATTAGTTTTTACCAATTGTTTGCTAGTTTAGTTTTTATTTTTTTGAAAATCCTTAGTTTCAGTTTAGTTTTGATTAGTTTCAGTTATAGTTTTAGTTGTGTTTGCAATAATTAAGTGTAACAAAATCCCAGTTTCATCATATCAGTCATTCTCTTCTGCTTATCCTTGGGTATGTTGCTATTCCAGCTACCATACCCTGCACCCTTGACAGGTCGCCTGTCTGTCGCAGGGCTAACACGCAGAGACAGACAACTCACATTTCCACCTATGGGTTCTTTAAATAAATAAATAAATACATAAATAAATAAATAAAGGCAGATGAACAACCATTGATACCAGACAACTTTAAATTTTATATATTGGCCCCAATGAGACTACTAACTCTTGCTGCACTGGGTGTTCGTAATTTTGGTTCAAGTGAATTGATAAACTTTTTGAAGACAATTGACTCGCACAGTTACATAGATATCCCAGTCCTGTTGTCTCGGGATGCATCACGCTGCCTTGCCTGGGGTTAGCTTCTGTTTTCTGGGGATGAGGGTTGAGTGTGCTCCCTTACCTTCTCAAGGTAAGCTAGGTTAGCCTTCTTGTGTGAGCTTTTCAAGTGCACTTTAAGGTTTGTGGGATTTTTTTCCCTTCTAAAGGGATTTTTTTTTCCCTTTAGAAATGTCCCTCATAATTTGTCTCTTTCCACTACACCCATCAAACACAGTCATATTCAAAGTAATCCCAAATTGGACTCCGGCGCTTTCTCCCGACTTTTCCTGACATGAGTCTTTGCGTGGACGGCGCAGCAACACAGACGACTCGACTAACGTACTTGCCACCTGCTGGCATAATGAGACGGCAAGAAAAAAAATCTGGAAACTAAACTTCATTTTCACCCTTGACTATTGTATGACACACATACATCAACAAAAACTAAACACATTTTTGCTATAAATTCAGTTAATTTTAGTTAGTTTTGTGAACACTCATTACAGTTTTAGTTAGTTTTCCTTTTTTTGTTTTTATTTTTATTTCCGTTAACGAAAATGTTTTTTCACTTCTACTTTTCGTTATTTCGTTAGTTTTCATTAACGATAATAACCTTGATTGGTATGGAACGCCAGGACTGCCATAATGAATTAATTAAATACACCATTAAATAATTAATTAAATGTGTCAATAATTAATTAAAATTGGAATTAATTGATTAAATAAATAGTTTTGACACATGTAATTAATTAATTATTGACACATTTAATTAATTATTTATGTATTTCACATTTTAATTAATTATTGACACATTTAATTAATTATTTAATGATATATTTATTTATTTCATTTTGGCAGTCCTGGCGCCTGGCTCTCATCATGAAATAATTTTATCTGTCAGCCTCACCCATTGAACTCAGGGGGCGGGGTTAACGCTGCCCATGCAGCTTCTCTAACATTTGACTGGTTGGCGTCCAAAGTAAGTCAAAACAGGTCGATCCTAGATAATCGATTGCTTGTGTAGACTTGGGGCAGCCAGGTATCCCAGAATGCAGATCAAATCACAGGCAGCAATGGTGGTGGTGTAGTTTTTCTGTCACCAGCTACACTTTTAACAGTGATTTAGCCGCGAATGTCGCGCCGTATGTCTGGTCAGGTTGTCAACATAGAACATGTTTGCAAAAGTGCTCAGATGTTTTCAGAGATTTCACTAGCTCTGCTAACAATTAGCATGCAGAGTGCACCGAGGGGGTTACGTTAACCGGTTTGTTTACATATTCCACTCTCCGTGTTCCACATGTTGCATTCGCAGATTCTCATTTTCACCGAACGATCGTCTCTTTCCGCCTGGTCTTGTGTCTCTGTGCTTCTGTAACATAAAGAACGAGCTGACATTTTTCTCACGAAACCAGCGATCAGCTCAACAGACCCTCAGTTTACCTGCATGCATCCTCCTCCTCATCTGTCAGCTGTTTAACACCTGCTGCTAATTCAAGAAACACGCCTACGTTACCTGGTAATAGTCACAGTTTAACTGGGCAGCCGGTGCTCGATATAAAGCAATGTCAGCGCATTTTTCTGCACAAGATAAGTAAATATAGTGTTTTCCCTGAGCGCAGAGCTGCTGGAGCTTGTTTCCTTACAGAGCACTTTATAGGCGAACCAGCTTCATCAGCGGCTGATGTCCAATCACCGGCACACAGCTTTGAAACCTCAGCTGAGTTTTAGCTCTCAGTGGTTAAATGCTGGACTTCATTCACTCAGGTTCTGTCTGTCGGGTCACGTTTACTTCGCTGTTTTATTTACAACTGAGCAAATCGGTTTGGCTGAGGTTAAAGTTACGTTTCATAACTGCATAGTTTCACAGACATTTAATGGTTCACTGGCACATGTATTAGACTGAACTATCATCTAAATATCATCTGTTTTTTAATAGTTATTCAACTGTATTCTAAGCACCAGCTGTCTGTTAGAATGTGATTTTTTTTCTCTCTCTGTTGGCAGAGGTATAAAAATGCGCAGGAAAATCTGACGTGCATGGCAAACTTCACCGACGATATTTAGGGAGGAATAAACACACATCAAACATAAATGAACCATTTGCCTGTCTCCATAATTGAGAGCATTTTCTCTTCTTATGTCAACACTCTCTCTCTCTCTCTCTTTTTTTTTTTTTTTTTTTTGCTTTTTTGGTCATGTTATGTTTACCTGTCAAAGGCTTGTTACAAACTATGAAACACATCGTGCAGACTTCTGGATGTTAGAAGAAAACTAATACTGCTCATGAAGGAGACTAAAGGCAGGAAGGTGTCCTTTAAAACTAAACATGTTAATAGGACCTCCCTATTTATATCATAGTCTATGATATAGCACGTGTATTTCAGTAATAGCCTGCTGATTTCAGTGTAGTGGTGAACAGTCGCACAGCTCACGTAGGCGTTATCTGTGATTCTCCTTAACTATAATTTATCCAAGTTAACTTCAGTTAACCATTCAGACAGTTCTTTTGCAATAAAAAACATAAACACCCATGCTGCCGGTAGGTTTCCTCAGTGCCAGCTGTTAACATTATAGCTGCTTATGCAGTAACCATGGTAACCACGGACTCTGAGCGGCTGGATCGACGGAGGTCAGACAACAATTTTACATGTATGATCTTAAAACAGGACACAGCCACTATACGTGCTGGCCTCATATCAAATGTGAAGGCAGACTGAGTCTATGTTTGACGTTGTTTATATCTAATCTTCCTTTTCAAACATTTAAACAGCAGCGAGTCTGCAGCTGAGGGAATACAAACTCAAATTGTCGGAACAGGTTTGCTCTGTATAACTGTTATTCTAATCTTCTGCTGAGTATCTTACACTTTTCTTTATGCTGTATATTTTCACGTCTCTGGAATAGTTGGAAGTTAGATAGTCAGCTGGGAAACTTTGTGTTAACTCATGGAGCTGAGGATATCGTGGATATGCTGACCTCGCTGCGTGGTGTACAGAGCGAGGTCAGCATGATTAATATTCACAATAAAAATATTAGCCGAACATCATGAAGTCTGTATGTGTTTCATAGTGTCGAACAACCTTTGTACAGTTAAAGCCAGCAGTTACTACATGACGGAAACACCAACGTTATCTCTTTTATGCGTTTATACACAGGTCACGCTGATTACTGAACAAAAACCCAAAGATCAGATGTTAAACAGATTTATTTGCTCTCTCTCCTCCTTAAACATGTTTTTAATGTTAGTTATAATTCAGAATTGGCGACTGAAACACGTAGGACACATAAGAACATCAGGAAATAAAACACCGATAAATATAACCTCAGTAAAAGAAGTCAGCGGGGGTTACTACAGCTGTGTACCGGGGCCTGCGCTTTGTCGGTGGGATTGCTTGCGAGGCGAGCGGGTCTATCCCACGCTTTGCTGTGAGACTGGGCAGACATCTCCGAAATCATCGAAGCACTTTTGCAAAGAGGCTGTATCTTGACAAACCGACCAGACACATGAAGATTAAACCACTACATTCTCGGCTAAAAAAATATTAAAACGGTATTTGGTAACACACAAACAGGGTTTTTCAAAGTTCAGTTCTGTTAGCTTCCAAATGCCGGTTGTTGTGTGCTAGAAACAATGGCCACCAGGCCAAAGCAATGGTTTTGACTCGATCAGCATTGACCCCGCCCCCTGAGTTTGATGGGTGAGGCTGACAGATAAAATTATTTCGTGATGAGAGCCAGGCGCCAGGACTGCCAAAATGAAATAAATAAATATATCATTAAATAATTAATTAAATGTGTCAATAATTAATTAAAATGTGAAATACATAAATAATTAATTAAATGTGTCAATAATTAATTAATTAAATGTGTCAATAATTAATTAAAATGTGAAATACATAAATAATTAATTAAATGTGTCAATAATTAATTAATTACATGTGTCATAACTATTTATTTAATTAATTAATTCCAATTTTTATTAATTATTGACACATTTAATTAATTATTTAATGGTGTATTTAATTAATTCATTATGGCAGTCCTGGCGTTCCATAGATTGGTTGACAGTAAATTTTAGGTTTCATTTTAAAATTTTAGAGCTCAAAACGGTGAAGCTCCCCAGTATATCTCTGACCTGTTGAAACCTCGTGCTTGTTCCTGAGCACTTAGATCTTCTGGTCAGAAGATACTATTGCTCCCATGTACTAGATTGAAAACACGTGGGGATCGGACACAGACACCAGGGCTGTGGAATTCTCTTCCGTTGTCATTATGCTACATAGACTCCGTTGACTCTTTTAAAAAGCAGCTGAAGACATTTTTCTACAAACAAGCTATTAATTACTTTTTTCCATTGTTTTGTATTATTTTTGTATTTTTATTATTTTATTTTTATTTGTGATTTTATTGTGAAGCACTGTGCTTTTTATCTATGAAAGTTGCTATATATAAATAAATTTTACTTACATACTTTTAGTTACCTCGTTTATTATAGTTTGTTATTGTTTGTTGTCATTCTAGCGTTCGTTATCTTCCCTTATCAATTGTTGTTGTTCTAGTTATCATGTTCGTTATCTTTGTTATCGTTCATTATCAATCGTTATCGCTTGTTATAGTTTGTTATCGTTCTAATTGTCATGTTCGTTATCTTTGTTATCTTTGTTATCGTTCGTTATCAATCATTTTCTTTCATTATCATTCTTTTAAAATGTAGCTGAAGACATTTTTCTACAAACAAGCTATTAATTACTTTTTCCCCTTGTTTTATATTATTTTATTTATATTTGTGGTTTTATTGTGAAGCACTGTGATTTTTATCTATGAAAAGTGCCGTATAAATAAATTTTACTTTCTCACTTCTAGTTATCGCAATAACAAACAAAAACGCGTTCGTCCGTTATTGTTTGTTATTATTCTAGTTATCGTGTTTCATTATCATTTGTTACTGTTCTACTTGCGTGTTTGTTATAGTTCGTTATCGTTCTAGTTGTTGTGTTCGTTATGTCTCGTTAGTGTTCGTTATCTTTGTTATCATTCTTTATCCTTCGAATTATTGTGTTTGTTGTCTTTATTATCGTTCGTTATCATTCATTTTCTTTCGTTATCGTTTGTCATTGTTTGTTATAGTTCTAGTTATTGCGTTTGTTATCGTTCTAGTTATGTGTTCGTTATCTTTCGTTAGTGTTTCTTATGTTTGTTATCATTGTTATCATTCTGGTTATTGCTTTCATTATCATTCATTATCATTCGCTATCTTTGTTATTGTTCATTATTGTTCATTTTCTTTCTTTCATTATCATTCGTCATCATTTGGTATTGTTCGGTATCATTTATTTTCTTTCATTGTTGTTCGTTATTATTTGTTATCATTCATTTTTTTTCATTATTGTTGATTATCATTCATTATTGTTCTAGTTATCATGTTCGTTATCATTCGTTATCACCTGTTATCGTGTCTGGCATGACTCTAACCCTAACAATGCCTCTCACAGCTGACTGCTGTAACCCTGTGTGTCTGTGTCTCTTTCTTAGCGGCGCGCATGTCTCGGCTCTCCTGTCTCTTAAAATTGGGCTCTCAGCTGCTGACACTCGCTCTATCAGACGCAGTGTGGAGGAGAATCGCCACGGTGACGTCTCCACCAATTACAGTCCTCCGTTCTTCTCCAAGGTCAAAGTCAAATGGATTGACAACAAGATGAATCAGATGGGACTGTAGGTATAACAACATGATGTTAGTAGTTCAGGATGTGAGCAGTGTTTCCTGTATGCTAGCCTTCTATTTCATCCTAATGCAAACAAGTATTTTGTTGTGAAAGGTGCTGCTGGAGCCCATGATGAAGGACAGAGCAGCAAACACAGTGGCTATGTCCAAATTCAGGGGCAGCATGTTTCGAAGGACCCAACCTAACCAGTCCATGTAGGGTGGGTCCTTCGAAAGCTCATCTCACACTTCTGTTTGATATTTATTCAGCTGTGTGTAAACTATAACTTTAATCTCAGCCAAACCAATTTACTCAAGAACAAATAAAACACTGAAAAAAAACCCCAATAACATTCTAATTTATCTATTTGACTATTTGAAGACCGCGGGGGTCTGAAAACGATTTGCCGGGAGTCCGGTGCTCTCTCCGGCTCTAGTGAGCCTTAACCTCCCAGTCAGCTATCGAGTTGGTGGGTAACAGACGTCTCCGAAAACATCGGAGCACTTTTGCAAATATGTGATGTCTTGATAAATTGAACATGTATTTGAAGTTTACACAGGTACATTCTCACCCGAAAATATCTTAAAAAGGATACCCAACCCATCCTTCAAATCTGGGGAAAAGGAGGATGCATTTGTTGCCGCATTTGGAAGAGTCTTCGAATTTGGACAGCCTTCGTCACGTCACTGTGACGTAATTGCCTACAAATGCGGCATTCGAAGCAAATGCAGAGAGAGAACCCACGCAAACACGGGGAGAACATGCAAACTCCACACAGAAAGACCCCGGCCTGATGGTGGAATTGAACTCAGGACCTTCTTGCTGTGCGGCAACAGTGCTAACCACCGTGCCACCGTGCTGGGCATTCGAAGCATGCTGCCCCTTAATTTGAACACACCATATATCGTTACAAATTCTCGAGAGCTGTGCAGCAGGGCTCTGCTTTCTTCTGATTGTCTGGTTTCTGGAAGCCTGCAGAGGAGAAGACAGAAATCTGTGAGTGGACTCTAATGTCCAACAGGTAATAATAATAATAACAATAATACATTTTATTTGAAAGTGCCTTTCAGAACACTCAAGGACACTGTACAAGGTAGAATAATAAAAGAAACATAAAAGCAAACAGTTTACACAATCATAAAAGCATAAGACATAAAACAAATTTAAAATAGCAGAGTGGAGAGGTTATGTGGGATAAGCTATTTTGAACAAGTGAGTTTTGAGTTGGGACTTAAAGAGAGAGAAGGAAGAGATAGTTCTTAAATCAGGAGATAGTGAATTCCAGAGTCGAGGAGTAGAGCAGCTGAAAGGGTGATAATACGGGCAGCAGAATTCTGGACGCGTTGGAGCTTGTGGATGGATTTTTGAGTAAGACCAAAAAGAAGTGAAATACAATAATCAATCCAAGAAGTAACAAGGCTATGGACAAGAATGGCAGTGGCATGTGGGGTGAGAAAAGGACGGAGACGATTAATGTTGCGCAATCGAAAATATGCAGATCGACTAACATTATTAATGTGTGAATTGAAAGATAGAGTAATGTCGAGGATGACACCCAAGCTTTTCACAGAGGAAGAAACAAAGACCGGCGAGTTATTGATAGTAACAGAGAAACTGTTGGTTCTGGATAATGTTGATTTAGTGCCTACCAAGAGAAGCTCGGATTTATTATTATCGAGTTTGAGAAAATTAGAAGAGAACCATGAATTTAGTCCGGCTAAACAAATGGTGAGGGAGGATGGGGGAAGAGCAGAATCAGGTTTAGTGGACAGATAAAGCTGGGTGTCATCGGCATAACAGTGAAACTGAATATTGTATTTACAAAAAATGTGTCAGAGCGGTAGAAAGTAGATAATGAAAAGAAGGGGCCCCAGGATAGATCCCTGGGGCACACCAGTGGTCGGAGGAAATGGCTGAGAAGAAAAGCAGTTGAATAAACTGAGTGCGATCAGTCAGGTACGATTTAAACCAGGCTAGTGGAGTATGGGAGAGACTGATGGAGGCTAGCCTACTGAGAAGAATGGAGTGAGAAATAGTGTCGAAAGCAGCGCTCAGATCGAGGAGAATAAGGATGGAAAGTAAACCGGAGTCAGCTGCTATAAGAAGATCATTGGTTATTTTAAGTGTTGTTTCAGTGCTATGGGAGGAGCAAAAACCAGACTGAAACTGTTCATACAGATTATTATTAGTTAAATGTGAGTGGAGTTGTGTGGGAACTATTTTTTCAAGAATTTTTGAAAGGAACGGTAGATTGGAAATAGGCCGAAAATTCTCAAAATTACTGGGATCTAGACCAATTTTTTTTTTCAATATTGGGGTGATGGCAGCAATTTTGAGGGAAGCAGGAACAGTTCCAGTGGTAAGTGAAGAATAGATTATGGCAGATATTAGGGGAAGCAAAGAAGGTAGACATGCCTTAACCAAAACTGTAGGAATGGGATCTAGGTGACAAGTAGAACGTTTTGACTTACAGATGAGATCTGAGATATCAGTAACCGAGTGGAGCTGGAAAGCAGAAAAACAGTGTGATGGGAGAGGTATTACAAAGGAAGAGCTAAATGGAACATCGGAAACCAGGTCATGGTGTATTTTGTGAATGGTGTGCTCACCTGCCACATAAAGAAGAGCAGGAATGATTTCCTGAAGCATCGGCACTAAATGCGTCTGAGGAGGCGTTATGTTTGTCCCACACACAGACACAGGCAGAAATTCACAGACACATAAACAGAGACACACACACACACACGCACACACACACACACACACAAAGTCATTTTCATATCCTAGTGAGGACATCTAATTGACATAATGCTTTCCCTATAGCCGCTTACTCTAACCATGAAAAGTGAATGTCTAAACCTAGCCATAACCTAACTGTAACCCTGATACTAAAACCACAAACATGCCTTTAAAAACACAGGTATAGTGTTCGCCTGAAAATATCTTAAAAGTTTATTTTGTGACCCAGAAAGATTAATAAGACTAATTTTACAACTTAGTAGTGGCCACCATTGCCGCAAACTGGAGTTTGGCTGGGCCGCGCTATGAATTCTGGGATATGGTGGGCCACGAAGGACACACACGACCCATCCTTCAAATTTGGGGAAAGGAGGATGCATTTGTCGGCTGCATTCGGAGGAGTCTACGAATTTGGACAGCCTTTGGCGCATCGCTTGTGACATAATCATGTACATGACATATGTAGGATCAGAAACATTCCAAAAATCAGCCAATCAGAAGAAGAAATGCTCTTCTGCAGTCTGATGTCCTCTGGGCCTCGTTCACATGGCCTAGCTCCTCTTCCTCTGACCGGCTTCCAGCAGTGATGTTTGTCAGTGACACTGTTCAGAGCTTTGTTACTTTAATCACCTGAACGCAGCGAGCTCGAGCTGATGTTTGACGAGCTCGAATATGAAGCTGCTAGAAATCTGTGCAGAAACTGGTCGACATCTTCATCTCCTTCATGTTCACCACCGCCTGCTCTGCACCACACTGCCACACAGCTTGTTTGCAAGATGTTGATATACTGACTTATGACATACTGAGGATGTTATTAACAGTAACAGAAATATGTTAATATTAATAGTAATATATGAGAAATTATAGTATTTCAGAGGAGACAGAGACAGTACTGATGTATTCTGGTCTAAAGACTTCCTGTATTTGAGTATTTAATGATCCTTTTTCCTGAAGTGTTCATGTACTCCCTTCCTCTTAAACGTCCTCTATGACTTAATTTACAGAAACTACATTTCCTGCATCCATTTCAAAATAAAACCATTCTTATGTTTCAGTAGTAGAGATGCTTTGTTTCTCTTATTGTGAAACATTCTTTGGGACACAATTTTTGGGGTTTAGGAATCATTGAGCAGGAGAACATATGTTTAGCTGGTAACGTTTACTGGTTTAAACATGAGAGCAGAGAAATCTGCTGGGTCTGACCGGGAGAGAGGAAGATGACACTCAGACAAATTTTATTCATTCAGTCCAGTATTTAATCATGTTTAATAATACTCCAGTAAAAGTGGAAGTACTGGCTCTGAAATGTATTCAAAATATGAAAGTAAAAGTATCTTCTTGGAGGACGTTTCTACCAGCTGTTTTATCCAAATCTAACTGAACTCTGCGCTATATTAATGTAATAAAATAATAATAGTAGATGGAAATACAAATCTTATTTCAGTCTAAATTTTAATTATAATATTTAATTTTAATAAATGAACTCAACTTGAATCTGTTAAGTAGAACACGAGCAGAGAAAAAGGAAAATAAAAAATAATTCTATTTTCTGTTGCCTCCATTGTAGAAGGGTGACTTTAGCTCTAAACAGTAAAATGTGCACAGTCAGGGGTTACAGTGTGATCGTTGCCCCCTTGGTGTGACAGGTGCCTGGGAGGGGTGCGATCCTAGATCCCGCAGCTGTGTATTGAAATAAAGAGGCACAGATCATGAACTTGTTTACGATTCAACTGCAGGATTTATTCTGCTCATCAAAAGGGGAACAAATCATTAATCGCCTCTCATAAGAACCAGCAATTCTTTGTAACGTGTGGCATAACAGCTGTCAGCGCATTTGCAAAAGTACAGGAATAATCTTGGCGAGTATACATTAACCATCATAAATATAGACAACATTGGCTCGCAGTGACCAGGTTGCCCCAGCCTTGGTTCCGGTTACACATACATATCACTGCATCAAGAAATACAATGTACTGTAACTCACAGCCCATGAATAGCAAATAACCATTCATATACAGCACATGAGCAGCTATGCAAGCATTAATTACAGCCTTTGCATCCTGTCTTACTTCAACAAGACATATAGAGAACACACAACTGACAACGTGCCTTAGCATCGCTACGGTACTTGAAGCTCACTTCCCCCGCTAGCCAGTCCATTAGCCTAGCACGGTCACGTTCACATCACGATCTCATTCAAAACACAATACTTCAACAGTACTTAACTTATAATGGTATACTTTCATTCATGAGTTCACAAAAGTCTTATTGCTTCTACTGTGTTACCTATTAGTCATTTTGAGGACTAGTAACCCACCTGTGTATTGAAATAAAGAGGCACAGATCATGAACTTGTTTACGATTAAACTGCAGGATTTATTCTGCAGATTTGCCTCCCAGGGGGGTTTACGCTCCTCCTGGCCGCTATGCGCCACCTACTGGTATTTTTTAAGTAATGCCATGGAAGATGTAAAGTGTAAGTAGAAAATACTGAATCAACACTGAACGATATACAAAGACCAAAATATAACTGGGGTGTTCCCTTTTTTCCTTGTATGAAGACATAAACTGAACTAACATCCCCATAAGTCTGTTTATCTCTTAACTTTTTAACTATTAGTGTAATCCAGATTTACCAGCCACACATTTCAACTTAAACACATATGGTAACCTTTTACAGGTTCAGCAGGTGGGGGGGGGAGGGGGGGGGGGTTGTAATGTCTGGTGTGAGGGAAATAATCATAACTAACAGTAATTTCTATTGACAGCTTCACTAGATTTTCTTAATGTACAGGCTGTGATCAGCTGACCTGCTGCTCTTTGTGGATGTACACAACTTAAGTTAGCAGATGTTCCCTGAGTTGTCCTGGCTGATTTCATCCTCTACACTGGCAGTACACTGTTTGTTCTGTCTTTATATTAGACACTATACAACCATCATCAGCTAAAATTCATATGAATCTCTGCTACACTTGATGTAAGCTAACTGTGACCATGAAACCACAGCAACTGTGCACCAGTCACCAGAGGTGGGACCAAGTCATTGTTTTGCAAGTCTCGAGTAAGTCTCAAGTCTTTATCCTCAAGTCTCAAGTCAAGTCTCAAGTAATGTCAGGCAAGTCAGAGTCGAGTCTCAAGTCACTGGTGTAAAAGTCCAAGTAAAGTCACAAGTCTGAAATTTTGAATTTCAAGTCCTTTCGAGTCATTAAAAAAAACGAAAAAAAGCATGTTGCAGTTATGCTAAATGTAAATATTAGACCATGTAATTTTTAAATCTGTGTTTTTCCTCAACACATGACAAAATAGTGAACTTAGAAAATATACACAAATTGTGAAATTGCACCTCTTTAGAATGCAGCTCAATTAAACCTAGCTCCAAGAATAATTTTCACCGACGGTTCTAAGATAAGCTGCATGTTATTCTTGGATGCGGTTGTAGGACCAGCTTTAAAATCGCATGATAAAAATATCATACATATAAAAAAAAAAAACTGCATCACCAACGTAGCCTGGACAACATTTGCTAGTTAGATGAAGTCAGCTATCTCATTGTAGCATATTTATATGCATATTTATAATTATACGGTTCTTGGAGTGAGTGCATACACTCGTGAAGTTTAGTAACTTACGGTCACTGCAACAAGCCCAGGTACAGTTTACCGACGGATGGGTACAGGACCTTGAAATGCACCGTGTAGAAAGTAAAGACCATCGTACGAACAAAGGTAAGTTTACCAGTCTCACAAATCGTCGTCATAAATACACATTCCTTAACCGTTTATTAATAGGACCTTTGAGCTCAACGATAATTAATTAGTAGTGGAAATAATTTCTGGTAGCATCACAGAAATGTAGCAGTGACAATAATACTGTATGCTGTAATCGCACTGGACAATTAGTGATACAAAACAACTGTTTTACCCTGTGAATAAAAGTATATGTTTTTGTCAGTGTACCATAATAACAGAAGCGAAACGCAATATTGTGTCAGGACAATTCACTATTTATGCACAATAAACAAAGGAGCATAGCGCGACAATTTCTGTTCAGCGCCAGACTTGCTTGTAACCTATGTAACCTATATCACCAATTATGTTATGAAAATGACTCATTAACTACAACAGCAGACTGACCTTCGTGTAAATGCTTGGAGCAGACTAACCTGTGAGCTGGAGTGTTCTGGGACGTTATATTTGATCTTTGAATGGCTGCAATCCAGGCCATCCGTCGCCTCTTTGTTACTTCGGAAACATGGCTCGAACAATTTCTCTTCAACGACGTAATCCGATAACAACCGATCTCTTTACCCGTCGGCTTCCCGTGGCTGTCATGTGACCGGCTATTGCAGTTAATAATACAACAGCTTCTTGACATTTTTGTGTTTCTTTTTATCGCTGTGTGACTGATTTCAATTGAAAGCCTGCGTGCGCTAGTAACTCTTGTCACGAGTTCCCAGAATCATTTGCGGTTCTACCCGTGAATGACGTCACATTTTCAATCTCTATATAATATGCATGTTAAATTTTATATTTGGGGTGAAATATCAAGTCTTTTCAAGTAAACCGGTTCAAGTCCAATTCAAGTCCCAGGTCATTGGTGTAAAAGTCCAAGTCAAGTCACAAGTCTTACAACATTTTTTCAAGTCAAGTCTAAAGTCATAAAATTAATGACTCGAGTCTGACTCGAGTCCAAGTCATGTGACTCGAGTCCACACCTCTGCCAGTCACACACTGTTCTTTACTGTAAATCTTTCACAGTGCAGCAAACTAACCTGTTTATCCTGCAATAACCTGCAGAGGATTTTCATGCAGCCTTTAAATAACATAGTTAGTCTTCCTCACTTTGTTTAGCAGCAGGTTTTACACTATAAAAAAACATAATGTCACATGTACAGATTTTAAAACATGAGGAATTACATTTGAGCTTTAAATGAGCAGTCCTTCCCTTTAAATCTAAGCTCTCTTCTTCATCTCCTGTCCTGTCTTTCTTATTTTTTCCATCTCTGAGTGAAGTTACCTCTTTCTATGGGTAGAACTTTGTGCCATCAGAAACTGAATTAAATAAGTTAAATTCGAATTTGAATTAGGGGAGACCGGGGATAGTTGTAACGTGGGTCAGTTGTAACACTTCCAATTTCTCCAATCAGGGCTAAGTTTCAAATGATGTGACTCATCCTGTGCATGCCCAATTCAGTTCTGCTATCACACGTGAAAAATCAGCACATTTTGTCAAACACAGACAATTTAACATGAAAAAAAGTAATTTGTATGCCAAAAAGTAAGTTTTTCTACTTTATTTCAATTTGTGATAGCATTATCTGCTTTGCAGTTAAACTCATCAAACTTAAATTATGTTATTTGTATGTCTATGGGGATATATTCTGTGTAAGTCTTTAGTGCTAATGTTTTAGCCGTTGGCTGTAATGTTAGCTAGTTCATGGCTATAGGAGTCTGGGTCAGTTGTAACAGCAACAGTCTGGGTTAGTTGTAACAATAATGCAGATGTTACAACTTGCCACACTATTACTTTAACTTATATTAAACAAGTTGGGGCAACGACATCAGCAGAGAGAGGTTCACTGGTCGGATTTGTATATGCGGTTAATGCCATTGGCAACACAATTCCTCCACTGTTTGTGTTCCCACACATACCGGTACATTATGCAGACCTCTGTGTCAGAGATGGACCAGTAGGAAGTACTGGTAGTGGAAATAAATCAGGATGGGTGCAAGAAACAGATTCCCTCATCTTTCTGAAGCACTTTGCAAACCACACCAAGGTAAGCCATGATAAAAAGTAATGGAATTGCGATGCTGGTGAACGACTACATTTTTTCAGCTTCATTGTTATGTTCAAAATTGGTGCAAGAGTTGTAGGTTATAATGCCCACTGAGCCAATGAGGCCAAACTCAAGGAAGACCAACCAAAATTAATGAAATATTCAGTTGCAGAAAATTCCATAATATGTCTTTTTTGGGGGGTTGGAATATGTTCAAAAGCTAGATTTCTGCATTCTGTCACACACACACAGCTACATAAATGGATGTAAGTGCATTCATGTGTTGAATAAACAAAGATTACATGTTAATGTTTTGTTAGTACCCTTATTTCATTGTGTTACATTTTACCCCAGGATGTGTTACAACTAACCCAGACTATGGGGTTAATTGTAACATTTCACTCTTTGTGTTTGAGACCATACCATGCAATGGGTAATTGTGCTGCAGAGAAAATAGCTGCATTATTTAATAGCAGAGACATGTAAATACTTTGCATTACATTTTGAATCCACTACCTTAAAAGAGCTTCAATTTACAGACAGAAATGTCAAAAATGTTACAACTATCCCCGGTCTCCCCTACTCAGATTGAATCTGAATTGTAACTTGAATAAATGCTTTTCAAAACTAAAATTAAAATGTTTTGAAATTTGAAAAATTTAAAATTAAAATGTTCATCATGTCAAATGACTACCGGATAAATTCTCAGGTTGGTAATAAATGTATTACATTTAAAAGAACAAGCGTCATGTTAACAAATGATAGCCGTACAGTAACTTTTATGCTTATTGTAGCTGTTAGCTAAAAACGCTAATTTAGCGTGATCGACTGTTTCCAGTTGAATTCCAAAGTTGTCATCTTGTACCCTCTCAGAGCCCTGTAGGCTTGCAGAGACTCCTACAGTAGGGAAATGTACAAAAGAATGTCCAACCATTGTATTTTAGGTTTATATATGTGTTACACTGCATCCAAACTCTTTAGCTAACTCAATAACTTTAGCTACAGTGAATAGTTGGTCAAATTCTTTAGTGCAGCATTACTGGATCACCTCTGTTTGAAGTGATATAATATGATATATAACTATGACTGAAACAGCAAACTTTGTAAAAAAAATAAACTAAACTAAACAAAAAACCAACAACAACACTTCTCATTCTCTAAACGTTTGGCCACAGCTGTAGATTACACTATCAGTGCTCGTTCACTCTTGTCAATAATTACATTTCTAAATTCTCTGTGCAGTTGGAGGTCAACAATATCTAATATGGGATGTAAGTCCCCAAAAAATGAATTCTGAAACTGAAATTGAATTGTAGAACTGAAACTGAATGCTGAGAAGTGAAAGTGAAATTATTCGGGAGCTACATTTTTAAATGATAAAATAGTTTCAAAGCAAATGAATTCATTTTCAAAATATAAAATTCAATTTCAATTTAGTGACGATCATTTTCAAACCAATACACTGAATTTCCAATTAAGCTAATTCAAATTCAGTTTTAAAAAAGCATTTATTCAAGTTACAATTCAGATTTAATCTGAGCAATTCAAATTCAAATTTAACTTATTCAAATTCAGTTTCTGATGGCACAAAGTTCTGCCCATATCTTGCTTTTCTCTCCCTGTGAAATACAGCAGCTGCAACACACTGTGAGACAAACTGCACACAGTTTGTGTGTTTGCTGATGTTTGGTGAGCTGATAGAAACGCTGCATTTCAAATTACCTGACACTTAAAAAACATTACACACAGTCTCAGTTACATGTGGTTGAGCTTCAGCGTCGGTTACAGACTCCTCTACAGTGACTCTGTTTGTCAGGGTCCTGGGTCTGAGCAACCCAGGATCCCTGAGCAGTTATGAATTATATGATTATTATTATATGTATTTTGGTGTTGCTGCTGCTCTTCTCCATGCTTGTAGATGTGAGTGTGTGTGTGTGTGTGTGTCTGCGGGTATGCTTGGAGGATGGAGCTCAGCCACCTGCAGGCCTGAGGGGTGTGGCCCTGCGGAAGGACTGGCCACACCCGAAGTCACACCACACACCTGCTGCTGATCAGGCCTCGTCGGGGGAGCTACTTAGGAGAGAGTTGGAGCTCCCACCGACGCGGGATCATTTCCTTGAGACTCCACGTTAGTCGTCCCATTGAATTGAGTTAATGTGTGTAAGTGTATGCCCGCGGTTATTTGTGTCCTGACGGCTGCGTCTATTGTTTCCCGCAGGAGGAGCGTGGAAGGCACGAAGAGCAGCGAGCACCGGGGGGTGCTGACACGGGAGCGGAGAGCACAGAGACACGAACTATTCACGCAGAGACACGACACGGGAGTCTGGGAGAACACGGGGATTTATTGTTGTTTTTGTTCCACTCTGTAAATAAACACACTGTTTATACATAGAGCACCGCGCCTGGGTCCTCCTTTCCCCACATCCCCACGGTCTGCCAGCCAGACCGTGACAGAATGATCCCGCCACTTATGGACCCAGCGGTCTCCGAGGAGAGGCTCAGGAGGGAAGTTATGGATGAAGTGTACCACCTATGTGAGGTGTGGTGGGAGAAGCCAGCGGAAGGTTTGCGTCGCGCTGTGGAGAGGCGGCTGCAGGAGATGCTTTTTAAATTCCCCTGGCTGGTGGACTCCCTTAATGCGGTGGTCCTGGACTTCCTACTTTCCACCCTCCACCTCCACTCTCCTCCTCAGGCTGCCCACCAGCTCGGACAGCTGGTGGATTCACTGCCTGAGACGCCGGCCCCGACGCCGACACGGAAACGACGTTCGCGCCGCCAGCGTTCCTCACCGCAGCTAAATCCACAGACATCTCAACAGCCGGCTGTAGTGAGTCATATGGACAATTCATCGTCACTCACCTCAACTGTTTACTCTGGGGCTATGTTTATACGGTCAGCTGCCCAGCCGGTAGCCAAGGCGCTGCCCGCGGCCCAGCTGGTCGCTATACCTCAGCCTATCGCCCGGCTAGTGATCCAGCCGTCACCTGCTGAATCATCCCCCGCGACATCTACCTCACCGCTTACCGTTTCATCCTGTTCACCATCCACATCACACGCTCAGCCATCTTCTCCACCAGCAGCAGCCTCCATTCCACTGCCCACTCCAGCGGCCTTGTCCGGAGAGAGCGACCTCACCCGCGTCCAACGCCTGATGGACTGGGTAACTCACACCACCAACGCAAGGGCAGGAGTGGTGGGGTTAAACGCCATCGAGGCAATCCTGGAGGGAAACCCCTACCTCGGCCAGCTCAAGGGAGTTTCCGCCTGCCTTTGCACCCTGCGTAAAGCCCGGGGGGTAGTGCAAGCTCGGGAAACCTCAGACTTCGTCCGGCTGCAGCAGGAGCTCAGCATGCCCGAGCAGGAGCTCAGCGAGCCGGAGGAGCCCGCACCGTCAGCTGAGGCGCTCAGCGAGCCGGAGGAGCTCAGCATGCCCGAGCAGGAGCTCAGCGAGCCGGAGGAGCCCGCACCGCCAGCTGAGGAGCTCAGCATGCCCGAGCAGGAGCTCAGTGAGCCGGAGGAGCCCGCTCTGCCAGCTGAGGAGCTCAGCGAGCCGGAGGAGGAGCTCTCGCTGCGAGCAGTGGAGGAGCTCTCGCTGCCGGCCGAGGAGGAGCTCTCGCTGCGAGCGGAGGTGGAGCTCTCGCTGCGAGCCGAGGAGGAGCTCTCGCTGCCGGCCGAGGAGGGTCCCGCTCGGCCGGAGGTCAGCGGACCGGAGGGACCTCCACGTCTAGCGCGGCCTCCTCGCCGTCCACGTCCGGTGCGTCCACGTCAGTGATCGGCGCGTCATGGACCTGGTGCCACGCCTCGCTGTTGCTCACCGGAGCAGCGACATTGCCATCGGACCCGTGGCAGGCCACCAGAACCGTTCCGCCGCCACCGGACCCGTGGCAGGCCCCCTGAACTGTTTTGCTGCTGCTGCCGGACCCGGGGCCGTCCGCCGGAGCTGCTATGTCGCCGCCGTTGGGCTCGAGGTAGGCCCCCTGAACTCTCTTGTTGTGTTGATGGGCCGCCTGTGACTGTTTGTGGCGTCTTTTCGTTTTCTTTTTGCACCGCTGCGGGATGCGCGGTCTGACTCTGAGACTGTGGACTGGGTCGGTTTGTTGTTTTGTTGTTTTTGCTTGTTTCGGTTCTGGCCCTCCGTCCTGGTTACCCCAGCCGCCCGCCCTGGGTTGGTTGTGCTGTTTTTTATTTTGGTTTTGGGGTCGTCGGGAGCCGACCCTTAGAGGGGGGGTACTGTCAGGGTCCTGGGTCTGAGCAACCCAGGATCCCTGAGCAGTTATGAATTATATGATTATTATTATATGTATTTTGGTGTTGCTGCTGCTCTTCTCCATGCTTGTAGATGTGAGTGTGTGTGTGTGTGTGTGTCTGCGGGTATGCTTGGAGGATGGAGCTCAGCCACCTGCAGGCCTGAGGGGTGTGGCCCTGCGGAAGGACTGGCCACACCCGAAGTCACACACCTGCTGCTGATCAGGCCTCGTCGGGGGAGCTACTTAGGAGAGAGTTGGAGCTCCCACCGACGCGGGATCATTTCCTTGAGACTCCACGTTAGTCGTCCCATTGAATTGAGTTAATGTGTGTAAGTGTATGCCCGCGGTTATTTGTGTCCTGACGGCTGCGTCTATTGTTTCCCGCAGGAGGAGCGTGGAAGGCACGAAGAGCAGCGAGCACCGGGGGGTGCTGACACGGGAGCGGAGAGCACAGAGACACGAACTATTCACGCAGAGACACGACACGGGAGTCTGGGAGAACACGGGGATTTATTGTTGTTTTTGTTCCACTCTGTAAATAAACACACTGTTTATACATAGAGCACCGCGCCTGGGTCCTCCTTTCCCCACATCCCCACGGTCTGCCAGCCAGACCGTGACACTGTTGTTCTCACAGGACTTTTAAACTGGAGACAGATTACAAGAACAAGAGAAAAAGTAACCAACACTCCATTTCCACCTTAGGGCCTAAAGCAGGATCAAAGTTCTCTTGGGCCTCTGTGCAATTCAGTTTTATTTATACAGCACCAAATCACAACAACAGTCACCTAAAGGTGCTTTATATTGTAAATTAAAGACCCTACAATAATACAGAGAAAACCCAACAATCAAATGACCCCCTATGAACAAGCACTTTGGTGAGAGTGGGAAAGAAAAACTTCCTTTTAACAGTAAGAAGAAACCAACTGATTGAGGGGAGGAAGACAGGATAAAGACATGCTGTGGAAGAGAGCCAGAGATTAATAACAAGTATGATTCAATGCAGAGAGGTCTATTAAGACACAATGAGTGAAGAAGAAACACCCACTGCATCATGGGAATCCCCCAGCAGCCTAGACCTATTGCAGCATAACTAAGGGAGGATTCAGGGTCATCTGATCCAGTCCTAACTATATGCTTTAGAAAAATGGAAAGTTTGAAGCCTAATCTTAAAATTAGAGATTTCTCGATTTAACAGGGAGCCAATGAAGGGAAGCCAATATAGGAGAAATCTGCTCTCTTTTTCTGGTCAATAATGTCAGTGTTATCTGAGTCCGGTCCACTAACACCGATATGAGCGTCCCTGTACTGAATGTGGGAAACTACGGCTGGTCTTTATTGTCTGATCTAATGACTGCATCAGAACTAAAGAAGCCATTTTCATAACTTTAGTTCAATGAGATCAAAAGTTTGTAGGCGAATAAAACTGTCCTTTGAAGAAAAAAAGGATAACTTTTAGTTTGAGAGAGCTGAGGCACGTACCACAGAAGACGGATGGAAGATGGATGACCTAGTAATACCTTTTCAAGATTGGGCAGACCTCCTACAGCAGTTGATATTTATTAAGAAGTGGTTAAAATGATGCATCCTCAGCCACTTCCAATAACACTTTTGAGTTATAACAATCAGTGTGAGAAGAGCATGGTGCTAATATCAGGCCCACGTTCACACTTGTGCACTCGCCTCACATTGTGGAAGCAGGACCATCTCCTCCCTGCGGGTTTGTTGGTTCATGGAGTCATTTTCATTTGATTTACCAGCCAAAATATTGGCATCCTTGTAACTCCCAGATCTCTTACTTACTTTACAAGAATTCATTCTGTTTTTTAACTAAGCCAGAAGACAATAAACTTTCCTCTGCTCAGTGAACATCAATGAACATCACTGTTAACAACCTGAAGCCTAGTCGGTTCAGCGGAGTCATTGGTGAATTTGAACTTGGTCAACATGTCAGAGCACAAGTTTGGCTGCCATGCTTCTCACCATAATTTAGATTTATTTACTAAAAGTGAAGCAGAAAAATAAAACCCCATCATCAAATCAATAAATCAATATAAAAGTAGAAATGTAACTACTTATATTTTATATAATACAAGTTTTCACAAACGACAGTTCAAATATCTGAACGATGTAAGGCGTTTCCAGGGTATTCAGTTACTTTTAAGAAACTGATGCACATTAAATTTCAACATTCAAATATACACGTTGGTTGTCAACCAATTGGAGGTCACTGTATTTTACAACCTGGGTGATGTCATCAGGAAGGAGGTGCCAGAGTAAAGCAGAGATTCTGGTGTTTCAGCATCTTTGTGTTGCTGGTAACCTTCATGACGTAGTTTACATTGAAGTTATTAGCTGCCATCATGATGTTACAGTCACATGCCATCCACACAGGAAGTGATTCGCAGTGGCATGGCGCCCAGCGACCACAAGTCAGTAAGATTCAGCAACTTCAAGCATCTGTGGGCAACAAAAAAAAGGACAACCCCCTCCCCCAAAAAAAAAAACACAGGCAAGCGGCCGGGTCCTGAGATAATCTTTTCTTAGCTTTGATGTGTGGCAGTGACCATCAGTTTCAAAGCTTCCTGTGTGGACATAGCTGAAGCTCCATCTCAGCTCACATGCAGGGTTTCAGAAAAGTATGGATCCAACTCACGGAGGCCATCAATCAGGGATGAGCTGGCTTCTTCTCCTTTATTTCGCACCACATCGATCACATCCCGAGCTCGGTCAGCTCTGGGTTTGATTCTGGCTGAATCCATTTCTTCCATATTTATGATTCCCTGTTGGAACAGGCTGTCCAGCAGCTGGTTCAAAGTCGAATCCGACACTTGATCCACAAACTGCTTCCGAATGAAGAGCAAATGCTTGTCTGGTGGGAGGCTCTGCAGCCTCAACCGATTGTCTCTGGTCTGAACAACATCTGAGGGAATAGAGAAAATTTGTAGATTTCTTCATAGCAGAATAATCAGCTTCAAAAAATCGAGATAATCTCTGCTGGTAATTAATCAGCACTGAATGTCGCTGAGCTTCAGACACTCTGTCAGTAATAGCATGAATCACGTGGCTGGAGACAAATTCAAAATGAGGAGATACAATTTAATGAACACAGGACAGGAGGCCGAGCTGGAGGTGCTCAGGGCCTCGGTGAGAATGGAAACAAGTCCATCAGAGGGACAGCTGAGAGTCAGAGAGGTTGCGATGGTCTGAGCATGTGCAGAGGAGGGAGGGTGGAGAATGAAGATGAAACTGCAGGCAGAAGGAAGGAGTGAAGAAGGACATGCACAGGTTTAGAGGATGCTGGAATAGGAAGAGATGGTGGCAAATGATCCTAAACAGAACAGCCGAAAGAAGAAGAAGAGGAGAATGAAGGAGGAAGAAAACTTGCGGGTGATCCTTGGTCATTACTCAAAAGCTACCACGGACCACCGTTTCTCATCATTTCTGATCGAGTGTCAGGTGTAGTGATGTTACCGCTCAGATCAATGTCCCGCCTCCAGACATCTGTCTGCATTTGGTCCTTGACTGTTATCGATACTTCTTCAGTGTTTGCAGGAAGGCGGATCTCAAATGTTGGGTGGTAGTTTGGTCCAAAATCCAGGTGAAATTTTTCCTCCTGCAAACACAGTGCAAGTGTCTCCATCATATCCAGAGTCCTCTGATGGAAGCGTGTCAAAGGGCTCCACCACAGAGAGATGAATTACTCACCTCAGGCTGGATTCTACAGGCGACTGGACACAGAACTGTGTATATGCAATCTTTGAAGAATTCACAGTTGGAAGGCACCGGGATGTAGTCAGAATATCTGTGTTTCATCCTCACCTTAAAATATGACAAGTTTATTTCTAGAGTAATTTTAAATGACCTCATGATGAAATATACATGTGAAGAAAACTGCTCTTTAAGAGGCAGTGAAATTATAAAGAAAGAGTATAATTATAAAGTAAACCGACAATCTTCTCCCTCTGAACTGCACTGGATGCAGTGATAAGGAAACGTTCTTACTTTAAGACTAACAGTCTCTTTTCCATGTTTCACCCTCTTTGCAACTGATTTCCCACTAGGGATACCCAGCAACCTCTAACAAACATTCACCAACCAGTTGGGGAATACATAGTTTTCCTAGTGACTGGAGATTGCAGGGGTCCCCGATCTTGGCTCTGTGACAGCGCAGAGATGCAGCAGTGGTTAGCCGAGAGACGTAAATCATCTGCCTCTGAGCTGTTGTGGTAACCCGGAGACAAAGATCCAGCTGTGGGACAGTTGTACGTATTCTGACCACCATTTTTAACATGATGTTTCTGAGAAACACTGTTTGTGTAATTTGTACATTTCGTTGTACAAAATATAAAAATACTACAATACCATGGAGCCTTAGCTGTCTTTGCCATTCCATGTAGCCATGATAGTAGTGAATTCAACACTATGAATAACAACAGTTTCAACAGTGAAACCCAAGCATGAAGCCACAAATGCTCAGTTCACCCACAAATGATGCTGAATTCGATGGTAAGGGGCAGAATGAGGTTTGAGTTTTCTTCCACTCAAATGTAACCTCCTCTAGAGCAGGTTAGTTCTTTATCATAAATTCCCATTGTAATGCACCCTAGTATTACTTAAACCACCTCATGAAGTACAACATCCATAAAAGATATATAGTCCCAGTCGGTCTGGGACCTCCCCAAGATCCCCTGGAAGAGGTGGAAGATTCTTCTGAAGAGAAGGAAACCTGGAATAACTTGTATTTTCTGCTGTCTCTGAACCTGACTTGACCCAAGTAACAGAAGATGGACAAGCTCCGAGAAAGATAAAATTAATTAATACTGAAGGTAAAGGTATAACCTTTCCTAGATCTTTACCTCTTCCACTGGGATGTTGCTTGGCAAGAGAAACACATTGAGGTTTTGCTTCTGTGTTTTGGGGTTTGGCAGACGGAGGAACAACAAAACTTGGCCCAAAACTGGTTTCTCCTTGTTCCAAAACCTCCTTATTATGTCCCACACGAGTCCAAAGGAAGAGAGGTGAGGAAATTCCACAATCACATGAGTGTCTGTGATCTTTAGGGGCTTGAGGACGTTCATTTCCCCATCAGAGATGTGGACGACAGACAGACAGTTGGAAAGCAGATCTGTGAAAACAAAGAGCCAGCAGATATCTCTTCGACTCCCAAAACCTCATTACAATGACAGTGTGAATCTGATTTTACAAAGAAAACACTTCAAATGGTGTCCTGGGTCAGGCAATGGATCAAACCCCGTTGCAGAGACACAAGTGAGTCTCCTTCATTTCTACCAGGTAGGACCTCTGTGGGGAGAACACAGACTGATGTCCCTGTGTTGGTGTTCCTCCATCATCATAACAATGATGGTCCAGGATCAAAATCACTATTGACCATTCACATTGTCTGAGCATTCAGTTGACATTAGCTAAGAAGTTAGCTTATGCCATCAAATGCTGTCACTAACAAACTAGCAGAAGTAACCTAAATTTGGAAAAGGAAAACTAACTTGATAATACAAGTAATTATAAATATAAATTTTTCCTTCTACTTCCCAAAGCTACAACAACGCAACAACGTGATTGGTCAGCTGCAATGCCTATCCTGGGCAAACGTTCTTATCAACACCAACACAGAGATATCAGACAGACTACGGGGGAGAGGCTTCTGGAGAATATTTAAACGCACCACTTATGTGATATGCAGAGGTGACTGATTTTGCTTTTAAAAGTACACTGTGCATTTTAATCCAAGTATAGGCAGTTACTCTAGTAGAGCTGGAGATGGCCGTAGACGGCCTTAACCCAATAGCGGGACCAGTATCTTCTCCTTTGTGCAAAGAGGAATAGGACGAGCATTGCCAGAGCTACAAAATGACCCCCAGCAGGCCACTGGTGTTAAAGTCTCTGACCAGTAAGAAACATGGGGGCCTGAGGGACCGACATCCTCATTCAGCATGACGGTGGGTCAGTGACGGTCTGGGTAGGGACAACAAGTAAGGCTGCAGTGTGAGAGCAAAGTGGCTGTACCATGGGATGATATGGTACTATAAGGTCATTAAGATAAGATGAGGCCTGATTATTCAAGACCTTGAATGTGGGGAGCATGATTTTGAATTCTGGATTTAACAGGGAGCCAATGAAGGGAAGCCAATTTAGGAGAAAAATGCTCTCTCTTTCTAAGTCTACATTAACCAAGAGTCTCCTTTTGAGCTCTGACATTAACAGGGTCTCAGTGATCATTATGGCAGTCAGTAGGAAAATTTCTGCAGCCTGTAGGGGCGTTAGCATCCCCACATGAGGAGTGCTTTGCTCACCATCCTTTGGTACACAGTGTGGTAGGTGGAGCTGACGGACTGCATCCTTTGAACTCTTAATGTTAAACAGTGGGCCTGCAGCCATCTTATTGGACTGCTGAAGGAGTTTCTCATCCCATTGGACGGTCTTGTACAGAAGCTCTGCCTGCTGACTGATATCAAACACGAGTCCAGTCAGAGTACACTGGAACACACCTTGACCAGGACACCTGAAACTGAAGCAATGCAGAGATGAGTGACCATGTTAAAACCTGCAAACAAACAGATATCTGCATATGAATAAATAAGGTCATATATAGTTTGTTCCTTTGTTATTATTTGCTTCCTACTTTTTTAGGTTATAACCCATTTGTTTAAAAATCTACCTGTGTTCCTGTTTCCAACCAGCTAGGTCTACAACTGTTAGCTAATTTATCTGCTATATTCCCTGATACAAACCATCTTGTGAATGAAAACTTAACTTTCAGTTTTTTAGTTGTTGGTGGAGTTTACAAGCTAACCAACCGATCTGCAGGCCTGTGTGACTGACACCTCTGACTCTGTCCTTAAAGCTACTGGAGTCACTCTTCCACGTTCAGGGTTACAGCTCCCAGTGCTCCTGTTACCTGGCCACCTGTTATCATTGTTTTCTGGGTTTTATTGTTTATCTTCAAGAAAAGAGATAAAGGAAAAAATATAATCCCAATAAAAAATCCTCTCTGTTTCCAGTCCTGTTGGTAAATTCATCGGAGAGATAACAAACTGCTAAGCCTCCCACACTTAAATACACGAAAGCACGTCTAGCTTTCAAATCAATGTTTATGTCATGGCTGTGTGCAGGCAGGCAGGAAAAGGACCCAATATGCAGACTCCTGGAGGCAGAACTTAAACTCAAGGACCCCTGCTTTATTGGAGGCATAAGTTGAAAACCGAAAAAAAACTAGAAGGGCTACAAACTGAAACAGAACCAAAACACACAGGCCAGAATGAGGGATGACGCGACACTGAATGGGAACACATGCAGACACTAAATACAAAGACGAGTTTGGGAGGAAGCAAAACAGAATATGTTGACCTTCAAAGTAAAACGGGAAACAGACTGGGCACAGAACTAAACCTAAGAACTAGACAGAAAAAAACCCTCAAAACTAGAATACAAAAACAGAACTCAGAATACAAGAAGTCATATACAAAGGAGAACTCATAGGATAACAACCGTGACAGTTTAACCCCAATAGAAGGAAACTGTGGAGACGGGAGGAGGAAGACATAGTCTGAGGTCTGATGAGCTTCAGATTTGTTACATGCAGACTTGTGCAGGATTACCTGTAAAAGATGTGTGCAGATTCACCGTACACCTCAGGTGTGAAACTGGACTGAAAGAAGTAACATTAGAGGTTTCAGGAACATATACTTGGAGAAGAAAGCTAGGTCGTGAATCACATCAACAATATGTACCTGAAAGGGTACAAAACTGTCAAAAAATTACAAATTAGTATTTGCTGGGAATGAGTACAAAGCTTGGATACAGCACAAAGTTCTCATATGAAATGATGAATCCGTTTCTGTACTGACAGTTTGTTGTACAAAGAGTTGAAAAAGTACCAGCCTACAACAGATATTTGTTAAATCTGTGTTTTAGAGTCCTTAAATATCTGGAAACTCACCTCGATCATCTTTGTGTTATCCTCTGACAAACCAGGCTGTGTGTCTGCTTTTACACTGGAAACACCTAAAGACAAAAGATCAGCAGCAGACGTCAGTAGGTTTGGGCAATTTGAACCTGGCTTGTTAACATTTTTGAAAACTTTCCAGCAAAATACTTCTAAGTCTGAGTACTCACAGGAAGCTTTAATCATCGTGAACCCTTCAATCCTACAGAGACAAACAATAGTAACTGTTTCTGTAGATCCAGTTTATGGGTTAGTCTGCCCCCTTGGACATCATACAAAGAGTACATCCTTTCTTTGCTGTATACTGGTGTATTAAGCTGTAACTAACCAGAATGAGCTAAACTTTCAACTGAAGTAAGTTATGACATAATCTAGTCTCAGGTTCAGTTTTACTGCATTTAATAATTTGATACCTGTGTGAAGGTTTTTCGGTCAGCTGTCTTTTTCTGGCATCCTGACGTGGATATGGGAACAAAATCAGCAAGAAACTCTACACAATAAGTAAGTGTTTCTATAACAGGAAGAGACCAGTGATACTCAACTGCACACAGAGACACTGAAGAACCAAATGACCAAAATCCAAATCCAGGATACAGAGTTTCAGTGAATGTGGTGTTAAAGGTGTGGAGGTGGATCAGAGTGTCAGGGGAGACACTGTAGAAGGACAGAGTGCCAGCAGGACAGTCCACATACACCCCTACTCTGTGAGAGACCGAGGAGGAGGAGGAGGAGGAGGAGGAGGAGGAGATCGTAGTTCCTCTGTCATTGTGCCACACAGAATAACAACCATCATCAGAGCAGTTCAAACTCCACGACTGGTCATTCCATCCAAACACACAGTCTTTACTGAATCCCCTCCTTCCGATTCCTCTGTAACTCAATGAAATAAAAATGTCTCCACTCCACTCCACCTCCCAGTAACAGCGACCAGTCAGACCATTTCTACACAGCAGCTGAGTGCACCATTCGAATCTGTCTGGATGATCCGGATACAGTTTATCGCCTTCCATGTATGTCACCTTCCTGTTTCTATCAGACAGTTTGAGGTTTCTGTACGCTGTGTTTGTGTCGATGTTGAGTTCACAGAAATCTGAGTGAAAGTATAATACAGCTGCAGTTATTGATCCATCATCTGTTCATTGAAGATGGTTGAATGTGTGCTGCTTTGTTTTCATGAATCACATGAAAAACACACTTACACTTCCTCAGGCCTGGTATCAACCATTGGACTCCAGCAGGCTCCACCCTGAAAGGAGGAGGAGCACAGCTTGTTGCAGCATGCACACATGGACATTGTGTTGAAATAATAAACCTAAATTAAAGTTGAATCTAAGATGAATGTCATGTTAGTTTGGTTTTTTTTAATTCCATCTTAGACTAAATTAAGTTTTGCAATATTTTCAACAACTGGACAGGTACACTTAAGTAAAGTATCTCTAAAATATTGTGCTGTGGTCGCTCCTTTCCAGGACAAACTGACAATTAACCTTCAGGAATGATTTATTCTGCCTTTCATAACATCACTTGGGCTCGGGAGGTAAAACGGGTTGTCAACTAATCAGATGGCTCATGAAGACTTTGGTTCAGGACCTGAGGAAAGGACAGGTTCACTTAGGACTCTACATACTTGAGAGTGTCCAGTCTCCAGCATGGATCCTTCAGTCCAGCTGACAGCACCGTCGTTCCTGAGGCGCCTGGATGGTTGTAGCTCAGGTCCAGCTCTCTCAAATGGGAGGGGTTGGAGCTCAGAGCTGAGGCCAGAGAACAACAGCCTTTCTCTGTGATCAGACACCCTGATAGACTACAGAGACACAACACACTCACTGCATCATGGGTTTCTTGTTTTAATGTGTCAGAAGTTACTTTGAAAAATACTTATGGTGTGTTTTATTAATACAAACACTTAAATCAAAGCACATTACTGGTCCGCGTGTGGGGTTGCATTAGCAGGCAGCAAACTGTTTAAAACCACAGACACGTTTTAAAGAGCAGCGCACCGGCATACATTTGACTCCCATCTCCATTATTTCTGTTTGGTTTTGTGGTTAACTGAACTGCAGGAGCTTGTTGGTAGTTGTTCACAGTTGTTTCCATTTCTTGAACAGTAAAGAGGGATAATTGTGAGGTTCATGAAGCTAGAATAAAATCAATAATCATTGCCGTCTACAGGAACGGAACAGTCCTGCTCCTTGGCATTATTTAACTCCTTTTGAATGTTGGTGAGGTACTGAGATAAACTGCTACTTCACTGGCTGTGCCTTGTCAGTGTAAGATGGAAACTTAAATAATAGAGTGAATGCTAGCAATAGGTAAATCAGCCGCGATGATTCTCCTTGAAGATGAGCCAGATTTGAGCTTGGTGGCCAGTTTCGTAATCAAATTCCAAGGCAATCAAATAGTAATATAATTGTCCTGGGCAGACTGTGGCTCAGGAAGCAGCTTACTACCAGTCAGAGGGTCACTGGTTTGCTCCGTGCTTCTCAATCTCAAAGTATCTTTGGACAAGGTACTGAGCCCATCCATCAAAATTAAAGTGTGTCAATGCAAGTGTTAAACAATGTTTGTGTGACTGGGTGATAGAAGTGAGTAACAGATGTTAGGTGTGGCTGTGTGCAGGCAGGAATAGGACCCAAGGTGCAGACTCCGGAGACAGACGTGAACTCAAAAAGGCTTTAATTTGGTACTCAAAAATATAACATAACTGAAAAAACTCAAAACAAACTTAAACCAGAGGAATGACAGAACACACAGCTAAGAAAACGGTAGATCGCGACACAGACACTAAGAAACACAGGGCTTAAATACACAGAGGGAGCAATCAGGAAATGAGTAACAGGAGGGAAACACAGCTGGGGCAAATCAGAACTGACGAGACCAAAGAAGCGTAAACTGAACACACTGAGAAAAGACGGAGACCTTCAAAGTAAAACAGGAAACACATAACACAGACTGAACAAAGACACAGACTCACATGCAGGCACTACAGAGGGAACAGAGACGTGGGAACAGGGCAGACACAAACACTGACTGAACACGGGGATATAGGAACTTAAGATACACATAGACGCGAACTAGACAAGGGGATGCAGGTGATAGGGGAGACAGAGCAACTAAAGAAGACAGAGACCTAAGCCATAAGACAGAACTCAAAGAAACCAAAAACTAGACAGTATAAATAATATCATAAACTCAAAAACCCTGGGTCGACGACCCAGGCATCCTAACAGTACCCCCCCCCCCCTTAAGGGGGGGGGGGGGGGGGTACTGTTAGGATGCATCAAAAACAAAACATCAAACATCAAAAACAAAAAAACAAAAACAACCCAACCAGGGTGGGCGGCGGGGGAAACAGGATGGAGGGCTCGAAACAAAACAAGGAGCTCGAAACAAAACAAGGAGCCAAACCAAAAAAAGAAAGAACAAACAACGGAGCCTGGAAAGCAACAGAAGAAAACACAGGAACAAAGTCCAAAACAACAGCACCAAGGCCCAGGCATAGTCCAAAAGCAAACAAACAAAAGAGCTCACGAAAAGCGCAGAGGCCCAGGCAATAGTCCCAAAAAAGTTCAGGGGGCCGGCCCGGAGGCTGACAGCACGATAGTCCAAACCCGGGCAGTTCAGGGGGGCGGCCCGGAGGCTGATGGTCCAAGAGCCCAGAAAACAGTTCAGGAGGCCGGCCAGGCGGGAGACGGCGACGGAGCAGATCAGGAGGCCGGCCGGGCGGGAGGCACCGACGGCGACCGAGCAGATCAGGAGGCCGGCCGGGCGGGAGGCACCGACGGCGACGTAGTTCAGGGGGCCGTCCATGACGGCAATGACGTCCAGTCATCGGCCGGACAGGACGTGCAGGACGTGCAGGCCGTGCAGGACGAGCAGGACGTGCAGGACGTGCAGGACGTGTAGGACGTGTAGGCCGGGCAGGCGGAGCTACAGAGGCTGAGGTCGGATCAGGGAGAGCTGCAGACTCGGGGGCCGGACCAGGCGGAGCTGCAGACTCGGGGGCCGGACCAGGCGGTGGAGCCGGTGGTGGCTGAACGGCCTCGCCAGAACCATCAGCAGACACTAGGACGTGCTGGCTGGGTCCTCCCGGACCCCCAGCTGACGAGGCACGAGGCTGAACGGGCCCCTCGGACCCTCCAGCGGAGACAGGTGGCTGAAGCGGTTCCTCGGACCCTCCAGCGGAGACAGGTGGCTGAACGGGCCCCTCGGACCCTCCAGCGGAGACAGGTGGCTGAACGGGCCCCTCGGACCCTCCAGCAGAGACAGGAGGCTGAACTGGCCCCTCGGATCCTCCAGCAGGAAGAGACGGCTGAAGCGATTCCTCGGACCCTCCAGCGGAGACGGGTGGCTGAAGCGGTTCCTCGGACCCTCCAGCGGAGACGGGTGGCTGAAGCGGTTCCTCGGACCCTCCAGCGGAGACGGGTGGCTGAAGCGGTTCCTCGGACCCTCCAGCGGAGACGGGTGGCTGAAGCGGTTCCTCGGACCCTCCAGCGGAGACGGGTGGCTGAACGGGCCCCTCGGACCCTCCAGCGGAGACAGGAGGCTGAACGGGCCCCTCGGACCCTCCAGCGGAGACAGGTGGCTGAACGGGCCCCTCGGACCCTCCAGCGGAGACAGGTGGCTGAGCAGGTGACTGAGCCGATAGGTGAGCTAATGTCTGAGCTATGGAGAGAAGTTTAAGTTGTATTGACTGTTGTAACGATGGCAGTAATGGCGGGTGAGGTGGTGGATTAGCAGACGGTTGGACTAGGTTGTCTGAGCCTACGGATCCTACAGAAAACTGCTGGACGGGCTCACCTGAGCCTCCAGCGAGGTCAGAAACAGGTGCAAGTACCTGCCGGACACCAGCCACTCCCACCCGAGGAGAAGGTACGGGTGCAGGAGCTAACTGGTTCCCGGTCATCCTCACCCTGGGAGCCGGGACAGGCACAGTCAACGGCTGGGCAGCTGCAGTCCCCACCCGAGGAGCTGGTACGGGTGCAGCGACAGGCAGAGGCTCAGCCAGCCTAGACACCCGAGCAGGGACCAGCTGGACCTCAGCTTCCCTCACCTGAAGCACTGAAACAGGTGCAGGGGAATGCTGGGCCTGAGCTGCCCTGGGAGCAGGAACACAATGGTGCGAAGGAGCAGGCTCAGCAAACACAGACTCTTCTAAAATGTTTTTTAACTTCCTACCACCACCACGTCTAACAGTCTTAATATTCTCAGTCTTAGCAGTGTTCATATGATTGTTAGTCTCCAGCTCCAAGGAACGACAGCAATCACAACTCACCACCGGGAGTTGCTCCGCAGAAAAAGAGTGGTGACGGTGTGAGCGTCGCCTCCTCCGGGAAGTGGGAGGTGGCGAACTGGGCTGCGAACCCTCCAAAGGACCGGGCTGCGATGAGGAAGCAGAGAGTTTGTGAAGCTCAGAACGCAGCAGACCCAAAAACAGAGCGAAGGACTGCAGCGGAGTGAGTCTAACGTCCGGTGTCACATAATCTCTCTTCCTCCGCCGCTTAACTCTCTTGTCGGACTGGTAATCCAGGGGTGAAGGCGGAGGTGTAGCGACTGGAGAGAAGGAGCACGTGCTCAACCTGATCGCCCGAGGCATAGACACTGGCTCGGCCGTAGCCATTTGGAGGCTGCGGGGCCCTCCCAAAGCCAAACGTGACCCATAGAAGGGTGACTGGAGCTCCTGGGCATGCTCAGCTTCCTCCCTCACGATCTCCTTGAGGAAGGCAGAAACTGCGGGTCGCTGATACCACACGGAGTCTGCTGGGTCCATGTTCTGGTCGCGATCTTCTGTTAGGTGTGGCTGTGTGCAGGCAGGAATAGGACCCAAGGTGCAGACTCCGGAGACAGACGTGAACTCAAAAAGGCTTTAATTTGGTACTCAAAAATATAACATAACTGAAAAAACTCAAAACAAACTTAAACCAGAGGAATGACAGAACACACAGCTAAGAAAACGGTAGATCGCGACACAGACACTAAGAAACACAGGGCTTAAATACACAGAGGGAGCAATCAGGAAATGAGTAACAGGAGGGAAACACAGCTGGGGCAAATCAGAACTGACGAGACCAAAGAAGCGTAAACTGAACACACTGAGAAAAGACGGAGACCTTCAAAGTAAAACAGGAAACACATAACACAGACTGAACAAAGACACAGACTCACATGCAGGCACTACAGAGGGAACAGAGACGTGGGAACAGGGCAGACACAAACACTGACTGAACACGGGGATATAGGAACTTAAGATACACATAGACGCGAACTAGACAAGGGGATGCAGGTGATAGGGGAGACAGAGCAACTAAAGAAGACAGAGACCTAAGCCATAAGACAGAACTCAAAGAAACCAAAAACTAGACAGTATAAATAATATCATAAACTCAAAAACCCTGGGTCGACGACCCAGGCATCCTAACAACAGATTAAGGAGGCAGATCTTAGTTCATCCCTCTAGCCCGTGTGATATGAGACCCAGCTGAGATCTGGTGATATGTTAACTTTAAAAACTGCTTTGACAGCATCAATCCTTTCAGATTGCAGTAAGTTTGGCGCATGACCAAAATACATGAGTGTGAGCTGTTATTTGAATGCCACACTTTCTCCAGCATGAGCCGGGATTATTTAGGTTCATCTTTGATTTTTGGAGTTCTGAAAAAGCTTAATATTATAGTCCACTTAAACTCCCTCGATGTGTATGAATTTGTAGTAAAATTAGCTTCAATGCATATTACCTCTACTTACTTTAAAAAAAATAACAGTTTCTTCCTCCCAACTCTGCTTAATAGCTACAAGATTATGCTGGTTCATGGACACAAAAATGTCATATAAAGTACTTATTTTCTATCCTCCTGTCACAGCTGGTGTGACAGGCAGGATGGTGTGTTTAGAGGTGTGGTGCAAAGCACAGGAATGGGAGAAAAATGAAGTATAACAAAAAGTGAGCCTTTATTTGGGCTAATGTCAAAACAAAAACATGGCAAACTAGAGAAAAACTAAAAATAAAACATGAAAAATGTGCCATGAACATGGCCTGCAGAGGAACATGAAAAACTATAACGTGAGATAATCAGAACATGAACAGGAGCTGGAGGGAAAACCTGAGACATGAAGAGCCGAGACTCACAGAAGCATGTAGCGAGACAAACAGATGACCCGAGACTGAACAGAGGAAGACAGAGGACTTAAATACACAGAAGGGTAATGAGGGAAGTAGAAAAACCTGGGGAAACACAGCTGACACAAATGAACATGACACCACAGGGGAAGCAAAACTAAACACACTGAACATGGAAACACAAACCTGCCAATTAGGACATTGAACATACAGACATGAAATACCTGAGGAGACACGGAACACAGGGAGACACTAAAGCAGTGGCATAACTCTAAGTAAAACACAGGACAAGACAGATTATACAGAGCACAGAAAAAGACTCATAAATCAGTAGACATAGAAGAAACGAAAACTAGAATAAAAAGTCACCGCTGCGGGGGTAAGTGTTTCTTGCACATATTCTATTGCCTTTACAGGTCTTGGAACTCTTTATCTTCATCTCCATTTTTAATATGGAGCCTCGCCGGGTACAGTCACTCAAGTTAGTATTCATGGACCCAGATTACTCTGCAAGGCTCCTCACTACAGTAGCCATATTGCTCTGACTATCCATCAAGCAGTGCAGCTTCATAGCTTACCAAAGATGTGCTAAAACATTTTTGACCGATTTTTGAGCACTGTGTACCACATAAAATCGGTTCGAGGTCAGTAAGCACAACGGGTATTCATACATAAGGCGCACTGGATTATATGGTGCACTGTCGATTTTTGTGAAAATGTAACAACTTTAGGTCCATCTTATAGTGCAGAAAAATACTGTACATCATGTCTGTTTTAAGATGTGCAATGTGTATTGACCTGAGAGTTTCCAGTTTACAGTGTGGACTTGCCAGACCAGCAGACAGAAACTTTATTCCTGAATCCTGTAGGTCGTTGTTACTCAGGTTCAGCTCTCTCAGGCTGCAGGACTCCGTGTCAAGAGCCGAGGACAAAGCTTGACAGCTTCTCTCTGAGAGGTTACACCCACCCAGCCTAAATTGAAAATGAAAATGTTCAGGGGGTTTTTCAATTCCATATCTAAACAGTTAAAGCAACAATGTTGAGGTGTGTCTCTACACACTTACAGAGATTTGTTGGAAGTTTTTACCCATGGCAACAACCTCAGAAAAGTCTTCTCTGAAGCAGTGTGTTTCTTCAGGTCAAACACCTCCAGGTCTTCTGAAAATAAGAGTTGATCCTAGATCTATTCAATTCAATTTTATTTATGTAGCGCCAAATCACAACGAATGTCGCCTCAAGGCGCTTTATATTGTACAGTAGATACAGAGAAAAGCCCAACAATAATATGACCCCCTATGAGCAAGCACTTTGGCGACAGTGGGAAGGAAAAATGGTAAATGGCTTGTATTTGTATAGCACTTTACTAGTCCCTAAGGACCCCAAAGAGCTTTACATATCCAGTCATCCACCCATTCACACACACATTCACACACTGGTGATGGCAAGCTACATACACAGCCACCCTGGGGCGCACTGACAGAGGTGAGGCTGCCGGACACTGGCGCCACCGGGCACTCAGACCACCACCAGTAGGCAATGGGTGAAGTGTCTTGCCCAAGGACCAACGACCGAGACTGTCGGAGCCAGGGCTCGAACCGGCAACCTTCCAATTACAAGGCGAACTCCCAACTCTTTAGCCACGATTGCCCCAAACTCCCTTTTAACAGGAAGAAACCTCCGGCAGAACCAGGCTCAGGGAGGGGTGGCCATCTGCTGCGACCGGTTGGGGTGAGAGAAGGAAAACAGGACAAAGACATGCTGTGGAAGAGAGACAGAGATTAATAACAGATATGATTCAATGCAGAGAGGTAACACATAGTGAGCGAGAAAGGTGACTGGAAAGGAAAAACTCAATGCATCATGGGAATCCCCGGCAGCCTACGTCTATTGCAGCATAACTAAGGGAGGATTCAGGGTCACCCCTAACTATATGCTTTAGCAAAAAGGAAAGTTTTAAGCCTGATATTGAAAGTAGGGATAGTGTCTGTCTCCCGAATACAAACTGGAAGCTGGTTCCACAGAAGAGAGGCCTGAAAACTGAAGGCTCTCCCTCCCATTCTAATTTTAAATACTCAAGGTTCTTCAAGGTTCTTCAAGGTTCTTTATTATTTGTCACATGCATAGCAATACAAGTATAACACACAGTGAAATGTAGCCTGACACGCTCCTCGACATGTGCAAAAATTGGGGGGGGGGGGGGGGGGGGTGTAGAGGAAGAACATTATATATATATATATATATATATATATATATATATATATATATATATATATATATATATATATATATATGCACACAGACGGCTGTTAAGTCCCAGATCCCTCAGCTTTGTGAACAGTCTGCTGGGCACTATTGTGTTAAACGCTGAACTGTAATCAACAAACAGCATTCGCACATAGTTACCCTGTTTCTTGTCCACGTGGCTGAGAGTGGTGTGTAGGACGTGGGCGATGGCATCCTCTGTGGATCTGTTGGATCTGTAGGCGAACTGCAGCGGATCTGTGGTGTCTGGGATGGCGGAGGAGATGATGTTCTTCAGCAGCCTCTCAAACACCTTCATTACTACCGAGGTCAGTGCAACTGGCCGGTAATCGTTCAGGGATGAGGGTTTGCTGTTCTTGGGCACAGGGATGATGGTGGATCTTTTGAAGCATGTGGGGACCACAGACTTCGCCAGGGACTCGTTGAAGATGTAAGTGAACACACCTGCTAGCTGGTCAGCACAGCAGCGCAGCAGACGGCCGGTGATGCCGTCTGGCCCCGCCGCTTTCCTTGTGTTCACTCTCCTCAGTGCCGCTCGGACGTCATGCTCCGCGATGCTGGTCACCGGTCTCTCACTGATGACGTCACTGTCCTCGGTAGTCAGGCGGTAGATAGCATTAGCCGCCTGGCTAACCTCGAAACGGGCGTAGAACCGATTCAGCTCGTTGGTGAATGCAGAGTCGGCGTTGATCGGCGCAGTGTCCCTGGCTTTGTAGTCCGTAATGGTGCGTAGTCCGTGCCACATACTCCGTGTGTCGCCCTGGTGGAAGCAGGACTCCACACGTTCCCGGTACCTGCGTTTGGCATCTCTCACCGTGCGCTGCACGCCGTATGAGGCCGCTTTGTAGGCGCTCATATCGCCAGTGGCGAGACCCGCGTTGTAGGAGGCGGTCCTGGCGTTTACTGCAGTGCGGATCGATCTGTCCATCCACGGTTTCTGGTTTGGGAATGTGGTGACTCTCACAGTGGGGATAATCTCCTCTGCTAGCATATTGACGAAGCATACTGCTACTTCCGTAAACTTGTTGATGTCGACTGCGCATGTTCTGAACATGTCCCAGTCTACGTCGTTGAGTGCGTCCTGTAGCGTAGCTTCTGATTGGGCAGTCCACCGTTTTACTTCCTTCGTGGTCACGTCTTCCCTCCGTATGCTTTGTTTATACTGGGGAATGAGGAAGATGGCGTTGTGGTCAGACTTCCCAAAAGCCGGGTGTGAGACAGCTTTGTAGCCCTGCTTGTATGGCGTGTAGCAGTGATCCAAAATCCGATCCCCTCTCGTTGGACACGAGACATGCTGGTAAAAGTTTGGCATGACTTGTCTGAGGTTCGCTTTGTTAAAGTCTCCTGCTACAATGAGGGCTGCGCCCGGGTCCTTGTTTTGAAGCGAGCTCAGCACATCATGTAATTCGGACAAAGCCATACCTGTGTCCGCTTGGGGTGGGATGTAGACCGCCGTGGCGATGACTGAGGTGAACTCACGGGGCAGATAGAAAGGGCGGCACTTAATGCTCAGGAACTCCAGATGTGGCGAGCAGCCGCTGGAGAGAGTAGAAATGCTCCTGGCATCACACCACTTTCTGTTTACCATGAAACACACTCCTCCACCTTTGGTTTTGTTCGACTCTGCCATTCTGTCCGCGCGGAGCACAAAGAATGAATCCGACGGAGTTACGGCCTGGTCCGGCACGGTGGGGGACAGCCATGTCTCCGTGAAGCACAGAATGTTGCAGTCCCTCATGTCACGTTGGAAGGTGACCCTTGCTCTTAGATCATCGAGCTTGTTCTCCATGGATAGTACATTGGCCAGTAGGATACTGGGCAGTGGTGCGCGATGCGCCTGCTGTCTCAGTCTGTTCCTAATACCAGCGCGTTTTCCCCGGCGCTTCTTTGTTCTGCGCCTCGGATGAGCGGCCCGTCCTTTGTTGTTCTCCGCGCCGCGTAGAATCTCTGGCGGCCAGGAAGGGTCAGGTTTAAAAGTGTCCAAGATTAGATGTGCAACCTTGGCACCGATGTTTACAAGTGATCCGCTGTCGTATACTATAAGACTAGAGGATTTTGGGATGTAAACCAGAGCAAAAAATAAGTAGTGGCCGCGCCATCTTTTTTTTTTTTTTTACTCTAGGAACAACAAGTAGGCCTGCAGTGCGAGAGTAAATTGCTCTAATAGGGTGATATGGTACTACAAGGTCATTAAGATAAGATGGGGCCTGATTATTTCAGACCTTGTATGTGAGGAGCATGATTTTAAATTCAGTTCTGGCTTTAACAGGAAGCGATTGAAGGGAAGCCAAAACAGGAGAAATATGCTCGCTCTTTCAAGTCCCTGTCAGTACTCTTGCTGCAGCATTTTGGATTAACTGAAGGCTTTTCAGCAAGATTTTTGGACATCCTCATAATAACAAATTGCAGTAGTCCAGCCTGGAAGTAATAAATGCATGAACTAGTTTTTCAGCATCACTCTGAGACAGGATATTTCTAACTTTAGAGATGTTGCGCAAATGGAAGAAAGCAGTCTTACATATTTGTTTAATATGTGCGTTGAAGAACATATCCTGGTCAAAAATGACTCCAAGGTTCCTCACAGCGTTACTGGAGGCCAAAGTAATGGCATCCAGAGTAAGAATCTGGTTAGATACCATATTTCTAAGATTTTCAGGGCCAAGTACAATAACCTCAGTTTTATCTGAATTAACAAGAAAGTTGGCGGCCATCAAGGTCTTAATGTCTTTAAGACATTCCTGCAGTTTAACTAATTGGTGTGTGTTATCTGGCTTCATGGATAGATAGAGCTGGGTGTCATCTGCATAGTAGTGAAAATGTATGCTATGTCTTCCAATGATACTGCCTAAGGTAAGCATGTATAATGTAAACAGAATTGGTCCTAGCACCAAACCCTGTGGAACACCATAATTGACCTTAGTGGGTGAAGAGGACTCTCCATTTACATGTACACTGTAAAATATAATATTGTGTTTAATTAAAAATATTAAATAGGCTGAACTCAGTTTTTATCAATTTGTTATTAGAACTAGATTTAAATAAGTTACCAGTACTTTTTATGCAAAAACACTATAAACTCAATTTATTTGAGTTGTCTTAACTTAGAAAAACTAAGTAAGATGGAAGTTTTGCTTCTCAGGGCGGAAGGATGAAAGATGTGTTTTGAAAATGCCATGTCACTACCGTCCTCCTCCCTCGCGGATCAGTCTGCATGTTCATGGTGGCAGTATTTGTTATGGAATATGTTGATTAAACCTGGAAAAGCGTCAGCTCAAGATATTATTATTGTCATTGCTATGGATCTTTACCTGATACACTGACTTGGTGAGTAAATGTTTACTCTTATTCAAACTGATTTTGTGGCTTCTCTTACTTTAGCACCAGGTTTATAATCTTGCTAGCTAGTTAGTGTTAGTGTTTGTTTTGTGCCCAAATCATTTTGCACATCATTAGAATGAAAGTTATTGGCCATGTTTGCATAGCCCTTTTTAAAATTATGCTTTCATGACATTATTGTGTGTTGGGTGGTAGTCATGGCTATCCAGACTGACAATTGGGACATTGAGTGTCACCTCTCCGGTGGGGAGGCAGCCTGAGATTGTCCAAATTGGAGTCTGTTTTATACCAAATGCAGAAAAAAATGTTTTAAGAAAGCAAATGGCCTGTATTTATATAGCGCTTTACTAGTCCCTAAGGACCCCAAAGCGCTTTACATATCCAGTCATCCACCCATTCACACACACTGGTGATGGCAGCTACATTGTAGCCACAGCCACCCTGGGGCACACTGACAGAGGCGAGGCTGCCGGACACTGGCGCCACCGGGCCCTCTGACCACCACCAGTAGGCAACGGGTGAAGTGTCTTGCCCAAGGACACAACAACCGAGACTGTCCAAGCCGGGGCTCGAACCGGCAACCTTCCAATTACAAGGCGAACTCCCAACTCTTGAGCCACAATCGCCCCAAAAGCAATTAAGTTCATGTTCCAAAAAATATGATTGTTTGCTTGCAGGACAACAGGAGAGATGAGTCCTCCGTCACTGATGGTGTGGTCAGTGAAGATGGTCGCCTGCAGGTTCAAGCTCATTGCATCTCCAACCCACATCCACTGCCACTATACTTAAGGGAAGTTAAAGACTTTCTTCTGCACCTACATTTGGATCACCTCGATCCATGATAGTCATTCAGGCAGTAATGCCTGGACTGGAAACAAGCCATCCTTAAAATATTACAACATTGCAGCTCCTGTGTTGGAATGCAAAACAAATGTGTTGTTTAAATTAGAGACTGCACTTGTGACAGAACAACAAATATTTTATTTTGATTATATAAGTAATGTAAGTACAAAACAAACTTGTGGTAGGTCTAAACTTATTTTCAATAATTGCATCTGAGACTTTGTTTCATTGTAAGATTATAACAGTGATGACAATATAATTGTTTGTTGTTCAGGAGAACAGTGTCCAGTATGTTGGCTGTTATACTTTCTTGTGTTTGAAAATAAAAGTTGGGCTCATTTTAACATCATTACAAAAAGTGTTGTTAATTATTTTTAATCATATTCAGGTTACCACAAATTGTTTTTTCATTTAGTTGAACTTGAAATGTTTGTCAGTAGGTAAACAATTAGTATTGTACAGTCAGAAATATCAAGTTATTCTTAATACTGCAGACTTGCAATGTATAAGTTGTCCTAATAGTCATCTTAAGTAAGCTTTACTTAGTTTTTTTGAGGCAACGAGTTTCCTTAATTTTTTTGAGTTCTGGGAACTAACAAGGCTGTACAGTGTACAAATTGGAGTCTATTAGATAGATATGATACAAACCACTGCAGCACAGTACCTGTAATACCTACAGCATGTTCTAATCACTCTAATAGGATATTATGGTCGACAGTATCGAACGCTGCACTGAGGTCTAGCAGGACAAGCACAGAGATGAGTCCACTGTCAGAGGCCACAAGAAGATCATTTGTAACCTTCACTAAAGCTGTTTCTGTGCTGTGATGAGCTCTGAAACCTGACTGAAACCCTTCAAATAAGCCATTCCTCTGCAGATGATCTGTTAACTGTTTGACAACTACTCTTTCAAGGATTTTTGATATGAAAGGAAGGTTGGAGATTGGCCTATAATTAGCTAAGACTGCTGGGTCTACAGATGGCTTTTTGAGTAAAGGTTTAACTACAGCCACCTTGAAGGCCTGTGGTACATAGCCGATTATTAGAGATAGGTTGATCATATTTAAGATTGGCGCATTAATTAATGGCAGGACTTCTTTGAGCAGTTTTGTAGGAATGGGGTCTAAAAGACACGTTGATGGTTTGGAGGAAGTAATTATTGAAGTTAACTCAGAAAGATCAATTGGAGAAAAAGAGTCTAACTTAACATCAATGGTACTAAAAGTAGCTGTAGATAATATTAATGTGGGAGGATTATTGGTAATGTTTTCTCTAATGGCTAAAATTTTATTTGTGAAGAAGTTCATGAAGTCATTACTAGTTAATGTTAAAGGGCTGGTTGGTTCGATAGAGCTCTGACTTTTTGTCAGCCTGGCTACAGTGCTGAAGAGAAACCTAAGGTTGTTCTTATTTTCTTCAATCAGTGATGAATAGTAAGATGTTCTGGCTTTGTGGAGGGCTTTCTTATAAAGCAATAAACTATTTCTCCAGGCTAAATGATGATCCTCTAAATTTGTGAAACACCATTTCCTCTCCAGCTTACGAGTCATCTGCTTTAGGCTACGTGTTTGAGAATTATACCACGGAGTCAGGTACTTCTGATTTGAGGCCTTAGTTTTCACAGGAGCTACAGTATCCAGAGTCGTACGTAGTGAGGAGGTAAAATTATTAACAAGATAATCGACCTCTGATGGGGTAGTGGTCAGATAGCTGCTTTGCTCTATGAGCATTGAAGATGATAACAGTGGGTGGATTATATTCTTAAACTTAGTTACAGCGCTTTCAGAAAGACATCTACTGTGATAAAGTCTGCTCCCCACCGCTGTGTAATCAATTATTGTAAATGTAAATGTTATCAGGAAATGATCAGACAGGAGAGGGTTTTCAGGAAACACTGTTAAATGTTCAGTTTCTATGCCATATGTTAAAACAAGATCTAGACTGTGATTAAAGTGGTGGGTGGGTTCTTTTACATTTTGAGAGAAGCCAATTGAGTCTAATAACAGATTAAATGCCATGTTGAGGCTGTTATTTTTAGCATCTACATGAATGTTAAAATCACCCACAATAATTATTTTATCTGAGCTGAGCACTAAATTAGATAAAAAGTCTGAGAAATCAGAGAGAAACTCTGTGTAAGGCCCAGGTGGACGATAGATGATAACAAGTAAAACAGGTTTCTGATTTTTCCAGCAGGGGTGGACGAGGCTAAGCGTCAGGCTTTCAAATGAATTAAAAGTCTGTCTTGGTCTTTCGTTAATTAATAGGCTGGTGTGAAAAATTGCTGCCACACCGCCCCCTCGGCCTGTGCTTCGAGATTTCTGGTAGTTAGAATGACTCGGGGGTGTTGATTCATTTAAATTAACATAATCATCCTGCTGCAACCAGGTTTCTGTAAGGCAGGAGTAAATCGATTTGTTGATCAATTATTAAGTCATGTACTAACAGAGACTTGGAGGAGAGAGACCTAATATTTAATAATCCACATTTCACTGTTTTACTCTTTGGTTAAGATGTGGATACTGTATTGTTCCTTCTTTGTGATTTTTTATGTTTAAGTTGTTTGTTGCTGGTTTTTAGTTTGTTTTTTGTCTGTTTGGGAGCTGACACAGTCTCAATGGAGATGGGTTTTGGGGGGGGGGGGGGTAGCAGGAGGAGAGAAGCTGCAGAGAGGCGTGTCAGACTGCAACTCTGCTTCCTGGTCCCAACTCTGGATAGTCATATTTTGGGGGGATTTAATACATTTGTCCATATTTCTAGAAATGAGAGCTGCTCCATCCAAAGTGGGATGGATGCCGTCTCTCCTAACAAGACCAGGTTTCCTCCAGAAGGTTTGCCAATTATCCATGAAGCCCACATCGTTTCTTGAACACCACTCAGACAGCCAGCAATTTAAGGAGAACATGCGGCTAAACATGTCACTCCTGGTCTTATTGGGGACCGACCAGAGAAAACTACAGAGTCCGACATTGTTTTGGCAAACAGATCTTTATACAAAGTCTTTTTCAAACATGCTGTGGTAGCTTTCTTCCTGATCCTAGTTGTGCCTGATTTCTCCCTTTCACTTGGAATCAACCCTAGATCTTTTCTGTATAATCTGGAATGGAACAGACCTTAGCTGACCTTGAATCAGTTTGTCAGACATTTCCAGTTGGTTTTGAACCTCTGAAAAATGGGGGAACCTTGGAAAACCTTGAATCAGAGCTGGAAGCCTGTCACAGATTGATTTGATTTAAAGTCCACAGTAATGGTGTCCAAATTCTTATGGACCTAACATTAGCAGCTGAAGCAAGTGATTACATTTTGTCTAGTAGTTCCTGTTTTGTCTTTATCTCACTATGATTGCATTTTCTATCTTCTCTTTGCTATCACCTACCAAAGTTGGCAGAAGCAGAAGGATGCCCCTCCCTGATTCTGGTTCTGTTAGAGGTATCTCCTAGTTCAAAGGGAGTATTTCCTTTCCACTGTCACCAAGTGCTGCTCATTGGAATGGTCTCTTTAATACTGTTGCTCTTTGCCTTATAATGTAAAGCACCTTGAAATAACTTTTACTAAACTGTTCTATAAAACTGAACTGATTTGACATGAAAGTGCATTGTGAATTGACCTCTAGATGAAATTGTGTATGTTCTTCATCTTTTTACAAATACTTGTAATTACTTGTTTATTTTTGTCCCACTCACACTGGCAATAAAAAGATAATACAATCAAAGAAATTCAAACCAGAAATTCACAACATAGTAATCATTCTTTGCACAAATAGCCCTAAGCTACAAAACACACTGGAACAAGTCTACCTCTGATAAGATGAGTAGAAGTATGCCCCCCAACTTTATCTTGGAAACATCAAATACTGTTCCCCCCAGTCTGTGAATTATTCACCCTCAGGTACACACCAGATTTACCTTTTGTCACGTAACGCTATGTGGCAGGCATGATTTATCCCAAACGCAGGACTCAAAATGCAACAGGATACACTCCAAGAGGCAGCTTTATTTTGGCTGTGAACATGCTATGTTCATTATAAATAAGAAAACATGGAAACTGGAAACTAGAAACTAAGAACTAAGAACTGAAAAACAAGGAACCTAAGAACAGACTCTGAAATAACCTGGGTAACTCAGCTTTATCCCAACAGTTTTTTTTTTTTCAAAACAATCACTTTGTGTCCTTCACCAATTTAGTCTTGACATTTAAAATTATAACCCAACATAACATTTAATTTGTGAAAATCAAGACTTTTTTTAAAAAGCAAAACAGGAAAAAACAACACTCTAACAACACTCTAAAGACAGAAGGGGTTATCATACAACGCAAAGATCATAAAATCCAGGATCCATCCACCCTGCTCACTCCAGATCAGGCCTGACAGGAAGCTGCAGCTTGTCCAACACAAAAACACAACGTAAGACAAGTAAACCCAGTGCACCGTGGAACACAGAAAAGTCCCTTTATGCAGTTTACTCTTTCGTCACACACACACATTTTATTTTATTTTGTGGACCTCCTCATCACCACCATGTCACCATCACAGTATCTCCAGTTGTTCCATACTTTAAAGTATTTGAGCAGTAGAATAAAAAGCAGAAGCTAATGGTCCTCACACCTCACTAGGTATCCTTCTCTTCCCCTGTTCTTCCCTTCTCCACAGTGGAAGAAAGTGAAGTGTGTTTAAATCCTTTCAGCAGAATAAATCTGAGGCTCTTATGTCCACATGCACCTTCTTCTCCTCCACTGACTTACCTTTATTCATCTTGAGCTTCTTTGTGATCAGATTGGTCACTGTCACAGCATCATTCAAAGCATATTTCTGGACTATCAGATCCACCGTTTCCGTCCTGCTCAAAGTCTCCAGGCCCATCTTCCTGATGGCCGGGAAATCTCCCAGTAACTCCGGATCCTGGAGATAGCACTGGAATGAATTCAGCTCCTCATCTCTCAAATCCTGTAGCACCTCCAGCAGCTGGTGCTTCACCCGCATCTCCATGTCTGACCTGTGGAAACATCAGAGCTCACCTGTGACTGTCAGAGAGCTCATGGGGTTTCAGACCAGCATAACTGTGCACACAACACAACACAAATTCCTCCTACCCGTGACATCAGTCTTTATAATTCCTTCCCATTTCACCTGGGCTCCTCAGTTGTAAGAGCTTGGTTTTATTCTACATCGTACTCTTTAACTTAGGACCATTTACAGTGGGATGCAAAAGTTTGGGCAACCTTGTTAATAGTCATTATTTTCCTGTATAAATCGTTGGTTGTTACAATAAAAAATGTCAGTTAGATATATCATATAGGAGACACACACAGTGATATTTGAGAAGTAAAATGAAGTTTATTGGATTTACAGAAAGTGTGCAATAATTGTTTAAACAAAATCAGGCAGGTGCAAAGATTTGGGCACTGTTGTCATTTTATTGATTCCAAAACCTTTAGAACTAATTATTGGAACTCAAATTGGCTTGGTAAGCTCAGTGACCCCTGACCTACATACACAGGTGAATCCAATAATGAGAAAGAGTATTTAAGGGGGTCAATTGTAACTTTCCTGCCTCTTTTAATTTTCTCTGAAGTGTAGCAACATGGGGGTCTCAAGACAACTCTCAAATGACTTGAAGACAAAGATTGTTCACCATCATGGTTTAGGGGAAGGATACAGAAAGCTGTCTCAGAGATTTAAGCTGTCTGTTTCCACAGTTAGGAACATATTGAGAAAATGGAAGACCACAGGCTCAGTTCAAGTTAAGGCTCGAAGTGGCAGACGAACAAAAATCTCAGATAGACAGAAGTGACGAATGGTGAGAACAGTCAGAGTCAACCATCAGACCAACACCAAAGACCTAAAACATCATCTTGCAGAAGATGGAGTCACTGTGCATCGTTCAACCATCCGGCGCACTTTACACAAGGAGATGCTGTATATGAGAGTGATGTAGAGGAAGCCTTTTCTCCGCCCACAGCACAAACAGAGCCGCTAAGGCACATTTGGACAAGCCAGCTTCATTCTGGAATAAGGTGCTGTGGACTGATGAAACTAAAACTGAGTTATTTGGGCATAACAAGGGGCGTTATGCATGGAGGAAAAAGAACACAGCATTCCAAGAAAAACACCTGCTAGCTACAGTAAAATATGGTGATGGTTCCATCATGCTGTGGGGCTGTGTGGCCAGTGCAGGGAGTGGGAATCTTGTCAAAGTTGAGGGACACATGGATTCCACTCAGTATCAGCAGATTCTGGATACCAATGTCCTGGAATCAGTAACAAAGCTGAAGCTGCGCCGGGGCTGGATCATTCAATAAGACAACGACCCAAAACACTGCTCAAAATCCACTAAGGCATTCATGCAGAGGAACAAGTACAACGTTCTGGAATGGCCATATCAGTCCCCAGACCTGAATATTATTGAAAATCTGTGGTGTGAGTTAAAGACAGCTGTCCATGCTCGGAAGCCATCAAAACTGAATGAACTAGAGATGTTTTGTAAAGAGGAATGGTCCAAAATACCTTCAACCACAATCCAGACTCTCATTGGAACCTACAAGAGGCTGTAATTTCTGCAAAAGGCGGATCTACTAAATATTGATTTCATTTCTTTTTTAGTGGTGCCCAAATTTATGCACCTGCCTGATTTTGTTTAAACAATTATTGCACACTTTCTGTAAATCCAATAAACATCATTTCACTTCTCAAATATCACTATGTGTGTCTCCTATATGATATATTTAACTGACATTTTTTATTGTAACAACCAACAATTTATACAGGAAAATAATGACAAGGTTGCCCAAACTTTTGCATCCCACTGTAATTTAGCAAACTTCAGCTTATTTTTATTTGTTTTCAGATAAAGACTTTGTGTTTTCTCTCCTTCATATTTATATTTGAATTCTGCGAAAGTAATTTCCCCTCCCTGGATCAATTAAATGTTGTGATTTTACAAACACACTGTTCACAGAACATGCCAGTTTCCAGCAGTGCCCCCTTGTGTTTAAGAGGAAAAATCATGAATCATATGCACCGAACGACAGTTGAGAGTACCCAGCCTTCTTGGAGTCCCTGGGTGGGATGCTTGAGGGTGGGTCCACCTGGGGATTCTGTTGTTTTACTGGGAGACTTCAAAGCTCATGTAGGTAACAACAGTGAGAGGAGGGGAGTGGCTGGGAGGAGATCTGCCAGATCTGAACCCAAGTGTTGTTCTGTTACTGGACTTCTGTGCAAATGACAGTTTGTCCATAACAAACACCATGTTCGAACATAAGGGCGTCCATAAGTGCACGTGACACCAGAACACTCTAGGCCGCAGGTCAATGATCTACCTGCCCTACCCTCACCTAGGGTCACAGCTACAGATGTTGACCAAAAGAACGAAATCGCAGATACAAGCAGGGAAAATCAGCTTTCTCCAAAGGGTGGCTGGCTTCTCCCTTAGAGATAGGGTGAAATGTTTATCCATCCAGGAAGGGCTCAGAGTAGAGCCGCTGCTCCTCCACATCGAAAGGAGCCAGTTGATGTGGTTCAGGCATCTGACTAGGATTCCTTCTGGGCGCCTCCTGGGTGAGGTGTTCCTGGCATGTCCCACCTGGAGCCCCCCGGGGCAGACCCAGGACATGCTACAGAGATTATATCTCTTGGCTGTCCTAGGAACCCCTTGATGTTTCCCCGGACAAGCTAGAGGAGGTAGCCGGGAAGAGGGAGGTCTGGGCTCCTCTGCTTAGGCTGCTGCCCCGTGACGCAACCCCAGATAAACGGAAGAAGATGGATGGATCGACTGAGAACAACAAAGCTGCAGAAAGAACCTGTCGTTATGCAAACGAGCAGTTTATGATAAATTAATTTACACCAACACAGCCATAAAGACGACACGTACAGCTCACACACTCAAAAACAGCCGATCGACTCACGCTGTAAATCATTCTGTATTCACACGGATTCAAAACCTCTGATGCTCTGTGCAGCCAAGGCTTCATGAACTGTGACATCAGACACCTGCTGCAGGTGAGCAGATAAGCATCCAGTCTCACACAGAGACACACACACAGACAGTCACACACACACTCGTTTCTCGTATCATGTGATGGTACGTCACAGCGCACATGTCTGAGTTTTCCATGCATGTGCGACGCGGGTAACAGTTACCGGTTACAAAAAACAGACGTGCCAGTGCTGCGCGTGGTATGTGAGCGGCCCATAACTGACTGAAGCGACCGCTGCTGTGTCACGTGCGTAAACGCGCCACTCTATTAACCTGAGGGCATGCAGCTACAGGGGTTAAACATCTGCACTGCGCAGTCTCCGTGTGTTCCTGTGGGGAAGGCTCGACCCCGCTGAGTCACCCTACCGCTTGACCCTGACCAGCTGGCAAACCAGAAGTGAACATCTGCCTGTAAGCGGAACAGCAGCAGCACAGCTCTCTCTCTCTCACACACACACACACATGCACACACCTACACACACACGCACACACGCACACACACACGGCTCACCTCTGTTGACAGTCCGGAAAACTCGGACCGGGGTTGCAAGTTAGACGGTCTTCTCCTGACTTCCGGTTTAAAAGGTTTAAGCCAATCAGAAGCTCCAGATGTTTGCCACACCCAGGAAACGTTTAGCAGCCTTTCAGTCACTCCCCCCCCCCCCCCACACACACACACGCACACATGAAACACTTTCACTTTGTTTCCAGATGCTTCTTCATCATCTGCCTGTGCAGACTCCCTTCCTTCGTGCCAGATGTGATCCATACCGCCTAAAGTGATGTCATGAGGTAGTAAATATTAGAGTTGAATGTCTGGAGACCGGTCGAGACCATTTTTACGTGGTCTTGGTCTTCTCTTGGTCTTGCTGTCTCGGTCTTGCTTTCTCAGATCGACATTGGCTATATCGCAATTCAGGGTCTGCAGTACACAGCCTTAACTGTCCTCAAGGACCACGTACTCAAAGACCGCTAAGGCCGGAAGTGCGAGGCTTGTGAAATGGGACGGTCTAGCCTTCGTCGCGCTGCCCAGGTTGCCTAGCAACCATGATACTAACAGCTGGAAACGTTTCATACAGCTTTGTTTGACAGAAATGAAGGAGAACATATTTTTGTTCATTTGTTTCTACATGAGCTTTGTATGATTTTGTATGATCTGAAGCTGAGACCACAGGACTGTAAAAACATGATTTTTGGGCTTCATTTCTGTACTGAACAGTCATTTTAAGATTAGTTGGTAAATAACAATTAGCTAATGTTATTCATGAGACTAAAGTCATCTCACTTTGGTAATGCAAATATAATATGGCCAATATTATAGTTATTATATTAATCATTATTAGTTATTACAGCAGTGAGTTTGAACTCTGTGTCAACTTGAATCTTTACTGAGCTTCAGTAAAGATTCAAGTTGGAGTTATTTATATTTGCTGTCACCTTAAATCTTCACTCAAAGACAAGTATCTTTGACAGTGTATATATAGGCGTATTATATATAAGAGACAAATATTGTTTTTAATATGTTGGTGTTAAGTTGAAATATTAAATGTTTGTCATTTTTATGTTTACCATTTGTACATAGTTTTAAAGAATTCTTTCTGTCCTCCCCTCCCCAGATCCTTAAGATTCTGGGAGGGGGGCGGTAGTGTTTTTATCACAGGAACACCCTTGTTTGAAGTTGGCAAACTTCCTCCCCTTTGTATGGCTTCACTGTGTTATCTAGGGTGAACCATCTAGGGTGTGGGGGAGACTACCCTCTTTATGACCAAGGATGTTCCTCTTGTGCTTTTATGTTATATGACCCTTTGATCAACAGGATCACACACACACACACACACACACACACACACACACTTACTTAAATACAGAAGTTCACACATCTTTGTAAACTGTGTCTCAATAAAAAGGGCAGCAAGGGAGGTCGTGGTCGAGGTCATTTTCGTGGTGGACACAGGCCTCCCTTGCGCAGGTGTTTGATCGAGTGACTGTCTTGTTTTCTTCATGATGAATAAGTCTCTAGAATTAGCGGGGCTTGTGGAAACACAGACACAACATTTATTTGGTCCTTCGGAGCCGGGTGTTGTGCCAAAAAGTGATTGTCTGCCAAAAACTGATTTCCAATGTTTCCGTGTATTTTTTATGTGTAATATCTTTACGTATGTTCGTAAATAGACTGCGGTGAACAGGGTTTACAAAGGGGTTATATATAGAATTTAAAAATTATCAGTTTTTCAAGTATCTTCACAACTCTGTGTTATTGTACTTACATTATAACCAATCCGGTCCTTTATCCCTACTTAAAATATTTTTACAGAACTATTGTAATATTTGCTGCCATTTCTGCTGTCCTCTTGGCCAGCTTACTCTTACAAAAGACATTTTTAATGTTAATGAGATTGTTTTTAACTGCAAAAATAAAGGTTATATAAAAGTCACTGCCAAAAACTGATTGTGGCTTCTACCTTGTTACACGGATGTTGTTTGTGGCTCAAGATGACTATATGTAATCCATGAGGGATGCATTTGACATCTGTTTCATATATTATAGCCCAACAAGTTACTTATAGCAGTTTAAATACAAGCAATCAATTTTTGGCAAATACCGGAAATCACTTTTTGGCAGACAATCACTTTTTGGCACAACACCGGAACCTAACACATTGCATCCACCGAGGAGAGGGAGAGGACGCCACCGCAACGTCTGGGATGATTGACGTAAAGCCCTGGTGTTTTTGGCTTGTCACCAGGCCGGGAAGTTTGCGCCTGAACTCCCCTCGGGATGGATGACGATTGACGGGATCCAGAGACTCTTCCCATGAACGTAAACAAACAGTGAGTACAGAAGGCCTTAGAGAGCGGCTACGTGACCCTGCGTTGAACGCAGGTACGGGAGCGCGCTAGCAGCGTGAGAGAGACGCAGGCTTCTCCGTCGTGTGGGGCGTAGAGACAACCTAGGTTCGGTGACTCCGCCGTGAAGAGAGTCCGGAATCTCCGCCATATGGGGCGTTAGAGAGTTTTCAACAGAGAGCGCTAGCTGTGCGTGTAGACACAAGCAATAGGCCTATGTTGTGTGTGTGTGTGCGGGCCCGACGTGGTCTGCGTGAGTGTGGCTGATTGTTGTCTAATGGAGAATAAACTGTGTAAGTCTGCCTTGAAAGAGGATGAAATACACTGCAAAGTTTTTATTGGGCAGCACGTGATGTGTGGATCGTTGACGAATGAAGTGTAATTGTGATTTAAGCAGAAGTGAGTGTGAGTGTGTCTGACGTCACGGTGTGTGTGAAAAGGTATCCAGCTGGGGCAGACATGATTCTGCAGATCACCTGCCCAGTAGACAAAAATAAATAAAATAGTTGTGTTGGTGAATGATAGTGTGGCAGGATGAATGTTATCCCTCGGTCCAACCCACTTTCAGCCTGGCCCCTTTAGGGGGCGCTGGTATAAATAGTGGCCATTTGAGTGTCTCTGCATCGTTTGCCTGTGATCTCCTTTTTGGTCACCTGACTTCCTCGGTGTGGTAGAGATCGTTTGTGGGTTACTCCTCTAAAGTCTCCATCGCGGCTGGTCGTAGCTATAGAAGCCTCCTCTGAGCTATTCTGCTTACGTTCTGTGACCCGGCTTACTTGGTACGTAATCAACTTTTGTTACGCTCTCTGCCTTCTATTGTTCTTTTATAGTAATTATTTATTATGTTTCGCAGGAAGTGTGGACCTTAGTTTTGCGCCAAGCTACGCGAACTGAAGTGCTGCTGTTTTGCCTTGCTGTGCTTTTACCGTCTGTTCCCGTTGTGAGAATTCTTTCCCTGCTGCTGTCAGCTTTTACAGTGGACGTCGGCGTGGACAACGGCCATATGCATGCCGGTTATCGGAGTCAGCTGGCGTGCATATTGATTGACTGTTAACTTATCGTCGTGTGGACGGCAAGTTGGAGCAGTACGGCGATTCCGTTTGCTCCAGATTTTAGAGTTTTATTCAGATTGTATGTTGTTTTATTGCTTTTTGATTTGTAGTTTGGATTTTCTGTTACACCACTGGTGGGAGGCCCTTTTTCTAGCTGTAGATCACCAGTGTGGTCCTGCAGTTGGGTTATCCCCCGGTGCTACACATTAGTTTGTTGTAATATATTAACATTTTCTTTGTTTCTTTTATTCAGATGCGGAGTGCCGACGTGGAGGAGACTAGGGTGCCTTGGTGGTGGGATCCCTTGAGTGTACACACCTGCCTTGTCTAGTTTATTAGTGTGAGTGTGTGATAGTGTGTTGCACTTGTGTTTTGGTGTGTTTTCTTTCTGTAGTTGTGTGTGGCATCCCTGCCCCTCCACTGGTAAGCCTCAGCTCTGAATACCTTTTTAAGCATATTTGTATTTGAATATTTATGATTATGTTTTTATTCGGTGTTTTAAATAATTACCAATAAATTGTCAATTTGTTTATTATTGAACCTCGTCTCTGGATTGAGTATAGCGAACCTAAGTGCCTTTTTGGTGATTTAGTGTCATTTCCAGTATTCTCTGGGTGAAATTCCCAGGGTGGCGTTGTCGTTCTTTAAAACTGAAGAGTATTTACTTTATATCCCAACCTCGTCTCGCCACAATAGCATGAAGAGTGTTTGGTGTTTCTCAGTCTGAAACAGCTGTAATGCTATTTTCTGTTTTGGAGGAAAGTAAAGTTAAAAAAAAAAACAGAGATGTGTGTTGTTTAAGCAGTGATGAGAATAATGAAAGTGTGATGAGAGAGGAACAGAAAAACATACAGGAAATGCATTAACCATACTAACCCTTACATGCATATACACTGTTACATCCCCCAGGAGGATGTCTCTTCTCCCTATTAACCCTTTGTTTTGTCCAGGCTCCACCTCCTCTGTCCTGATTGGATGTTGCGCAGAGTCCGGCTAATTGGTAATCAGCAGAGCACTACTTAAGGCCTGTGGAGCTGTGCTTCTGTGCCCTCTGGCCATTTTGGGTGCCATACTTGTGAAGGCTTGCATGCCTTTGTATTTTGTGTGAGCATTGTTGTTTCATGTTCAGACTGCTTGTAGGGGAGAGCTGCCTTTTGTTTTGACACCCTGTTTTCTCCTGTTTATGTGTTGTTAGGTAGGTTATGGTTATAGGTTGTATATTTTGTTTCTTTGGAGTTAGGTAAGTTTCTTTTGTTTCTACATCAGGGATGTTTTGTTTGTTATGTTGGCCTTGGCTCTCCCTGACGTTACACCTCGGTCTGAACCCCATCACCAGTGTTAAATAAACCTTTTAAAATTACCATCTTGGCTCCTCCTTTTCTATCCACATTTATGTTCGTCCCTTCAACCCCCTAGACTAGCCAGGGGACGTAACAACACATACAATGATACTCATGAAGACCAGACAGCATCTTAAGCATGAGATTCTGTTTGTCATCTTGTCCAAGTCACTAGTAAGATGAAAGTGATACATAGACTAGTGGACTGAATATTATAGGAGGACAGATGGTTGCATCATAGAGGAGAAAACAGAATGCTGATGAGAGGTTTTAAATGAGTGAGCTGAGTGAGTTGATTGTGAGTTTCTGGTGTGTGAAGAAGTTTTAACATGGCACACATTTAGTTACATGAGAAGAAACTTATTATGTGCTGAGACAACAGGGTTATGTTGTGTGTATGGCTGATTTGGATGAATGCTTGAGATTAAACTGGCTGTTTATTTGTCTTTTGTTATTAAGTTGAGCCTGCCAATTGGGTTGTTACAATTTATCCCCCTGGCATGAAGAACACGTGTCATGACTTTAACAAGGCCTTTCTTTCCTTTATTTTCTTTCTTTCCTTTTATTTTGTTACTTTCATGGTGCACTGAAAGTTTTGTTTGATGATCTTTGTTTGAGCAGATCTGCACGATTAGAACCGAAGCGTCGTCGAGAAAACTGTTGAAAAGTGAGCTTCTCCAAAATTAAAATGGGCTCAGGAGAAAGCCACTTATTTGGGACAATTAGGAAACAAGTTCCTGTCCAAAAGAATTCAACGAGGAAATCCAGTCTAAATTCTTTTTCTTTTTGAAATGACGTCGTTTTGCTGAGCGTGGAAATGAATGCGATGATAATTTCCACAATCAGCAAAAGAAGGAATCACTGAGTGAATATGTGTGAATTTTAAAATAAATGGAGAAGCTGACAAGACTGACTGACTTAATACCATTGTGTGAAGTTAACCCCCACCTGACAAAGGTGTGGATGTATCTCTGTGTGTGTCTCTGTTGCAGGAGAAGGAGACCACAGGAGGAAACTTGGGTCACATGACTATGTGAACTCTGAAAATTTAACCTTTTAGTTTAAAATTTTCTGTGTCTGTGAATTTACCAGGTACCATTCACTACCTTGTGTTGCTACCAGAGATTACTGTGAGAAAGAGTGTATACACCTACGCAGCGCTAACATTTACATTTCTTTTTACAGCAGATGGTTAATCATGTGATTTGATCATGTGATTTACAGCAGGACGCAACTTAATATGTTTTTCTACCACAGGATTACTGAGATTTTGTGTGAAGGAAACCGTAGTTACAGGCTATATGTTGATGATGAAATTACACTGTGTTAAAATGTTGGAGAAAATGTGAATGTGACAGGGGAGAAATTAATACAGTGTGATGAGACCATTGTTATTTTTCCACAGCGAGTGTTAACTTTATGACTTTTCACAGCTCCTCTGGAATCTGGATGGCCGACACCTGACAACCAGGATGAACCGTGTGTTTGGCTAATGTTTGTTTTTCTTTAAGAGTGCTTGTAAAGGATTCAGCACAGACAGACAAGTGACGATTGAACAGATGTGCAGTGGTTACAAAATAGTTACATGGGGCTCATTATCTGACCACTATTGGGCTCATGGTGAGTAACAAACTTAAGGGAAGTCACTGATTACAATGTGGAATGACGTTGAGATGTTAAATAATTTGGAACAAATTATGGGAAAAAGTAGGAGTTTAATGAGTTTAGAATAAACCTGCAATGATACTTGTCTCTGTGACGCTGAATACTTTATTACACTTACGAGCTGCAGTTGGTTGCAAATATGAAGTTGTTTTAACTTTAAGACTTTTTCTTCTAGGATACAGGCTCAGGGTGGAGCTGCGAGTTAAACAAGCAAAACATTTAATTGGTGACTAATGTTTTTACACAGGGTTACAGCTTGGAGTGAAGCTGCTCCAAGGGACAAACCCTGGAGATTGTTTTAGGGAGACTGTGCAACATTCTTGTACATGTCTCATTGGGGAGTTGACACATGGCGAGAGGAGTGTCGTTTTTTTGATTTGTAGATGTCGTGAGGTGCCATGACGAGAAGGAATGACTGAGAGGATCGCCCACAAGATGGAAGCTGAGGCCTGGAGAGAGTCTTCAGGAGGATCAGAGATCACCTTCAGCACAGAGAGCTGTGCTACTGGGCATCCAAAGGATTGTCACGAGGAGACTTTGCACAGCAAATCTTAAGAGTTTCGACGTTGACGTTAAGGAAGACAACTAAGGTGTACGACGTGCTCTGCCTTAAATCTTCAGCAGCGTTGGAAAATGCAACATGAGGTTACGTGCCAAGCTCCAAAAAGTGACAGCGCAAAGGAGGTCCAGCGATGGACTTGTGGTTCTGTGAACAGCACAAATGCCAGGTGACTGTAAAATAACTAACAGCATTTTTTTCCACAAGTGAAGCCAGTAACTTACTATCATAAAGATTAGCTCTAGTTGCTTGTGCTTTACCTCCATGCGTGAGATCAGTATGTGCAGCAGCTTAAGCTGTACAATGTTTCAATAGTTTATTTCAGCTTTTGACATTGTTAGTTCCACACGAGGTAGATGTTTACTACTGCAGACTAAACTTACATTTCTGTCACCTACAAGACACTTGCCTTTAATGTTACTGTTACTCTCACAATCACACATATTACCATAAAGTGGTGCACAATTCTGAATCTGTCAAACCCTTTTTGCCAACGAAAGAGGAGGGCACTTCTCATGAGTGTAGAGAACACGTGGACAAAAAGTGTAAGCTGAGGGATGACTTAATAGCTGTGCCACTCGTTGAGGGAAAGGTTTGGTTTGTTCATGATTTGAGTTTTACAATAGCAGAGGGACAGACTAAAACAGGTTTTACTGTAGCAGACAGTGAGAGAGTATCTATGCATGACAACTAACATGTTTCATATTTGCTTGAGCAGCAGAGATGCTAGCTTTAACGGAAGCGTGTAAAGCTGTAGAGAGACAATATGCCCTGATAGCCAGTGTGTATTTGCTACTGTACATTTCTTTGTAGTGCAGTGAGTGAGACGAGGTGTGACAACCTCTACAGGGAAACCTGTAGAACACACCAAACTCTTGCAAAATCTGCTGGAGGCAGTGTTATTGCCCAGTAGAATTGCTGTATGTAAATGTGCAGCACACATGTGAGGGGAAGATCCAATTGCGTTAGGGAATGTTTTTGCAGATAACATCGCAAAAGAAGCAGGTTTAGGAGAACATGGTGTTAACATTTTAGCAGTACAACATCAGCAGACATGTAGGGCCACTCACCTACTGCAGGAAAACAGTTGTGATTTACAGAAGGAGCGAGCTTGCAGGGTGGTGTTTATTATCTGTGTGATAAACCGATATTTACTCTATTTAATTTGTAAAATATGTGTACACACACGTAGAAAAATATTTAGTATACACATCCAGAAACGCATATACTATTATATATTGTACATATATTTATTAGTTTCAGATGTAGACATTCTTGTATTTTGCTTGTTTACATTATTGTATTTTGCACAACTCTGTTGCTTGTGAAGCTCGCACACAAGAATTTCACTCACATGTGCTGTACCAATGTACCTGCACATGTGATGTGACAATAAAAGTGATTTGATTTGATTTGATATTGCCTAATAATTTGTATAAGACTGCTGCTATTTTGAGCCATGGGCTATACCATGTCTCAACAGGAGGGAGATGAGCAGTAGTTTATACTCACTCTAGGATTATTAAATACTTTTAAAAAAAATGCAGGTAGAGAGAACTAACGGGACAGTAAAGTTAAGACTTAGGAAGACAGGCAGGACATGGTTAGACTGTATAGAATTAGTTAAGATATACATGAGGATTACTCCAACAGAGAACGGTCTGACTCTTTGAGATTATATATGTTAGAGCATTTAGAGTTCTAGTCTTCTGTAGTGATGATAGAAAAGCAGAAGAGAGAACATATTAGCAGATTAGATGCTTGAAATGTTTAAAAGTAAAGTCTTGAGAACAAATGATCTGCCAGATGATTCTGTTTCTCCGCAGGAACAGAGTCTGAAGTCTGGAGATTGGATGTTGATAAGGCCATGGAGAGGAAGTGCTGGTCCAGTCCACGATGGAAAGGTTCCTATCGGGTGCTGCTGACAACGACCACAGCAGTGAAGATTCCTGGAAGAAACACTTGGATACATCAAGCGCACTGCAAGAAGGTGACACACATCCAGGCCAGCTCGGAGTAAGTGGCAGGAAGACCGGGTACAAAGGGGGGGGGAAAGCCTCCAGGGCCCTTCGTCTCAATCCGGTGAAGAAACCAACTGAGCCACAGGTACTCATCAGAATGGCTGGGAATGTGCTGTGCATCTTCTTGAGCCTGTGGACCCAGAGTGGGATGACAGGGAGCGCACTGGGACAGAGCAAACCATACCCAGTACCCGCATGGGTTTTCAACAACTACTGGTGGCAGTTTAAGAACACAACCGCTCACATAAAGAACGAGACCAATGGTTATGCTTGTGATGCCACTGGCTACACATTCTTCTGGACTGTGGCCATATAGCATCACTGAGAGCGAGACAGTTTGTTTGGTTGCTTTAGCAACACATCCAGGAACACTGCCAACTTTTCAACTGCTCTGAACCTGAATGGAAGGTTGATTCACCAGTAGCTGGGAAGGTGAACTGCTCTGGTACGACAGACCTGCTGGTCTGACTCAAAGTATCTGACTTGCTGCAGGACATTGAACAGTTAAACAAACTGGAAACAGGCCAATTGCCTATGTGTATGAAGGGCAATGGATTAGTCCAAGTTGGAGATTTATCATGGAATTTGTGCAACATCATCTATTCTTTTGTCTTCTGCAAGAAGGATGTAAACAGAGAAGCCTTTTGTCTACATTTACATCATGAACACTTGAGGTTTTGAGCCAAGAAGATCAAAACACCTTGATCCAATTTCCTTTACAATTCGTTTTCTGTGGTGACAACAGGACAGGAGAAGAGTTGTAAATGCAGATAATTCACCAGTTGACTCTAACCCCCACAGGATGCCTACAATGAGATTTGGGGGGTTGATAGGAGTCATAAAGAAGGATGTTGACCAGGCTGCAGCTTTGAAGTTAGCTGAGAGCCACATGGACAAACAATAAAGTCAACTGATGTGTTTAAATGCCTATGTCTGTATGCAGTTGGATTGTAGTGACATATGATTTTTGAGAATGATGATTCTTCTTGTTCGACTGTTTACATTCAGTTGTTTACTTGAAGAAATACATAATGAATTGCACGACAGGAGTAGATCCGCCACAAGGCTGGATAGTTTGGTTAATGTCTGGTCCTTGGTGGCATCTTCTTTTGAAAATATTAATTCCTGTTTTTGTATCGTTGATACTGATTTGCTTATGTAAAGGATGCATTTTACCGTGTATAAGATCAATGCTAACTAAGATGATTTCCAATACATTTGTTAATTATGTACTTTTGCAACAATATGACATGACTGAAATTACTGACATGACACAAGCCTGTGTATAAATGACGCCTGTGCTGAAAATGTTAAGCAAGAGGTGCATGGCTGAGAATATATTACATAGGAATAATTTGGAGCATAAAAATGACATAACAGGAGGGAAATGTTAAGTTGAAATATTAAATGTTTGTCATTTTTATGTTTACCATTTGTACATAGTTTTAAAGAATTCTTTCTGTCCTCCCCTCCCCAGATCCTTAAGATTCTGGGAGGGGGGCAGTAGTGTTTTTATCACAGGAACACCCTTGTTTGAAGTTGGCAAACTTCCTCCCCTTTGTATGGCTTCACTGTGTTATCTAGGGTGAACCATCTAGGGTGTGGGGGAGACTACCCTCTTTATGACCAAGGATGTTCCTCTTGTGCTTTTATGTTATATGACCCTTTGATCAACAGGATCACTCACACACACACACACACACACACACACACACACACACACTCTTACTTAAATACAGAAGTTCACACATCTTAGGACCATGTGGGCGTGGCTTTGTTCTGACGTGTTTTGTGTAAACTGTGTCTCAATAAAAAGGGCAGCAAGGGAGGTCGTGGTTGAGGTCATTTTCGTGGTGGACACAGACGAGGCCTCCCTTGCGCAGGTGTTTGATCGAGCGACTGTCTTGTTTTCTTCATGATGAATAAGTCTCTAGAATTAGCGGGGCTTGTGGAAACACAGACACAACAGTTGGCATTACAAAATTTTGCTCAATGCTTACATATATGTGGAAAAAGCAAATGTATGAGCTGTGATAACTGTTTCTGATAGAATGAAGAGTTGACTGATATATTAAATATTCCTTTATTGGGTGAGAAGATCATACCATGTCATAACTGCTTTAAGTCATACAGAATAGATATCAGAGCCTTAAACAGGCTGACATCTGCTAAATGGGTCAAACTGGGCAGAAAGTCTACAAACACATAACATCCTTATAGAATATGGTAAATGGCCTGTATTTGTATAGCACTTTACTAGTCCCTAAGGACCCCAAAGTGCTTTACACATTCAGTCATCCACCCATTCACACACAATTTCACACGCTGGTGATGGCCGCCCTGGGGCACACTGACAGAGGCGAGGCTGCCGGTCACTGGCGCCACTGGGCCCACCAGTAGGCAGTGGGTGAAGTGTCTTGCCTAAGGACGCAACGACTGAGACTGTCCAAGCCGGGGTTCGAACCAGCAACCTTCCGATCACAAGACGAACTCCCAATTCTTGAGCCACAATCGCCCTGGCCATTGTAAATATGATGTAACACTATAGATCAACTTAGCTCAGAATATATAAAGCATATAAACAATTACAGCAATATGATGCAACAAACACAGCAGTGCTACTAAACCAAAATACTCAAAGCTTCATAGAACTGAAACAAACATGGACATTTATTTTTAGGTCCATTCTGCTGCTGATACATACTTTAGGTTTTTGAACATTAAACTTGTTTCTGCCTTTCATAGTGTGTAACTTGAAGGCCCTGAGTACTTTCTCCCACACTGAAAACACTGGAATGATATAATTATTTGAACATTACCAAATAAGACTGATTCAGAACAGACAATTAGTTATGTTAAACTTTTCTAGCAGTCCTTCACAAACAAGGAACAGTCTGTCTCTCCATCTGTCAGCTGGTGCTCGCTCCTCCTCTTCCTCACACACTGCTGAGTTTGTCCTGGTGGATCATCAGGGGTGCAAAGCCTCACAGATGATGTGCAGCAGTGGGTCCCTCAGTCTGTCCTCACTCTGGACACTTGCAGATGTCACACATGGAAATCAAATGTGTGATAAGCTGCAGGATTCAAACACAAGTGTAACTTATAAATACATGTTCATACTTTTATTACACAATCAGAGAGAAAGAAAAAGAGAGAGAGTGCAGGACAGACAGACAGGTGACAGTCTCAGGTGTATACACTGCTACAAAACAGCACAAGAGAAGGAGGATTTAGTGTTTGTGTTATTACGAGTGCTAAACAAGAAGAGTTCCCAGATGGTACAGTGGACACATGTGTGACTCCTGTGATTAAAGCATCTTTTTTTTTAGCTTAACGAGTGAACCGTCAGCTCGTTCAAACACACGTTAAAGTCCATTTGGCTCAACACCACCGAGCAGAGGCAGCAATATAACATAGCTGTCACGATCCTTGGTCTTTTGACCCAGCGTTTTGACTTTTAGTTTATGTTTAAGCCCATCAGGTTTTCTAAGTTCATTTTTTATCATGCCTAGGTTGTTCTAGTTCTTTGTTATTAGATTCCCATTGTGTCTTCCACCCCTGTTAAGTCTCCCTTGCACTTCATGTGTTTCATGTCTGTGTCTTACGTTGTCAAGTTCAGGTTGTCATGTCTGCGTTTTATGTTTCCTGTTTTATTTTTGAAGAGGTCTTGTGTTCCTGTGTTCATCGTGTCTAGTATTACTCTTCCACTGGGACGTCGTTATGTTCATGTGTGTCAGCTGTTTCCCCCATGTGTTCCCACTTCTCTCATTAGCCTCTTGTGTGTATTTAGTCTGTTCCTTCTCATTCAGTCTTTGTCGGATCGTCTGTGCTGTTCCCATGCCAAGTCCTGCGTTCAGGTTTTATATATATTATATATATATATATAAAAACCTGAACGCATATATATATATTTATATATATATATATATATATATATATATATATATATATATATATATATATATATATATATATATATATATATATGCATATATATATATATATATATATATATATATATATATATATATGCACATATATATATATATATATATATATATATATATATATATGCATATATGCATATATATATGCATATATGCATATATATATATATATATATATATATATATATATATATATATGCATATATATATATATATATATATATGCATATATATATATATATATATATATATGCATATATATATATATATATATATGCATATATATATATATATATATATATATGCATATATGCATATATATATATATATATATATATATGCATATATGCGTTCAGGTTTTTATATGCATATATATATATGCATATATATATATATATATATATATATATATATATATATATATGATGAGCATGCATATGCATATATATATATGCATATGCATGCTCATCATCATTGCCATGTTTAGAGTTTTGTTTGTTTTTCTGTTTGCCAGGGTTTTTCAAAGTTCGTGCTTCCTTTCTAGTTTACCCAGTTTAGATTATTGCTTAGTTTACATTGTTTTTGCCCTTTTATTTTGTACTGTTCTGTCTGCCTTAATAAACAGCTCATCATCAGTTAACTTTGAGTTTTAGAATGTCTGCACCTGGGTCCACTCTTCACAATCCACGCAGTTTGCCTCGGCAAACTGTGACAATAGCTAACATTAACAGTGCAGTGAATCTTGCTTGTGCCGTCATATTCAGAACTGCAAACCAAGCAGCATCACTGACTTTCAGCTTGTTGTGTTTGTGGATGTATGACTGTCTGATAATTATCCATAAAATCCTCTGTAAGATTAAGGTCGACTATTGAACGGCGTATATTTTAAAGTAAAGGCTTTAAAACCAAGTAAACGCTGAAAGTACAAACATCACTAATGTCACATAACTTTGCCGACATGTGGCCAACAGTAATATTTTAATGTTCTTCATTATTAAACATTTGCACATAAATAAGTTACATAATATTCAGTACTTACTTTTAAGAGCTTACTCTTTGGCCGGTCTGCTTCCACCGTTTTGTTTTTTTTGGAGCAAAATTATCCACACCCACTGCCGCGCTATGAAGTCTGGGATATGTTGGGCCATGAAGTGTACACTGCCACATCCTTAAAATTCAGGGAAATGAAGGACGCATTTGAGGGCCGCATTTCGAGCAGCCTTTGAATTGGGACAGCCTTCGTCGCGTCGCTGTGACGTAATCGGCCTTAAAATGCGGCCTTTAAGGCTGCAGACCCTGAATTGGGACACAGCCCCTGGCTGCATCCTCCTGAGGACCCGGCCTTCGCGGTCTACGTGGGTTGGGTCCTCAGATGGTCGGGTAGGCCGGAAGTAAACGGCTGGGGAAATTGGTAGTGATGTGCGATACCACTGATTTCCTTTCCGATCCGATACCAAGTAAAATCCAGAATTGCATTATGTAATTGTAATAATAATATAACAATATAGCTTCACAATGATTACAGTACATCAGACTACTTGTTCTTATTGCTTAATGATGCAGAGTTCATCATATAGAAATAAAAAACCTGAAGTTGTGTGCTATTTGAGCATGTTGCCTGCCTGCAGCACTAAAGGACTCCGTGAGAGACGTCTGTCTCGCCCTAGCAGCACCTGTCCCTCTCCTCCTCTTCAGTTTGCCTCAACATAAGCTCATTGTATTTGTATTCTTGTATTTTGCTCGTTTGTGTTGTTGTGTTTGCACATCTCTGTTGCTTGTGGGGCTCGCACACAAGAATTTCACTCGCATGTGCTGTGCCAGTGTGCCTGCACATGTGATGTGACAATAAAAAGTGATTTGATTTGATTTGATTTGATATGATTTACTCTGAGGTGTTTGACGAGGTTAGTGGTGTTGCCACGACACCTCACTGTCTTGCCACATGTATTGCCAACCGCGTCTTGGCTGTTTGTGGAGGTAAAATATGTCCGCACATGACTTTGTTTACGCTCAGCCATTGTTGTGAGTGCGCACGCCAGGTGCAGTGTTGCCAACTTAGTGACTTTGTCACTATATTTAGCGAGTTTTCAGAGCCCCTTAGCAACTTTTATTCTAAAGAATGACTAGAGACAAATCTGGTGACTTTTTCTGGTGTTATTGAAGACTTATTTATGACAACTTTTTGATGTGAAAGCACGTATCGCTCTTCTCAACAAGCAGCGGGTGCTGCTGTGGGCACCTCGCCCGTGCCAAAGCGCTCACGGGTGCTGCTATCAGGGCAGGAGATGTTCCCACCTATGCATCCAAACTGCAAATGAATCGCGTATGAGTGAAGCCTCTGCTCCCGCACTGACTGTAACGCAATCAGTTCTTCTTTTACTGTTATGTTGTTTTGTGGATCACAAGGTTTAAAACTACTTAAACACACACACAAAGTAACTCCACCAGAGTGCCTATTTTGGGTCACTTTTGCCGGTCCAAGCGCAGATAAAGGAATAAGGTTGGAATTGTGACATAAAAAAAACAAAAACAATAATCGCTAAAAAAATATATACATTTGTAATTCTAAATAAATTCTAAATGCATTTAGGACGTTTTTTTACTCACTTTATTTCTCTTCTTTTTTTCTCTCCTACAACATGGGTTACAATGATATTAGCATGACCAATTATGCAAATTAGGCGATGACGTTGTTTAGTGACTTCTAGAGACTTTTAGTGATTTTCCTTACGGAGGAGTTGGCAACACTGGCCAGGGGTTGTGACACATTTATACAGCCGTATTTCGCATATGACTATGAAAGGCGTAAGAGGAAGTAGTTTCTTCCAATTTAGACAATCCAAATGATATAGTTTCTTTCCACTGTGTTCCTGTTAATGAAAAACTACAAATTTACCCCAAAGTACTAAAATATCTATATTTTAATGTGAGAATCGATTCTAGAACATAAATTACTGGGATCGGAAGAATCGATATTTCAATATCGATCTGCACACCACTAGAAATTGGACGGTCTAGCCTTCTGATTGGCGTCACCGCTGTCTCGGTGGAGTTTAATAAACTCGACCGTCTGCTCCTTCCCAGTAAACACCAGTATGTGGGCCCCACATGGGCTATGGGGGTTCCAAGTGGGGATGGGCTTACAATGGGCATCCAATCTGGGACCCACCTGGGTTAGCCAAGTAGGACCCACTTGAGCCAGCCCAGATGGGCTAGGTTCTATGGGCACCATATGGGTAACATATGGGAAGTTGCATGAACAGGCAACTGAGTTTAACGATCTTAGTTAAGTATAATTATTAGTCATGTGTAAGTATAAACATGAATTAAGATGAAATAACTGATAATAAATTATGCCAGAGGCAGCATATGTATATTTAATTAATAACAAAATATACATATAAAATATATTAATATAAGTGAAACACAAAGAACAGATGTGACTTAAAATTGTAAGACGCTTAATAAAATAAAACAAATGGTTTTACATTTGAGTGGGAAAAAAATTTCACTCCATGTAGGAGTGCTTTTCGAAATCTCGCGTTATTTCATGAAATATCACGAGGTTTTCTCAAACTCGTCCCCCCATTCTGGAACATTCTTCATTTCGCGCCCTTGGACAAAGCTGACAGTTAAGCTGGCAATTTTTGGATTAAGTTCATCTTTGAGCTACGGACTTATTTTCTGCACTAACGGTAAGAACTTTTTGACTTAATTTGAATCCCTAAGTATAAATGAAATGTTTACAAAGTTATGATGCTGCAAAGTAATGTATGGCACAAGTGCTGGCGAACTTTTTCCTAGCACTCAGGCAAGGCTAAGCTAGTTTAAATTTTTAGGTAATGTTGGATTTAGCCAATTTTCAGTTTGAAAGCATTTTCTGGTGTCCTGTATACTGCTTAACTAGCACCAAAATTAATTACTGCGTGTACTTAACATCAAGTTGTACTTAAACATTATCTTGGTTTTTCTCTATGATTAGTATTAATAAAGGACTGTATTAGACCAATTTAACAAAGTTCTAGTTTTTTAGGAGGAATATGGGAGGGTATTTTCACTATCAGAGCAACCAAAATTGCTTTGGTGTTGTCTTTATAGACTACTTGCACTAAGGCATGTGACGTATTTCCGTTTCCAAATAGTACCGCTTGTGCGTTTCCGGTACGTTTGCTTATCTATCGGTAGCTATGCTAATGTCGCTTCAGAATGAGTATAAAAAGGAAAGTATTTAAAACAGAACATTTTCAAAAACAGGAGAAGAAATACTCCGAGCATTGCTGTGTCCCACTTTGTTCAGCTTCAGCCAAATTTAACGGCATACTAAGTTTTCATGCCTTTCCGACCCATTCCGACTTGAGAAGACAATGGCTGGTAAATATACGCCGGGATCATTTCACGATTACCTCTCACACCAGGGTCTGCTGCAGACACTTTGCCAGTGATCAACTCATAGAGCCAACAACCCTCGATGGTCGAAGGCGGCTTATTAAAGGTGCCGTACCAACACTTTTTGAGTGGAATGGCTATAAAGTTGAACCACCGCGGCGTAGTGTTTGGGAGAGAATGGAGCGACGCCCTGAACTAGTTCCTCCTGACGATCAAGAAGAGCACAGTCTTACAAGAGATCATGACTACTGCTCAGTCCCTGAGCCATCTGCATTGGACATATCTGCATCAGCTGCAGAAGACCTGTCCGAAGACGTGGAGACTCTGAGGAAGGAAATACAGGAGTTACGTGTCCAGCGAGAATTTGGGTTACAGCGTTTTGCTGGCTCCGACACTGACATCCGATTCTATACCAGGTACATCTAAGTTCTATTCAAGCTAACTGTTTAAAATATACCAAGGTCACCATCAGTTAAATTTCGAAAGTTTTTCCAGTCTTAATGAAAACAAAATAGAAATTTACTTTTTCTCTGCTGATTGTATGTTTTATGTAGATGCTTTAGTATTTAAACAATATCCTAATGCTACAGGTAAAATACAACACCAAATACTCTTAATCAGACTATTTTATACAGCATTCCATTAGCATATTTGTCACAGTTCACATTATTTTTATGTCAGTGTGTAATGTTAATTAATGATTGACATGATGTATGTCTCTCTCGTGAATAGATTTCCAAGCTAAGATAAGATAAGATAAGATAAGATAAGATAGAACTTTATTAATCCCTCGGGTGGGTTCCTCTGGGAAATTCGACTTCCAAAAAAAGCACAGCAACGACCAAAGTTACAGTTACAGAACTGTTATATATATATATACACACACACACACACACACACACACACACACACACACACACACACACACACACATATATAAATACAGAGACAAATATAAATAAAATATACAAAGGGGATAAATAGAATAAATAGGAATAAAAAATAAAAATACAAGTGAATTGCACATTTCAAGTATTGAGTCTATTGCACTGTTGACTATTTACAAAAAGTATTGTTCCCCCCTCCTTTGTCCTCCTGTTTCCCCTCCCTCTCCCCTCCAGAGAGGAGTTAAACAGTCTGATGGCGTGTGGGACAAAGGAGTTTTTAAGTCTGTTAGTTCTTGTCTTGGGGAGAAGCAACCTGTCACTGAACAGACTCTTCTGGTTGTTTATGGCCGTGTGCTATGATCATTTGATGGCATTCTGGGTTTTGATTGAGCCTTGCATCTATAAAATGATCCGGGTTTCAAGAGCCAAGTCAGCTGCCAATCGGGACGAAGAAGTGTTGACACCTGCACGCACATCAACAGTAGGTTATGGGTTTGTTGGTAGTTAGAACTAGAGGTGTAATGTTATTGTATTTATGTACAATAACATTACTTTATGTACAGTAGCATACATACACAGGTGTATGTATGCTAGACTCAGTATCCTTTACATACATACACCTGTGCACTACAGCACCTCATTGTTTACCCCATGGTACAGTATGGTATGCCTAACCATTACAAAACATTTAGCCAAGAAAAGAATAATTTTACTAGTTCATAGCTTAAGGAGTAACATTTTCCCTTTTGTTTTCACCTTCCAGAGGCAGCTGCTACAGCCAATTGATGAGTTTTTTCTTTTCCTGGTTTTCCTGTCAGTTGGTTTGAAGGAGAGGGACCTGGCACACCGATTTAACATACACCAGTCCACAGTGAGCCGCATTATTGCAACATGGACAAATTTTCTTGCCACTGCACTGGGGTCTCAGTGCATCTGGCTTACACGTGAAGAAGTGCAAGCTTACCTCCCTGAGGAATTCAAAGATTTCTCAGACACCCAGATGATCCTTGACTGTACAGAGCTGAGGTGTCAGACACCATCCTCACCACTTCTCCAAAGTGAAATGTACTCTTCGTACAAATCCCACTGTACGATGAAAGCCCTGGTTGGCATAGCTCCACATGGTCCAGTGACATTCATCTCTAATCTGTATGCTGGTTCGGTTAGTGACAAGGAACTATTCAAACAATCAGGCATTGCTGAGAAGTTGACTGAAGACATGGCAGTGATGGTAGATAAGGGCTTCCTAATCACTGATTGTTGTAAATGCAAAGTGTACTGCCCACCTTTTCTATCTAAGCAGAAGCAGATGCCAGCATACCAGGTTAAGGAGACGCAGGCCATAGCCAGACTCAGGGTACATGTGGAGCGAGTCATTAGGAGGATCAAACAGAACAAACTTTTTGATAGCATCATTACCATGTCACATGTTTATAATATCAACCAACTGTTTGCAGTGGCATGTATGCTGTCAAATTACCAGAACACAGCATTAGTTAAAAAATGGGTTAAGTGAGACAAGATGGATTTTTCCCAAGACACCAGTGCCAGTACAAGGAAATGACCTGCAGCTGAGGCCACTACAGTTGAATTTCTTCCTTCTCAGCTGACAATACTTGATTACAGAACTGGTACTTGAGTGCCGATAGTTGAGTTTCAGTTATTGATAATTCAAATTCATTGCAAATGTTTAATGTTAATAATACTGTTTAATTATACTACTATTATTACTATTCAGATTCAACAAAACTATTTATCAAAATTATAAAGTAAATCACTAAATCGTTTTAAAACCATAAGTGACATTGAACTTTTGTAACATCAAAAATACCATTTGTCATTTTCTACAGTTCAGTTGTGTTATTGTCTAAATGTATATCAGTATGCTAGGCATGGAGTTTTAAATACTTACCATGTAAATAAGTTCTGCACAAATTCAATGTTTTAATGTGTGTTTTTAAAAATTAAATTGATGCCATTGCTTAAATAACAGTTTATTGATGTCACATAAAAGTAACATGTAACAACAAAAGAATTCATGAAATATATTGAAAATAAAACATCAGTTATTTTGTTCCAGCCAGCCTGAAGGATCTGTTTTTCTTTTTGCTGTTTTCACTGTTCATTTTTTCAAACACGGGTATCTTGGCATATATATGTAAAAAAAGAAATAGTCTGCCTTTTCTCTGATTGCACTGTGCACATCTATATCCATGTATATTCTTTGCACTAGGTAGTCCTCTTGTGCCCACACAACAAAGTCACACCACTGCATCCCACTGATGAGCAGTTGTCCTTGCACTTGCCAGTAATATGCGTGGCTCTTTTTTAGTTTAGGGGTACCACATTCCATCTGCACATATTTGCAGTCAATAAAGTTTTGTACATTGGGACATTTGAATTCGACGAAGCCAAACTGGGGGTATTCATTGGGGTCAAAAACAACACCATCAGGAGATGCAGCAAGCCAGGGGGCAATGGGGTGAATGACCAGACCACAGGGTGAGTAGTTAACATTCATTAGCCTACTATACTCTGCTGCTATTGCAGGCTCCATCTCAGTTCCTCTCCTCATGTCTGCTGTCTGCCTTGTTCCCTTCAATATATGCTCTGCTAGTGACTCGGCCGAGCTCTGGCCTCTGACGTGACACACCTCCCGAAACCTAGAGGCAGTCACTCTGGGCCTGCGGAGCTGATGCCACTCAGACGAAGAGCTTTGCTCACGTGTAGCTTCCTCTATTTTGTGAGCCATTTCCAGAGTTACAGACAAGCTTTTCAGATGCAGAAGCTCTTCTTCTGAGCACACAAACACACAATCTGATGGCAAGATGTCATACCCCTCCAGAGGCAAGTGCGGTGTTGGTGGTGCATCGCGGTGTAGTGTGATGTACCGGGTTGTCAAAACCGGCTGCTGATATGACAGAACACTGCCCTCCTGCACCAGCCCAAAGGCACTTTCCACAAGGGGCTTGTCAGGTCTCATGTTCATTGTGGTCACAAGTGGCCTGTCCTCAATATTAAATTTTGCATATGCCTCCGTTATTCTGAACAAGCAGGGATCTGGTAACGGACCCACCATGCCTCTGTAGAAGCCACTCCTAAAGAAAACATCAATGACAATAATGTAAGGGAGAAGGTTATTATACTGAACAACAACTAAACTAAAAACTAAAAGGTGTAAAACAGTGGTGCATAAGTTAGAGACTGGGATGTATATGTACATGACTGAGTTAGCCGTCTTCAGAAAGTGTAATGTTGTATGTAAATTAATACCTATTCTGACACATGTATGTATGAAAAAAATAGCAACATACATTTGTAACACATGAAACCAAATTTTACAAATGTAATTACCGTACTCCAGTCTGGGCCATCCTATTTGGTACTGGCTTAGTGAAGATCATGGAGTTGATGGGTCCTGGCCTCACACCCTAACAGAAGACACATTTACTATGGATGGTGTTGCTGTTCATATGTAAACATGGACTAATTCAAAAACTTTAACCTCATTTAAATTACCACTGTCCGTGGCTTGTGCCATTGCTGTTCAGATTCCGTGCAGCTATGCACAGGGGGGACAACCGGCACTCTGAGTTGTGAGTAGTGTGCTGTTTGGAAGAGCAATGCCACTGTGTGATTGCACATAACAGCGCCTGCCACACAGGAGCACTGGCTATGTGTCAGTATCACCGGCGATGAATCCAGAAGCTTAATCTAAGAAGAAAGAACGAAAATTAAAAATGTAACATCTTCATGGAAGAGCCGAACAGGAACATAGTTCAGTGTTATGGTTACGTACCCTCCTGAATGCTTAGTGTTTCCTTCTCTCCCTATTAAAACAACTTAACCATGCTTGATAACTGTAATAACTTAGATTGTGTATATTTGCAGTATTAACTTGTTGTCAAATGTTTCTGATCACCCAAACACACGTTGATTTAACTATCTGACTAGTCAAATTAGGAGTGATAAAGCAGGGAGACAAGGAAAACATTCAAGTTGATGGGCCTTTAGGAATGAACTTAACTAATGCTTAAATGAACTGAACCCCACAGAACGGGGATTAACAACTTTACACAGCTTCCTGCCTACACTTAGTCTGTGTGGTGCCTCACTCTTCCTCATCGACCTGTAGCACAGGGCTCTCACACCGACCTCCCCTGACAACCTGTCTTTATTGGACACTGAATAAAGATACAAGTACCATTAGCATTATTTCTGTATTACTCATTTCAGCATGTCTTAAACATATATATTTTACACTTAGCAAGAGTAGCATTAGGTAGTTAACTACCTCCATAGTTAGCCAACTACCTAACGCTAATATAACAGTGTCTAACAACAAAAGTGACATTAGTTAAGAAAACCTCAACTATAGTTTAGGACGACATAAAACACCGTTTAAGAAAACATGTAATGTAGAGAACTGACATCAAATGAAGGACATAGCGGAGTAACGTAGCGTTTGCATTTGACGTTAGCTAGCATTTCTTTGTCGGTTAATTTACGTTTTCTTACCTTCGTAGTTGTGTATATATGATGCAGCATATAACTTAAATCCTTTATCTAATTTGCTGGCGGGGGTAGTCGTCACTCTGCAAATCCGATGAACATCGGTGATGTTCAATTTTGGGAGCTCTTGTAGGCATCGAGTGTAGAACGTCGCCATGGTTTAACCGCACCGGAAGCACTGGAGCAGGACTACATAGAACGCGGAAGTGTTAGTGCAAGTAGTCCATTAGCTTCATTCCTCACGGCTAAGTGAGGAGGGTAGGCCATGGCCATGAGCAACTAGTCCCCAGCTTTTGCCCCTGTGTCAGGAGCATGCACAGCAGTCAGAGAGGCAGATCAGTGAGCACTCTATTTCTGTAGAAGACATAATCATCATTTTTCTTGCCATTCTCATTTTTCCAGAAAAAGCAAAAAAGAAAATATAGGTATTCTTGATTTGTTTGGGGTTTTTTTTTTATACACACTTTAGTATGCAACTTTATATGTGTAGTTGTTTTAGTGAGAACTTCATCAGAAATACTGTACTGACTCAAGAATCTGCCTCTTACTGTTGTGCAAGCTCTGTACATGAGGGAAACTGATTATTTAAGCAGAACTGGTCGGTCTTGTTAGGGCCACAGTGCCAACTCCTTTTACTATGATTGCTGTGGCCCTCCTTTTTTCCTTTTTGTAATGTATATTTGGCTAGAATCTACACATTTATTTATTTATAAAAAAGAAAAGCAATTGCTCTTTGGATGTGGTCCTAAAGATCTGTGATCTTTAAGTGTTTGTCTGATGCCTTATTTATGCATGCGCGCTGTTATTTTAATTTGTTTCATTATGGCTTAAATTTGTTTGAATTTTGTGCATGCTCCTTTATCAGCCTTCCTGCATGGACAGCTTGTGTGGTTATTGGCCAGGAGGGTTTGCAATTATCTCAAAACTTGAGATGTTTGTTGTTTTGATTATGACTATGGCTACTTATAAATTGCATAGTCACACTATTACAATAATATGTTATTAATATCTGTATATTGGTTTGATTTTGCTGTTGGACAGTGGAGTGAATAGTAGCAAGGGTTATGTGTGATTTCTTTCTTTCTTTATTTTTACAGACTTTGACATAAGAACAGTGTATATTTCAAAATTCATTTCTATTTAAAATTTGATGCATGCCAGAAATATACTAGTAGGAATCTTTTTTTGAGTTTGTAACAATTAGAATTGTTACTTTATAAAGTGATGTCAGGGTCTTTTATTGTAATACAACAGCTTTTAAGGCTGGTGTAAGCATCACAGCAGATGTCTTTATGCCAAAGTAACTGAGGATAAAACACAGAAAAAAGGAGATTTTCCTAGAGTGGCTTTTTAAATCAGATAGCCTTAGAAATATTCTGCAGTTGAACAAAAACTGAAGAAAACCATGAATCAATATATGAACATTACCTGATGCTGCTGCTGAAGTAAAGCAGAGCAAAGTTACAGAAATTTTTTTTAGAGGTTTTATTAGTGAACAAGGTGAGTTTTTTGCAATTTGGCACAAAAAACAACTGACAACAGCGCTAAGCACAACTGTACACTGATGTATAATAAGCAAGGGAATAATGTGGAAAACATATTTCAGATGGGGAAACTTTTCTTGAAGTATACTACGAGAGAGCTGTGCAAGAAGTATGATGTTTTGTTTTGGTTTTTTTTGTCTTTTTTTCAATCGTGGTGGAAACAAGACAGGAAGAGGGAATTAATGACAGTATTTGTCATGGTCCCTGTGCCCCGCTGGTCAATCCTCTATGGGGCAATATGTTTGTGGTTTGTTTGCTCTCTCGCCCTCTCTCTCTCACTCTCTCTCTCTCTCGCCACGGCGATGCTCACTGCGGGCTCCCGCTGCTGGCCCACACACCTGCTCATCACCACACTGGCCGCTGATCCCAGCTGATTACTGCACTACTTAGATGGCGAGTCTGCACTAGTCTTCGCTGGATCGTTGAGCTATCAGTGTCAGTTAGACTTGTGTTTCTGCTAACCTGTACCTTGAGAATTTCTTATAATTATCCTGCTAACCCGACGTTTTGTGTGTAGATCATTTTTGGAACCCGATGCGGAGAGGAGTGATTGAGGGGGAACGTTTTTGTACAGAAAGTGTGGAACACCCTTCTCCCAACCCTGTTTCCCACGGACCCTGGCGACCCGGACCCGTTTCCCCTGCACGTTGTATATAGCCACTTGGTGTATGTGTTCACTGTAAATAAACGCACTGTCCTTCGCTTAAAGGAAAACCCTGGCCTGCGCCTGAGTCTCTTTCGGAAACCTTATCAGTATTTATCAAATGTGAAGCGTAGTTTGGATCTTCTTTTGCTGCTGGTTCAGTTAATTTTGAATTTTGATTGGAGAGTGATGAAACCTGGAGCTTCAGAATCTGTGAGCTGTCTTTCAGAAAGCAATGGAGCAATCTCAGAGGACAAAGAGCTCAGAAAGTTGTTGAACATTTTAGTTTCGTTTCACAGTAAAATGAGTCAGAGCATCATCAGGACTTAATATTGTACTCTGATTCTTTTGAGAATAAAACACTTGAGGAAGAGCACTACGATTGCGATGAACATGCTAAAGATTATGTTATCATGAAATTTCTGTTGACTAAAGGACTGATGAAACTTTGTGCTATGGCCAGCAAAGAGCACCAGGTTGGGGTGTCACTTTGAACGAGCTGGGTGTGGGATATGGGGGTAATGCGCAAGCTTATTTATCTTTGGTTAAAAAGTCCCCGAAAATGCAGACAGTCTATGCAAATTCTAACTGATTTCAGCATTCATGGTTTCTGTCAGGCAATATCTTCCTTAAAGTTTTGCAAGGAAACCAAGGTCTCTCATTGAAATTAGCACGTAGAAAGCAACTGAATTGAGACAAGTTTTGCTTTACACAAGCCCAGTTCTACTGAATAATATACCAAGCCAAATGTATAGATACTTTATACTGTTATCTGTATCTACAAGAATTCATCTAAGTCCTGATTTGTATATTGATAACTGACTGTGATTATGCAGAGGATGTTTTGAAGCAGTTTGTGAAAGATTTTGCTTTGATTTATGGTCTTGACTTTGTTGGTTATAATATACATTCTTTAATACACCTAGCTCAAGATGTACGGAAGTTTGGCCCTTTAGACAGCATTTCCTGCTTCCCATTAGAAACCTTCCTTGGTGGAATTTATTTGGATTCTGGAAGCAGATTGGGAAAGGGAAGCGGAAAAGGAGGTAATTGTGTTGAAAACACCTTAAAAGCAAAAATTAGAAACCTTCCTTGGTGGAATTTATTTGGATTCTGGAAGCAGATTGGGAAAGGGAAGCGGAAAAGGAGGTAATTGTGTTGAAAACACCTTAAAAGCAAAAATTTATTGAGATTATAAGAAAAAAAAAACCTGACAGTTTCTTTAGCAGACACTTGCCTTGCTGCTCATCAGGTTCAGATATGATTTCAAAATAGCGCTTTATAATTTGTTGACTTTTAAAAATCTGTTTTAGACTTTTTTTTGATGCCATTATATACATTAATGTTTTTAGTTTGTAGGACTAACCAGTACCCTAAATTATGTGTTTGGATTATTATTTATTTGTGTGTGTATGTTTGTTGTATTTTGTTTGTTTGTTTGTTTTAAGGCCAGTGATCCCGTCGAGCTCTGATGAGGATTGGGACAACACTGCGGAACAGCCAGAGACCTCACCACCATCAGCAATGGAGAATAGACATTCAAGTGAAACTCACTTCCTGAACATCACTCATCCATTTGTTCAGCCGCTACAACCCTCAACTCCTTCACCTGTGGTTTCACAACCAGTTCCAAGACAACTTCTACAAGCCACCAATACGAGCATGTTTGTACGTGTTCTAACCCTCCTGGAAGACATTAAGGACACTCAGAGGGTCCACAGTCGAATGCTACAGTCTCTCCTTACACAACGTGATGGACCAGTTGCTGCAGTATTACCCGAGGGTGCTGTATTTCCCATCCGGACAGTAGCAGATGTGGCAGCACTGGAGCAAAAACTGGCAGACCCTGTCTTCCTAAAAGAAGTGGTAAATAATAATGATGTAATAACAATATTCAATGATTAATGCCTCAATCAGTCTGTGTTTCATGCTAGCAGTTATGATCAAGGAAAGTTGCTGTTTGTTCGAACATGGTCAGTGTAATGAAGGAGTGGAAGGAGAGCTGAACAAAAGTTGCTATTTTTGTTAATAAAATAACTTCTCCAAACATTACCTAGTTATAAGTTGTGCCATGCCAAACCCAAAACTTAAGAAATTACTTTTGGTGAATCATTTAGCTCTTTGCATTCACATCAGACAGTGTTTGACTTTGACACCTAACTCTTTCTCAGTCAATTAGCATCAATATTATAGAGCCTAATTACTGTGTAGCTGTGCTTGCTTTCTTTTAGGTGTGACTGATGGTACTACTGTCAGTAAAATTATTGTCCTTGCGTGTCCTAAGGTTGCTGTTGTGGCAGAGATCAGAGGGAGCACTGTTGATGAAGCCACAAGAAGAATGATGGCCTTCATTATGGACAATGCTCTTTCCAGGCAATATAACTTCGTTGGGTGCCATGCAAAGCGGGAATTTCGAGGGCTTAAAGTTTTTGAAGTGCTATATGGTAAGTTCATTAGTTGTAAGATATTTTGTTGATGTTTGAATAACGGATGCTCACTACAGCTGCAGTCATTCAGAAACAACTTTTCTCTCCACCATTGTGAGCGGCTAGCTTCGCAATAACAGAAGTTTGACTTGATTGACGCGGGAATGTTCCCAGTTAGCCTAGCGGTCAGCAAGGAGGCTTCAGCGGTGCATTATGGGATCTGTAGTTTGTATATTATTAGCGCCTCATATCGCCGGGCCATGCATAACAATAATAGTACATCTATATAAAATGATCTTGCGGGCCGGATATAAATGTATGCCGGGCCGGATGTGGCCCGCAGGCCTTGACTTTGACACGTGGTTTAGATAGACTGTACAAATTGTGGAGATGAAACCATCAGCTCATGTTGTTCTGGAGGTTGGTGGCTGCTGGCAGGAATGACCACGTTTCTTTCTGGCTTGTAGCATACTTGAAGAAGTCTCTCACTAAACAGTTTTTTGGTTGCTCACAGAATGTGAATAAGCGCCAGGAACTCCAGAGCCAGCCTCTATTTTTTCCAGTGTAATTAGTAACACACTGATTTATCTGATGGCCCTATTTTTGATTTACATGAAAATAGGGCTGCCACAAACGATTATTTTGATAGTCGACTAGTCACCGATTATTTTTGCGATTATTCGACTAATCAGATCATCATCCATTGGACGTAAAACTACAGCTTATTGCACCAGCAGCATCTGCTCTTATATAACTATCATTAGCTTACAGCTTTAAGTGTTTAAGGTCTGTGCTAACTAAAAATAAAGACAAGATGATAGTTTATTAAATTTTAATGAAATTTGCAGATTGTTTCGGTGAAGTTTAATAAACTCCTTGCTATCTAAAATATAACAGGACACCGGAGTATATTCTGGAGCATCTCACACTTCTGATAATCAGTTGTCTGCTTGACGTTTATTCAGCTGTGTAAAAACTATAACTTTAATCTCAGACAAACTGATTTACTCAGGAACAAATAAAATACTAAAAAAAAAAGCCAAACAATAACATTTTAAGTTATCTAAGTGACTCATATATATTTAACCTGAGTAGCGAAAGACAGCGGTGGGTTTGAAAACGATTTGCGGGGAGTCCGGTGTTCTCACGGCGCTAGTGAGCCTAGCCCCCGGCTCGCTAACGAGCTAGTGGGTAACAGATGTCTCCGAAAACGTCGGAGCGCTTTTGAAAATATGTGGTGTCCTGATAAACTGAGCAGATATTTGAGGTTTACACAGCTACATTCTCGCCTGAGAATATGTTAAACGTTTATTTTGTGACCCAGAAAGAATAATAAGAGTAACATTAAAACTAACTAGCTGCCGCCATTGTTGGAAACTGCGCTGGGCCGCGCTATGAATTCTGGGACACAGCTGCTTCTTCTTCTTCTTCGGGGTTTAACGGTAGCTGGCATCCTTGTACATGCAATGCTGCCATCTTCTGTTTCAGTCCGTTATTACACTCTTAAATCCTGCCACTTATTCCTGCGTCTTTTGTGATCTTACAAAGCTTCAAACGACGCGTCGACTATTAAATCAGTCGTCGACGATTTTGATAGTCGACGTAATCGTGACTAGTCGACAAATCGTGGCAGCCCTACATGAAAATTATTGGCGCCCGCCTGGCACACACCTCAAGAAGTGGAATCTGTTTTCTCCTTGGTAGATGTAGCCCTTGTTACATTTTACTATTTTGTTTTGTGTTCATTATGAGGTGCTGTACCATGCAAAAAACTGGTTAACCACTTGCCTGTTCTAAGCTCTGTGCCAATCACTGAGACAGCCCACAACACCAGTTATCATTGTAACTATGTAGACATCTTTTAAACATTTGTCTTAAATGTTTTAAGGTAAAATGTTTCACATTAATTTAATTTTTGAGTGCCTACTTGGTAAATCATTTTGTAAATAGCTTTTCTGTTTCCATGAATACTCATGGTCTTCAAAGAGTTCAATGTAGGAGGTCAAACAACTTGAACAGCACAACCTCCAAAACAACTTCAGTACTATCGCAAATCTGATTTTGTTTGTGAAAATGCACTAATTTTTTTTTTTTTTTATTTCTTTCAGGACCAATGGATTGGTGAATGAGTGAGAAGCTGTGGTTTGCTGCATTTGTTTTTCCTTTAAACTGTATAACATTTATTTGTTATTGTTTTGTGTATACTGTGGACATTTTTGTCAACTTGTTCTCCAAACAAAAAATGTATTATATAAAAAAGCATACTGTTTTAAAATTTCATAGTAATCAGTATTAATAAAAAAGATAAACTGGCTTTGTTGTACAGGTGATTTAAATTATAGCTTACTTACATTATCCAAAATTCCATCTGGGCAAACACACTTGGGGCCACCATGGAAACTGACGACAAAAATAGCTGGGTCTCAGGTTGGTAACCCAAGTGGGCCCCAAGTATCAGACCTGCTTCTATCCATCTGGGCCCCATACTCATTTATTGTCTGGGGCTGATTTGGGACCCATCATTAACCCATCTGGGAAAACACATTTGGGGCCATCATGGAAACTGAGGACAAAAGTAGCTGGGTGCCAGGTGGGTAACCCAAGTGGGCCCCAACCATCAGACCCGCTTCTACCGATCTGGGCCCCATACTCATTTGTTGGCTGGGCCTGATTTGGGGCCCATCCGGGTCCCATCAATAATCCATCTGGGCAAACACATTTGGGGCCACCATGGAAACTGAGGACAAAATTAGCTGGGTCCTAGGTGGGTAACCCAAGTGGGCCCCAAATATCAGATCTGCTTCTACCCATCTGGGCCCCACATATTTTTTTTGACTGGGCCTGATTTGGGGCTTATCTGGGACCCAGCATAAACCCATCTAGGAAAACACATTTGGGGCCACCATGGAAACTGAGGACAAAATTAGCTGGACCCCAGTTGGGTTTCCCAAGTGGGCCCCAAATATTAGCCCTGCTGCTCCCTATTTGGGCCCCACATATGTGTGTTGACTGGGTTGCTATCTTAAATATAACAGGACACTGGCGTAAATTCTCAACCGTCTCACATTTCTGTTTAATCAGTTTTCTGTTTGACGTTTATTCAGCGGTGAAAAAACCAAGGAGGAATCCACCCGGGGGATTAATAAAGTTTTATTTAATTTAATTTAATCTAATAACTTTAATTTCAGCCAAACCGGTTTACTCACGAACAAATAAAACACTGAAAAAAGACAAACAATAACATTTTTAGGTTGTCTAAGTGACTTATATATTCGTTCAACACCTGGGGGACCAATATAAACAATATTGGTCCCCCAGGACACACACGTCCTTCAAATTCGGGGAAAAGGAGGACGCATTTGTCGGCTGCATTCGGAGGAGTCTACAAATTTGGACAGCCTTCGGCGCGTCGCTGTGACGTAATCGGTCTACAAATGCGGCCTCAGGAGGATGCAGCCCATGAATTTGGACACGACAAGCGTTAATTGGAACACAGCCTATGAATTTGGACAGCCTTTGGCTGCAGACAGAGGAGAGCTTTGACCAGGTACCAAAGCAAATCATTCGTACTGTACAAATAATGTAAATATGACGGTGTATCACAAAAGATTTATATCAAACGGATCACTTGGCCCATATTACGTTACTTGCTCTTCGAGTGAATCAACAAATGGCAAAATGAAAAGCCGAACAACAACAATGCTGTCTTTTTTAGAGAGTCTTAGCTTACATGTGTTTTTATTTCATATTTCCAGTTGTTACCCTCCGCGGCTGAATAAAGCACTTTAAATTGGTTTCAGTTATGTACTGATGAACACAACAATAAGGGGCTTCTTTCAAAGAAAAATCTCAGGTAGATGTTATTTTATATATTGTGGAGGTAAGCATCAACGACACAGAGCTCTCAGTTCTCACTCCTTCTTTATTCCTCTCCAACATCAACTGCACATATCGCGCCACAAAACACAGGAACACACTTCGTTAATACTGGGTGTGAGTGGAGCCCTCTAGTGGTCCACCATACATGCCCCCACCGAACACCCAGCAGAACTAGTCCAGGACCCGGGGCTTAAGCAAACGGCCGGAACGGCTGAACCGGGGGGGTGGGGAACTGACAGAGGGCAACCCATCATATGGTGGACGCAGCGGAGTCCTATGGGCATCGTGCCTGGTATCGAAACACGGGGGGGGCTCTCAGGTAAGAATTCCCTTGGGACCCGGAGGGGTTGGCCGAGGACCAGTTCAGCTGGGGAAACCCTGAGGTCTTCTTTAACCGCAATTCCACCAAAACCCACAGAAGACGGTCAACCCAGTCGCCATCTGTTAAGGAAGCCCGGAGTGACCTTAAGTGACCGGTGAAACCGCTCGCGCATCCCGTTAGCTTGCGGGTGGTATGCTGGACCTTGACCCCCAGGCCGTCAGCCATAGCAGACCAAAGCTCAGAAACAAACTGGGGCCCCCTGTCCGAGGTAACACTGGGTGTGAGTGGAGCCCTCTAGTGGTCCACCACAATATTATGCTTTGTATGTTGTTCAGTATTTTTCTATGCAAAACAAGAGGAATTTCAATAAACAGCAGTATATTCACAGTTGAAACCAGATATTTACATACACTTTAGGGAAAAAACATAGAAACTTTTTTTCTGTTAAACATCAATTTAGAGTAAACCTGTTTGTTTTAGATAAATAAATATTGAAAGATCTTTTGAATTAGTTAAATGTCAGAATAAAGAGAGAGAGAGCTGTCTCTTTTTTATCACTTTCATCAAATTTAGGAGTACATATACACTAAGTTTATTGTTAATTAATAAGATAACTCCAGACGATTCCATTCTGAGCTTCTGATAGGTTAGTAGAGTCCATGGGAGTAAATTGGTGACACACCTGTGGATGCATATAAGGCACACCCAAAACACAGAGCCTGTTTCTTTGTCATGGGAAAATCAAGAGATATCAACCAAAACACCAGGAAAAGAATTGTGGACCTCCATAAGTGTGGCTCAATTTTGAATACAATTTGGGTGCCATTTGCAATTAAGAAATACATACAATTTCTCTCTTTACTTTTAAATTTAACAAATATGTTTTTTTATATTTATCAATCTAAAAAAATAAACATTTAGTCCGATTTGATGTTTTACAATTAAAAAAGTGTTTGTGTTTTTATCTGAAGAGTATGTAAATATTAGGGGTGCAACAATACACAAAATTCACGGTTCGGTTCGGTTCGATAATTTGGTCACATGGTTCGATATTTTTTCAATACAAAAAAAAATGTTCATGTCTTTTTAATTTATCATTTATTAAAATTATAAATATATATTTTAACTCAAAAGTACAGTTTTTAAATTTAATGTTGCTGAAACAACAAAATAAAAATCTTTCTGATCTTTGGAAAATCACTCATCTTTGGAAAAGAGAGTTTATTTCAGAGAAATAGCTCTTTCCAAAATAAAAGCTATACTATACGCTTCTTCTGGGCTATATTCTCAGCAGCATATTAAACATATCAGGTCCCCATAAGCAGACTAATGTGCTAACGGCTGTCTAAATGACTCGGGTAAAGTTTGTAGCATGCTTGCTTGTTGTTTTTGTCTGCTTCCACTTGTCTTTGCGCTAGGATGATGTCGGCGTAAATGTGCTGTCATATTCGTTGTGTTCCCACTAGTGCTGTCAGCGTTAATCTCATTAAAATGACAAATCTCCGTTAACAAGTTACCGAGGATCGCCCCGTGCATGGGGCTGGACGGCGTCAATGCGTTAACAAGATAACTGCGCTAACGCACTAGTTCCCACAAATTGACCGTTGCGTGGCACATCCGACATACTGTTTTACTTTTGTCCATGACAAACTTTTTTTTTTTTTTGTGTCCATGACGCACTTACTATCGGGGTCATGCTTCACATGAAAACCAAGATAGTTCCAAATGCCTGACCTGAATGAGGGTGGGGGAGATTCAGTTTCGGGTAGCGTTGAGGGAGTTGCCATGTTGCAATGAGCTTAGCTTCTGTCTTGCTAGCTTGCGCTGCACTCAGTGGATCTACACTCGACAGTGCAGCCTAGGCGGAGTACTCGAATGCAGATCCACTGAGCGATCAACACAGACAGCATCGTCAGAAGAAAAGTTGACAAAACAAATAAAAAATGTTGTATTGTTCAATACATATGCGTACCAAACCGAAAGCACTGTATCGAACGGTTCAATATCGATACGAGTATCGTTGCACCCCTAGTAAATATCCGGTTTCAACTGTATATTTGATGATGTTGGTGTTTGGCTTGATTGTCAGCACAAAGAGGGAGAGAGAGGAACAGAGAGGGAGATGGAGAGGAGAATGAGGACAGAACAGAGATGGAACAAGAGCCAGGTGAGACAGACCTTTTACTCAAAAGGTTGTTTGCCAAAACTCATCAGAACATGTATTTAGTACCTTTCTGAATCTAAATAGTGTACTTTGGTAGAATTAAAAAATAAGTGTAGTGCAGGTCTATAATGATTTTTAGTGCTACTATCATCTAGTTTTGATTCTGGTTCTGTCTTGGTTAAGTCCTAAGTAGTCCTGATTTTGAACTGTTGTAGTCCTGTTTTACTTCCAGATCAGTTCTGGGTTCTGGTTGAATTGGGGTTTAGTCCTCGTGTTTTGATACAGCCCCGATTTTGTTCTGTCTTGCTGCTTAATTAAAAAACTAGCTTAAGGTGTCCTGCATATGTGATATATATATTTTTCCTATATGAGGTCATTCTTTTTTGAACAAAACTCAAAACACAGCCTAATAAATCTTTCAGTCAGCCCCAACCCCCACATGCATACTACCCTTTAGGGCTAAGCCCCTGGTGTATAAAATGTCTGGCTCTGCCTCTGGAGTCAACAGTATCCATGACACACAACGTAACGTTCTATAATGTGTCATGCGCAAAAGCGTCAGCTCTAAGAGCCGTGCTTAGAGAGTGCTTTGTAGTGAATCAGAGTCGACTCCCATTGAGCGAGAGCCGGCTCCTCACTTAATTTCCTTTCGCTGTTCAGCTCTCACACAGTGGCTCAGCTATGCTCCAATCCCTCCATATTGTGGCTAATCACATGCGAGGATATAGGATAATATCATTATGTGAAAAACAGAGAGGGTGAGAGATGCGACAGTCGAGTGGAGCGTGCGTCTGTCCTCTCAGTAAGTGAGTGAGACAGTAGACAGCAGTGAGGAGGGATGTGCGAGTGCTTCGCAAAAACACATATATATGGCTGACACCCGTAAACGAAGCAGCATCTGACTGCAGTTTAAAGACTTTTTTTGTCTCAGTCTTGGTGTTGGTTTTGGTCTCGCCTGGACTTGGTCTTGGTCTTGTCTTGGTCTCGATACCCTCTGGTCTTGGTATTGTCTTGGTCTCAGTTTAGGCAGTCTTGACTACAAGTCTAGTAAATATGCTTCCTGTTTCTGTGACTGCTGCTGTTCAGCTTGGCGGGTTTAGAGTAGGAAGTATGACGTGAGTGTCTCAAGTTTCTCAGGAAGCAAGCTGGCACAGCTGTAAGCAGGTGTTTTTATGACACTCCAATCAGCAGCAGGTGACTGACTCGTCATCAGCGTGGTTCCAACAGATCTAACCAGGTGTGCCCAACCTCTGACTTTATCCCAGCTGTGACAGGCTCCATGTTGCTCAGAGAAATTGGTTTGTGGGGCAACAATCATGTCAAAGGGTATGTCTGGAAGTAGTCAGGGTGTGGCATTGAGACTGAACTCAGCTTTTCACAATATGTGTTTAATTCATGATTTACCAGCTCTGCATGGAAGGACCAAGGAGAGCTGTCTCCCTCTCTCTGCTGTCCGAATGTAGCCTAACGTAGCTCAGTGTTTCATCTCTGCCCAGAATCTGCATTTCCTTCTGTTCCTCATCGTGATCTCCCTCGTCCCTCTGTGCGTTCGTCTTTTTAGTGTTTCCCTACTTTCGCTGCTCATCCTGTGAATCCAGGATTAAAGCTATTTGTGTTTAGTTCTGCCTGAGAGTCCTGCATTTGGGTCCCACCCTAACTTGCTTCACGCAGCGTTTTATGACAATATATGAAAATTAGTAACAAAACAGAACTTTTTCATGATATTGAGATTTATTGAGATTATCTAGTGTATGTGAGTTCTGTTTGTACTCTATGCATGATAACTGTGAGGTCTTTGTACTGCAGACTGAACCTGGGCCAGGAGACTAAGAATCAGGCCAAAAGCTTCTCAGCTGAAGGACGCAGAGAGGACACTTTTGTATAGGAATTTCTTTTATTTATGTATTAATCACATTATTTTATTGTATGATGCCTTGGTGCTACTGGATTTAAACATGTTTCACACTCATACTGTAAGACAAATGGTGGGGCTATAGTAAGGAAGTTGGGGGAAGCAGACAACTCCACAGGTAGAGTCTTTTGTCTCTTCGAGGACTCTGGGAGGTAGCAAGGGAGTGTAAACCTTAAGGTGTGAAACAGCTGTGTACTGCCTTTTGTTCCTGGAGAAGGTATTTAACTGAGAGCCATGTTAGGCTCGGGTGAGACTCTGCTGACCGTTTGCCCCGCGATCATGCAGGCTCTCCACCAAGCTTCGGTTTTCTGTTCTTTGTTTGTGATTAAAGAATGTTAGCTATCGCTCACCGCTCGTCAGCAGGCTTTATTTAATGGAAAACTTCCACAGCACTTTCCATCATAATAAATCAGGATCAAAGTTCACAGTCACATGACAGTTATTCAGAGCTCTGACTTGGATCACAAAGACCTCAAGATGATCTACCTGCCACATACCAAACCAGAGTTGTTGTTACAGAGCACCAAGCAGGAAAATACATTATTTCAAGAAAAAACAGAAATGGTATTAAATGAAGACATTTTCCTCCTGGGAGACTGTACCATTGACTGAATCAAAGAAAAAAAAAGGACAGGACAAATTTTGTCTCTGATTTTTTGTTTTTGTGGTCTGACCCAGATCAGAGAGGAAAATAAAGTGTGATAATCCACATCAATGTACATCGATCACATCTGCACAAATAATCCAGAGCTCTGCTCCAAAACAAGCCCGGTCAATCAGTCAGTGATCACAAGCTCATTACTGCCACTGTACGAACAAGATTCCTCAGAGGCAGGAACACACAAACAGATCCCCGATGTGAATGCTTCCTGTTCACTCATCATCACAGTCTTGGGCTAAGTTCACACTGCAGGTCTTAATGCTCAATTCCGATTTTTTGATCAAATCCGATTTTTTTGTCTGCTTGTTCACACTACAGATAAAATGCGACAGCAAACGCGCTCTAGTGTGCACCCTCAAAGCGGCCCGCATGCGCAAAAGAAGATGTCACACACAACGCGCTCTGTTTAGACCCAGACCAAACAGGGTCTAAACCTGTTTGGTCTGGTTGGCCCTTAATATAAAGACTTCGGACTTTACGTTTCCCAATTTTTGCTTGAAGTTATTTTGTTATTTACATAATAATGTAAATAACCTAATAATTATCCTTATTGCTGTTTTAGAGAGGAGCGGCGCTTCAAAGGATAGTTGCAGATTTCTGTCAGAATCTGCAGATTATACAGTACACATAAAATGTTCAAGTTGTCTTCCCAACAGTTTCACTAACATCTACACGGGATGTCTTCTCGGGTGCTTCTCCGGCGCTGATAATTGGCGTCTGTCTTGTGTCAGTGACGTAAAAGACAGATTTAATGCGACATGACCATTCAAACAGCAGTCGCTTTCTAAAACATCGGATATATATTGGATACTGTATATACCACATACGAAAGTGACCCAGATTGGATTTGAAAATATCAGATTTGTGCCGTTCACACTGTCATACCATGATCGGATATGGGTTGCATGGGGTAAAAAAAAATCGGATTTGATGCACTTTCGCCTGCAGTGTGAACGTAGCCTTAGTGACATGACCAATCAGTGCTGAGAGATGAATCACACAATAACCTCAACAAGGATCAGATCCAAGACGCAGGAAATACAAGAGTACCTCAGACCCACGCTGAAGAGCTACAAATGCAGTTTTCTGTTTTGGTAAAATATTCATCAAGGCTTATTTTTATTGTTATTAGTATTATTATTATTGTTGCACGAAGAGAGGATGCCCCGTGTTTATGACCCCTGTCAAATGATTTATGACAGATGAAGTAACAAAAGTTTATGAATGTCATAAAATCACGAAATTCATAACTCTGTAATAATGAATAATCATATCCCCCAAAAATTATGATAATGAAAACATAGCAATGGAACAGCATGATGAATAAGATGTTTGAGATATAAATGAAAACTATGGAATAATAATTCAGAACGGGGTGCAGCTGTCATTTAAAAAAAAAAAAGAGGTCTTATGAAACTTTATTCTTATCCTTTCAAACTATGTCAAATTTCCATGTTATGCTTTTTTTTTTGTTGTGTGTGTGTTATTTTCTATAGAAACTCTGTGTGTATAATCATGTATATTTGATACATAAAATATTTAATCTTGTATTTGTCTATTTTGTGGTTATTGAATATAAATTCGTCACGTCTTCCTGATAGACAGATGGCTGAAACAAAAGCCACCAACGTTTAAATAAGAAAACTCCAAGAGGAGACAAGCAGCACTGAGTCTGCATGCAAAACAAGAAAACCCAACAGCATTCATATTTGCTCTTTCACAGGTGGATTTCTAAAGCCAAGGTCAGTGCTGCTGTATACACTCTCAGATGGAAACACCGATGAATCTACAGATTCACAGATTTCATTAGACCATCTAAGTCTTTAGATTTTGTTGTTTTTTTGTTTTACATAAAAAATGTCAACATGTTATATTTTCCAGTGAAAGCATAGTGCAGGAACTCCAGCAACACTTAAGGGAAGATGAACAACTTTAATAATTGACCAATGCGTTTCAGCTTGTGGCCTTCATCAGGGTCATCACATTCGGCCACAAGCCGAAATGCGTTGGTCAGTTATTAAAGTTGTTCATCTTCCCCTAAGTGTTGCTGGAGTTCCTGCATTGTGAATTATTTCATCCTCTCCGTGCACCTTGGAACTAGGTGAAGTTGTGCCAGAAATTTTTGCAGTGAAAGCACAGTGACATGGGAAGATATTTTTCTTTAGTGATGTTACTGCAACAATCTCAAATACTTCTGAGATTTTATGGTCAAACTATTTGATTTTGTGGCCTTTCTCTGATGATGCAAATGTCAGGACCAAGAATCATTCAGGGTTAACAACACAGGAGAAAACAGTTGATGTAACTGTCCCTGAGACAGTTAAATAAAGGTGTTTGTTTTATATGTTTCTGTGATAAATTCATGTTTAATTTAGTTCATTTATTTGTTGGAAAGTGTTAAACATGTCTTAGATAAGATAATAAAAAGGATAACATTAATTAAAAACTTAAAATGAACTTAAAACTTAAAATACGTGATTACAAAATAAGCACTTTGTTAAAGCTGTAAAGTTTGTTTGAGGTAGAGTTTGTAATTGTCTCATGACCAGAGTTTAGCTGAGAGCACAACCATGGCATTGTAGGTCAGAACTAACATGGGTACAGAGCTACAGATGCAATGATATGCTGAAAGCGTTGCTGCTGAGTGTAGTTCACACCTTCTTACACATACTGATGTCGCAGAGTTTTGCTCAAATGGTCTGATCACATCATTACAAACGTGTGTGTTCAGTATTGAGTTGCTGTGTGTGAAAGGTGACAGCTGTGTTGGAGTTGTGTTCACATTTTTCCAGTGCAAGTGTGAAATGTATTTAGTGACTGAGTTTCAATTCAATTTTATTTATATAGCGCCAAATCACAACAACAGTCGCCTCAATGCGCTTTATATTGTACCGTAGATCGTACAATAATAGATACAGAGAAAAACCCAACAATCACATGACCCCCTATGAGCAAGCACTTTGGCGAGAGTGGGGAGGAAAAACTCCCTTTTAACAGGAAGAAACCTCCGGTAGAACCAGGCTCAAGGAGGGGCGGCCATCTGCTGCGACCAGTTGGGGTGAGAGAAGGAAGACAGGATAGAAGACATGCTGTGGAAGAGAGACAGAGATTAATAACAGGTATGATTCAATGCAGAGAGGTCTATTAACACATAGTGAGTAAGAAAGGTGACTGGAAAGGAAAAACCCAGTGCATCATGGGAATCCCCGGCAGCCTATGTCTATTGCAGCATAACTAAGGGAGGATTCAGGGTCACCTGGTCCAGCCCTAACTATATGCTTTAGCAAAAAGGAAAGTTTTAAGCCTAATCTTGAAAGTAGAGATAGTGTTTGTCTCCCAAATCCAAACTGGAAGCTGGTTCCACAGAAGAGGGGCCTGAAAACTGAAGGCTCTCCCTCCCATTCTAATTTTAAATACTCTCGGAACAACAAGTAAGTCTGCAGTGCGAGAGCAAAGTGCTCTAATAGGGTGATATGGTACTACAAGGTCATTAAGATAAGATGTGATCTGATTATTTAAGACCTTGTATGTGAGGAGCAGGATTTTGAATTCAATTCTGGATTTAACAGGAAGCCAATGAAGGGAAGCCAATACAGGAGAAATATGCTCTCTCTTTCTAGTCCTTGTCAGTACTCTTGCTGCAGCATTTTGGATTAGTTGAAGGCTTTTCAGCGAGTTTTTTGGACATCCTGATAATAATGAATTACACTAGTCCAGCCTGGAAGTAATAAATGCATGAACTAGTTTTTCAGCATCACACTGAGACAGGATATTTCTGATTTTACAGATGTTGCGCAAATGGAAGAAAGCAGTCTTACATGTTTGTATAATATGTGCATTGAAGGACATTGAACGGTTCAGAAATACTAATGCGGACCTCCGGCCCTTCACCACTGAAGGCCTCCGTAAACACTCCAGCAACAACAAACGCCGCCGCTCGGCTAACCAATCCTTTCGCACGCTGTCTGTAACGTCACATCCCGTCAGCGCGCTGGGCTGGGTTAGTCCTCCATCTTGGCTAGCGTAGCGGCTAACGGTGAGGCTGCCGTAGAGGATGAGGAGACCCTGACTGAACCGAACCGGTACCGTGTCCCCGAGCCAGAAGCCACCACACGCCACCGGACAGGCTCCGCGTACGCGCACACCCGGTAGTGCCGGGCTGCTAGCAGCTAGCCGCCAGCAAAGAGGAACTGGTGCTCCGGTTCCGTTCGGGTCGATGCCGGTTACAGAAAGCCGGACAAGAAGCCGAGACGAGCCAAGCCGGGACAGATAACCCGCCCGGCGTGCAGCCAGGACCGGGGCCGGTGATGCTGCGTGGGAACCTGCTTAGGTAAACTCAGGCTGACGTCACGCAGGTGTTCCGGAGCGGAGCGGGGGCTTCATGACCGAAACTAACGACCCTGGCTCACTGTGACCCTGGAACATGTCCGCCAGGACCCCGCTGCCCACCGTGAACGAGCGGGACCCCGAGCACGTGAGTGCGCGTATGTTTTTCGTTTGGAAAAGTTAGACAACAACAAACAAACAGATCAGTGAGTTACTTAGTTTCTAGTTCAGTTTCTATTTAATAAAACTGTTTGTTTACTGATAAATGTAAATAACATACTCGTGACTGCAGAAATCTGACCGCTGACCTTTGACCACTGCTAATATTACCTATATATGGTTTGCATCACGGGGTTACCTGAAGCTCAGACTTCATCATTAAATAGGTGAACATCCTCCTGAGTGAGCAGCTCCAGTGTTTCTAATGCCAAGAGACATAATAAAAACATCCCAATAAAGCGCAGATGTAGGTGCTGCGATGCGATATGGCAACCTTGCTTCTGTCAGTCTGCCCCAGGGCAGCTGTGGCTACAACTGTGGTTTGCCTGCACCAGTGAGTGAATGTGAGAGTGAACGAATAGTGGAATTGTAAAGCGTTTTGGGTGCCTAGAAAAGCGCTATAGAAATGCAATCCATTGTTATTATTGTTATTATTATTATTATCATCATCATCATGATCACTGATGTCATGTCAGTGAGCATGACGTTATGTCACTGGGCGCTGCGATGTCATGTTAGTGAGCGTTGATGTTATATCAGTGAGTACTGTGATGTTCTTTATTCTTCATCATTTTGACCTATGATTTTGGGATATGTCCACAATCCACTGCTACCAGGTGCTTGCTGGATAAAAGGGTTGGAACATGAACAGATACTTTGAGCTGGGACCATGCTCCATGCTGACTGTGTGTTTATTTCCCAGCATGCCTCGGTGGACGACGGGCGCAGCGAGGTGCCATCCCGCTCTGTCCGTTCCGCCCGCTGTAAAAACTCGTCGGCGTCTGGCACAGACGAGTCACCGCATGTGGGAAACTACCGGCTGCTGAAAACCATCGGGAAGGGAAACTTTGCCAAAGTGAAGCTGGCTCGACATATCCCAACAGGATGGGAGGTGAGATGAGTCCCGGGGACTGCTGGGAAATATCCCAGACCCCCTACAGAGCACTGATCACCTGTGTGTGTCTGACAGGTCGCCATCAAGATCATCGATAAGACCCAGCTGAACCCCAGCAGCCTGCAGAAGGTGAGCACTGTCACCTGACAGGAAGTAATGTGCTCACAAGTGTCGCAGCAGAAATTACACTGAAATGGTTCAAATTATTATTATTTAGAAAGAGTCAGGCTGAAGCAGAGAACGGTGTTTTTAGGTTTACCTGAGCAGGAAACATGAAAACACTCATCTGGAGCTGGTTTACTGACTCGCTGCTGAAGTTCAAGGAAAAACGTGTTTTTAATATGTGATTCTGCCATCAAATCTCAGCCTGTGCTTTGTGCAGACTACCAAACCTGTGGTCACAGATCATACATGCGTCCTTAGTCTGAGCTCACCGCTCAGAATTCACCCTAAAAAAATAAAGCTAGACTAACGTCTGACAGTAGCCCGACTCTGTGTTCTTAATGGCGCAGGGAGCTGACGTTCATCATAATTCACATCAAGATGATGACCTTTCACCTGGATGTTTTCAGGCTGGTCTGAAACAGTCAGGTGTTATAGGTGAGTTGACCTGATGTACCTTCAGTTGCAAGTGTCTGCGTGCTGCTGGGATGATTTTAATCAGGAATGGTTTTTACAGGAGCCGTGCTGAGGCATTGATGTGATTTTTAACGTTATAATTATTGATCATTGTTCCGTAATCACACAGCTCACTTTGAAAGAAATGGTTAGAGTGCTGCGTCATCTCTCACACGCAGCTGACCTCTGAAAGACAGGAACTTTGTTTCGTACCAAACTGTTCCCATCGTTCTTGATGACGTCTGTGATTCATCCTGGCGTTCCTGACGCTGTCTGTTTCCTGTCTGTGTCTCAGCTCTACAGGGAGGTCCGAATAATGAAGATCTTAAATCACCCGAATATCGGTGAGTACCTCCTCACGTCATCACTGCACCTGTGTGACCGACCAGAGTTGCTCAGATGCCATATTTGTAATTTTCCTGGGGTTAAACAGGTGAGGGGCAGAACCTCGTCACACGGCTGTTTCATATCACCTCGCTGCTTCTATCAGGTGGTTCATGACTTTGTTTTTCTTTGCTGCGATCAGTTTGGTTTCTGTTTCTGCTCTAAGAGCCTCAGTACAAGGGAAGTTCTCTGCACTGAGCCTGAGTTCAGTGCAGAGAACTCCCCTTGTACTTCATGGAAGTACAGCCTAATGGCTTCACGCAGGGTTCAGATAATGTAAGAGAGCGAGCTGAGCTCTCTTACATTATCTGAACCCTGTCTGTCTGTGTGTGTATACACATGTACGTGTTTGCAGTGAAGCTGTTCGAGGTGATTGAGACGGAGAAGACTCTGTACCTAGTGATGGAGTACGCCAGCGGAGGTTAGTTCTTCATATATTTTAAACCAATCAGAGGCTGGGACAGGTGTGACCTTTGAACCCTGTGTGTGTGTGTGTGTGTGCGCGTGTGTGCGCGCAGGTGAAGTATTCGACTACCTCGTAGCTCATGGTAGGATGAAGGAGAAGGAGGCCAGAGCTAAATTTAGACAGGTAACATGTACACATGCACACACTGCCGTTACCATGGTAACACATTGGCAGTACTATCCATCGCATAATACCCAAGTGTTTCAGGTCCGTGTGTGTCTCCACAGATTGTGTCTGCAGTCCAGTACTGCCATCAGAAGCACATCGTTCACCGAGACCTCAAGGTAACGCCCCGGGCGGTTATTCTGAAGCCCCACCTAAACTTTATATGAGAGGTCTGCAGGTGTGGAATCACCTTCACATCTGAAATTTAACGTTTTCAGGTGTTTTCGATTTCCTCTTCTGAAGTTATCAAACTGTATGTAAAAATGGAAGCAGCTCCCTAAAAGCTGCATTCTCTCTGATGTCTAGCATCGGGGGTGATTCTTCTGGTTGTGGAAAAGTGAGAAATTGAGCGTCCTGCTTGGTGATCCGTTTCCTGTCAGGTCCTGTTAAAGACGGATAAGAGCAGGAAGGAGGGAGGGTTCAGAGCGGGGCTAACATCGGACGCCCCTACAGTCATCGCATAAATTTAAAAACAGCAGGAGGATGAAAACGCTCGAGGCGTCAGACTAACTGCAGTATTTTTATTTTCTCTCTGGTTTTATTTTTCGTTTATTAGTGTAGGAATAGGTTAGCACTTAGCATTAGCTGCTCACCTATTTCCATGTTTTGATATACAGGCTACAGTCATGTACAGTGAGCCAACCACTCTGACTCTCCATGTTAGCTCCTACAACTGTATTACTACAGAGTGTAGTTACACACACACAAACACACACAGGCTGACTTTGAAGCATTGAGGTTTTCCTCTGTTTTAGAGAGCTGAATCCAGCTTATGTCTGCATTGTGCTTACTGTCACAATGCAGACTTCACTCCAGCTATAAACAGGCTTCCATGTGTTCCTAACAAATGGTCTCTGCTACTCTGCAGGCGGAGAACCTCCTCTTGGACGCCGACATGAACATAAAGATCGCAGACTTTGGATTCAGCAACGAGTTCACCGTTGGAGGAAAACTGGACACCTTCTGTGGGTCTCCTCCATATGCTGCACCTGAGCTCTTCCAGGTACGCACAAAGGTGTCTGTGGTGTGTGTGGTTTTCTGTGAAGCTGCAGAGTATAGAGTGTGTGTGTATTTGTGACGTATGCTTGTGCGTGTTTGTTTCAGGGTAAGAAGTATGACGGTCCAGAGGTGGATGTGTGGAGTCTCGGGGTGATCCTTTACACGCTGGTCAGTGGCTCTCTGCCGTTTGACGGGCAGAACCTGAAGGTGAGGAGCAGGGAGGTCTGAGGATGTCCTGCAGCATCAGGACATGACAGTGATTGGTGTGTGTGCAGGAGCTGAGGGAGCGCGTGCTGCGAGGGAAATATCGAATCCCCTTCTACATGTCGACGGACTGTGAGAACCTGCTGAAACGCTTCCTGGTGCTGAACCCGGGCAAGAGAGGAACACTGGAGGTGAACCACTACATCAGCAATATAATCAATACATCATCTGTACATAATCAATACATCATATATGCATAATTCAGTTCAATTCAGAGTGAAGGATAAACAGATGAAAACAAAAACATGAACTAAAAACCTATCGACTTGGACGAGGGTGCAGGAAGTAGGGCTGTGCGATATGACCAAAATCTCATATCCCGATATAAGAATTCTATCGTCCCAATAACGATATAAATCACAAAAATGTAACGTTTTCTGTAAATTCTGTGAATCTCGGGCAGCTCAATTTGCGTGAAGTGTTTCCAGCTGCGTGTCATGTAGCTGGAGTCGAGTGTTTTAACCGATGCATGAAACGATACATTTTTAGACACAAGTTGTAACGGCCACCGTTTTCTTTGTGAGTATTTATTACACGGCGTGCTGCGGGGAAAAGCCTGTTCTAACGTTTGAGTCTAAGGTCTATTTTTTAGCACCTGGCGGCTCTTTTTTACTTCTCATCCGTAAATAATCTGCTCTTTCACGTGATTCAGTTTATTTTGAAAAGTCTCAACAGGATCTTGAGCTTTATTGTGAAAGGTTTATGTGGAACATAAACAAGCGGACACGCGATGGTGTTACCGTCGTTGTTGCTAACCATAACGCATAAAAACAGGCGCTTGTCCGTCCGTAGTGTGGTTATATTAAATATAAGAGAAATAGCGAACTTTAAGAAATTAATATAGCCAAAACAGTGACCATCAAAACGATGAAAAAATATTGCCGTAAACAATTTATTTTGCGACACCACGAAACAAACGATTGTGTAAAATGAAACGATAGACGTTTTTATATCGTCATCCGATATATATCGTTATATCGAACAGCCCTAGCAGGAAGTGCACAACGCTGACTCGTTTCAGGTTTTTACTTTAAGTCTCTGAAGCCACCTGTGCATCTTTCATGTTTCAGTTCAATTAAATTTTATTTATACAGCGCCAAATCACAACAACAGTCGCCTCAAGGTGCTTGTAGACCCTACAATAATACATACAGAGAAAACCCAACAATCATATGACCCACAATGTGCAAGCACTTTGGTAACAGTGAGAAGGAAAACCCCCTTTTAACAGGAAGAAACCTCCGACAGAACCAGGCTCAGGGAGGGATGGGTGGAGGAAGACAGGACAAAGACATGCTGTGGAAAAGAGCCAGAGATTAATAACAAGTATGATTCCGTGCAGAGGGGTCTATTAGCACATAGTGAGTGAAGAAGAAACACCCAGTGCATCATGGGATTCCCCCAGCAGCCTACACCTATTGCGGCATAACTAAACAAAGATTCAGGGTCACCTGATCCACCCCTAACTATATGCTTTAGCAAAAAGGAAAGTTTGAAACCTAATTTTAAAAGTAGAGATAGTGTCTGTGTCCTGAATCCCAACAGAAAGCTGGTTCCACTGAATAAGGGCCTGAAAACTGAAGGCTCTGCCTTCCATTCTACTTTTAAATACTCTAAGAGTAAGTGTGAGAGCAAAGTGCTCTAATGGGGTGACATGGTACTACAAGGTCATTAAGATAAGATGGGGCTTGATTATTCAAGACCTATGTGAGGAGCAGGATTTTAAATTCTGGATTTAACAGGGAGCCAATGAAGGGAAGCCATTATAGGAGAAATATGCTCTCTCTTTCTAGTCCCTGTCAGTACTCTTGCTGCAGCATTTTAAATCAACTGGAGGCTTTTCAAGGAGTCTTTAGGATATCCTGATAGTCTATACATCTCTGTCCTCTGTCATGTGCTGCTTAATGTTGAAGAATCTGTCTTGAGGTGCGACTCGGTATAGATAGAACGGCACCTTCCTGTGGTTCGTGTGCTTGTCAGAAACCTGATTACCTAATTATGCATTGGTGTCATGAGCTGCTGGTTACTGTGGCAGCTTGGTCTGTTTTCATGTTTCCACTCAGTTTGAACTGAACAACGCGCACAGCTGACTGAACTTTAGCCTGATTACAGGAATCAGCTAATCGTGTGTGTGTGTGTGTGTGTGTGTGTGTGTGTGTGTGTGTGTGTGTGTGTGTGTGTGTGTGTGTGTGTGTTTCCCATTCTTACATATGATGAATGGTGTGTGTGTGATCACGGTTCCGTGAGCCTCCTTGAATGCTGGTTTGACACAGTTTGATCTTTAGCATCAGAAACATGATATCTGTAAAAATATTGGCTCCTTTGTTGCCATGAAATGTTTACTCTGTTGGTCCTGTGACATTAGCACAGAGTGAGATGACATCATTACACCACAGCTCAGGTCCCTCACACAGGACAACAATTACTGGGTCCTAGTCAATATAGCCATGATAAATAATCAGTACAGCAGTGATAGTGAGGGTACTAATTATGTAATTATCTGTTTATAATGGCTAACCCTCACCGGGTAACACGTTACCTGAACGTTACGTTGTTTCTTTTATCAGCAAATCATGAAGGATCGGTGGATCAACAGCAGCTCTGATGAAGACGAGATGAAACCCTTCATCGAACCAGAGCTGAACATCAGAGACGAGCAGAGGATCGGTACACACACAGACACAGACGCACACACATAGACGCAGACAGACACACACTGACTGTCAGTATTGATCTGTCAGACCTGATGGTGGGGATGGGCTACTCCAGAGATGCAATCACTGATTCGCTCTCCAAGATGAAGTACGATGACATTACGGCCACCTACCTGCTGCTGGGACGCAAGACTGTGGAGGTAAGTGGTTACAGTGTTGACAGCAGGTAACGTTGGCAGGTGTAACAGGTGTAGCTGTGTCTGTGTTTCAGGTGGAGGCCAGCGACTCCTCCCTGCTCAAACCGCGGCCGTCTAGCAGCAGCCAGTCTCCGGCGCACGTCGCTGCCCCACGTAGCTCCTCCTCCAAACAAAGGCGATACAGCGACCAAGGTAAACGCCCACTCCTACACTGGGACCTGGCTCCAACCCATGGCACACTAACACCTCCTTCTTCCTCTCCTCCTCAGTGTGTTCTGTCATGGCTCCTCCCACCAGGAGTCAGGCCACCACGTCAGCAGAGTGTGAGGTGAAGCTGGAGGGCAGAAGTCAGAACACGAAGTCCAGTCCTGTGGAAACAGGAAGTCCTCTGCTGGGGAGCGCCAACAACCCCAATGTGGCCGATATCCCAGAGAGGAAGAAGAGCTTAGCTACACCCCCTGTAAGTGACACTGCAGCTTGCAGATGAGCTTGTGTTGTGCTTTTCAAAGCTCATTTCCACCTACTGCGTCTCAGTTATTGGTTGATTATTGTCTATGGTCTTCACACTTTTCATTGGCTGTGTGTCACAGGGCGGGTCCTCCAGCATGACGAGAAGGAACACGTACGTGTGCAGCTCTGCGGAACGCCATGCTGCGGTCCATAACGGCAGAGACGGCAGGTACAGTCGCCAGGTGAGTCATGCCTGCTGATCCATACGCTTTGTATCTAACTTTTGCCATCCTCCACGCAGCGCAGTGACCACGCCCCCCCAGCGATCAGGGGGTGGAGCTTCCACTCACAGCGTCAGCAGCGGAACAACTCCTCCCGACAGGCTTCATTTCCCTCGGGGGACAGCAAGTCGCAGCACATTTCACGGTGGTCAGCTCCGAGAGAGACGCACTGCCACCTACAATGGCCCCCCTGCTTCCCCCACCTTGTCACATGACGCTGCACCACTTGCCCAATCACGGGCCAGAGGCTCCACCAACCTCTTCTCCAAGCTCACCTCCAAATTCACACGCAGGTATGTAACAGCGAGGCATCATGGGAGGTTTACCGGGCAGCTGACAGGGGGCGCTGTAACGACCAGCACCAGACCCTCCAGTGTTTTCTTCTTCTGCTACAACCAACTCTGCTTTCTTCCTCCCTTGCTTCCTTCTGCCTTTCCTTCTTCCTTTCCTGCTGCATCCATGTCACCCTTTTGCTCTTGCTTCCTGTGTCCTTGCTGTCAGAGGGATCTCAGAGCTTGAGAGGAATGGCAGAGCTGAGGGCTCCAGGTGAGTCAGATGATGTCATCATCTCTTTATTGTGATTGGTTTGGAGTGTTGACGGTAAACACAGAGACTTTCCAATCAGAGAGCAGCATGTTTGTCAGCTGATACTCTTCTGTCCATCTGCAGCCGTAACATGTCGTCGGAGCAGAAAGAGGAGCCTGCGTCCCCCGCTGCTCCTCTGCTGAAGGATGCCAAGCCTCGCTCGCTGAGGTTCACGTGGAGCATGAAGACCACATCCTCTATGGAGCCACTAGACATGATGCGCGAGATCAGGAAAGTCCTTGATGCCAACAACTGCGACTACGAGCAGCCCGAGCACTTTCTGTTGCTCTGTGTCCATGGAGATGGCCACGCCGACAGTCTTGTCCAATGGGAGATGGAGGTGTGCAAGCTGCCCCGCCTCTCACTCAACGGCGTCCGCTTCAAACGGATTTCAGGAACGTCCATCGCCTTCAAGAACGTTGCTTCCAAGATCGCCAACGAGCTCAAACTGTAGCCGCGCAGGTACGTGCGACCTCATTGGCTACTCAGGGCTTGCAAAATCGCTAGCCCGACGTCCCGGGGCTAGCAATTTTTCCAGTCGGGTTACCAAAATCTATCTCTTCCCTGCCCGTCGGGCTATTGTAGGAAGGAAAAATATATGTCAATGCTTGTGCATTCTTTCGGAAATGTAGCTGGGTAATTATGTCATTGGCATCGATGAGCCACTGTCAATATGTGACATATTGAAATCGCGTTTGAATTTGCGCTTGTTTTTTGCTTTCACTTTGCAATCTCGCGAACTGTGTATAGAGAGCGACAGTACTGATTGGTGAGTGATGATAATTTGCGCACTATGCAAACATGACAAGGTAAATCTCCCGCCGCAAGCTTAAACATGTGAGAGGTTGATCGCGCAGAGAATCGCTGACCGTTTTGTGTGTGTGTGTGTGTGTGTGTGTGTGTGTGTGTGTGTGTGTGTGTGTGTGTGTGTGTGTGTGTGTGTGTGTGTGTGTGTGTGTGTGTAAAAGCAGCAGGATATATATTTTAGTTCTGCTGAGCCAAATAAGACAGGTCAGGGTGAAGAAGTGACAGCCAAAGAAAAGCTTACCACAAAATGGAAAAGTTATGACAAATCAGACTATAATAATTTTTGTGGCTGCAATATGACGAGCTATATAACCAGGGCTGCACATAAGTGGTCCGCAGGTGCGCATTCGCTGTCAAAATAAAAAAAAAACGCGCACAAGATATGAAGTTGCAACGCGTGTTTGCATACATAAGATTTTCTGGAGGAGGACAGACATTTGTTTAGAACTCTTAAAGATGTCGAAGAAGCTCCCTTAAGCAATTACTTTGGTGTTCCTCCACCTCCAAACAAATGTCAGAAGGAGTCCGAACAACAAAAGAAGCGCGTATTCTCAGAAAAGTGGTTGCAGGAGGTGAGCTGGCTTCAAACAAATGATGAACGCACAGAGATGTGGTGCGGAATGTGCCGTGAAAATCCCACTCTAGCGGACAAAAACAGTGCTTTTTATATGGACGCAAACGCGCGTTTCAACTTCTTATCTGGTGCGCATCTTTTATTTTGACAGTGAATGCGCACATGCGGACCACTTATGTGCACCCGTGTAAATAACATAATGTTCTGCCGGGTGTGTTGTTGGTTTTCTCTCGATTTCTGAGTTGACAAGTGCCTTTGTTACTGGGACCAGTCATTTTAAGAAAGGCCCCCATTAGAACCCATGAGAAATGCAAGAAATGCATTGCTCAGTCTGCAATATCTTTCCCAGAACAAACACCAATTGCAAATAACATACTAAAAATAAACCTGAAAAATCTGTTTAGAACAGCGTACTAAGAGGGAACTACCACTGGCAAAATTTAGCAGTCTTTGCAAACTTCAAAAAGCAAATGGCCTAGATCTTGGTTCCACTTGTCTCTTACCCGTGACTTCAGTGGAAATTTCAAATTCAGGATCTGACACAGACGGATTCATGTCCTACACAGTTCTTACAAGTTCATAGAAATTTCTGTTCAATTAGAACCAAGTATTTGAGTTGATGATTGTAATTTTTATACAATGTTGTAATTTGTTTTTCAACAATTTTTTGATTAATGTTTTGTTTCCTTTACAATATTATACTTTAATGTATAATATTGTAAAGGAAACAAAACATTAATCAAAAAATTGCTCTCTTTTTTATTCGGGCTACTTAAATTTATTTTGGGCTACCAAAAACTGAAGAGTCCCTGCCTGAAGGGCTACCAGGGATTTTGAAATTTTGAGAGCCCTGCTACTGATTACTGGATGCTGATGTCACAGGTTGCTCTGATGATGATGACCTCTTTCTATGCACAGGGTTTCCTGACATCCTGTCAACAGCAGGGTCAGCAGTTTGTCACTGCTCCGGATCAACAGACTTGACAGCTGCAAAGCATCCTGGGAAGACATAGGAACTGTACTGCTGTTTTATTTTTGAAAGAGCCTAGCCTGACCCCTGGAGCCTGGCAGAGAGGGCGGGGCTTGTGGACAGTTCAGTGTTTGTGAATGTAGATATTTTCATTAGTTTTGTACGTGTGAGCGGTCAGCTGGTTCACCTGTGTCTCATTAAACACCTTGAACGCAGCTCAACTTCCTGTGTGGCGTCTCTGTGGAGCTAGAGGAACCTAGAGGGGCCACACCCCTGTCTCACTGTAAGCTGAGATCACATGACAGGCCTGTGTCTCGATTTAAAGGAGCCTTTGTTTCCTGCTGGTTTCCAAAATAAAAGCTGCTGAAAACCCTAAGAGTAAGTCCAGTCCTGTGGAAACAGGAAACCCTGGGAGTGTTTCAAACGGGTGTTGGCGCTGATGGAGGCTGGTGGGCGGGTCAGGATTCATAGCCAGTTCATGGTCAGAGTGAACATTTTTCTTTAACTGAGATGGAAAGGTTCACATCCTGGTTAGAGCAACGCATGTCATGCACATCTATGTGACAGCGCAGCCACAGCTCTGACCTGTACGTCCAGGTGTGTCATGACATCTAGGTCACAGCTCACTTCCTGTAACCACAGGAAGCCCGCCTTGTGGTTTTTAGCCCACGTGATGTTCAGGGGGGCATAAAGGGCGGGCGGAGCCAGATGAAGTCCAGATGTGCCTGCAGACTGAGCTCAGTCGTGTTTTCAGGTCGTTTTCGAGCACCTGGAGTTCACTGTTGGTCTCCATAGAAATGTGAATATAATCTCACCTGGATAACCTCAGCAGGAGTCGAAGATAACGGTACGTGCACGCTTTGTACGCACGACTGAGTTAAATAAAGATCCAGCTGTTGGGTGGTGCTGGGCGAGTGGGGGTGTTGTTATGCCGTACCACAGCGTACCTGTTACATCATCTCAAAGGTGGAATGTTACAGGTTAAAATCTCTGTTTGTGTTTGAAGTGCGTCTGAAACGAACTGCCACCGCTGCGTGATTAGCTGCATTAATCCTACCGACTGGGGCAGGAACACACATGCATTTCCTGCTTCAGTACCACTGGTCGGCTTGCGGTGAGGGGGTGGAGTCCTGTGACTCTGTGGAGGGTCAGCTGGATGTAGCTGGTGACCGTCAGAGAGATGGAGGTGCTGCTCAGGACTTAAAAGCAGATGCCAATCAGGGAGCAGATTAGGCATAAAGTGTGCGTGCAGGGTGAAAACTGTGAACTCAGACATGCACAGCAGATTCTTGCTTCACAAACACTGGAAGGGTTACAATGACAACAGGGTTACCCACACCCTGCTTACTGGGGGAAAAATACTGTGTGTATCTGACACGGGGGAGGGGATGTTATGGCGTGGGCTTTGGCGTCTCAGCAGTATGAAGTATAGAATAGAATAATCCTTTAATTGTCCCACAAGAGGAAATTTGTTTGTAACAGCAGCCAGAAAGACACATATACAACAAACAGTACACAGAACAGAAACATACACAATTTTTCTTTCATATTTACATCAAGGACAATGGTTACTATAAACAGAGTACTGTAAATTAAATCAAATTAACTACAGATAAGAGGCAAACCAGGTTGTAGTGCGAATCGGTTGATTAAATTATTGCAGTTACAGTGCAGATGTAAACATCTATGATTGTTGGGAGCAGTTTTGATTGTACAGTCTGGCAGCTGCAGGGAGAAAGGACCTGCGGAAACGCTCCTTCATGCATCTAGGACAGGGGTGTCGAACTCCAGGCCTCGAGGGCCGGTGTCCTGCAGGTTTTAGATATTATCCTGTTTCAACACACCTGAATCAAATGATCCAGCAGTGAGCCTGTGCTGTCCTGTAATTTAGCCATTTGAATCAGCTGTGTTGGATTAAGGACACATCTAAAACGTGCAGGACAACGGCCTTCGAAGCCTGGAGTTCGACACCTGTAATCTAGGATGCAGCAGTCTGTCACCGAAGGAGCTCTGCAGTTCAGCAACATTTACATGCATGGGGTGGGAGACTCTGTCCATCAGAGATGTTATTTTGGCCAGAGTCCTTCTGTCTCCAACCACCTGCACTGGGTCCAGGGTGCATCCCAGAACAGAGCTGGCCGGTACAGAGCGGGGTACAGAGCTGTACTCTCTCACACTGAGCTCCACAGAGCAGATGATGGTGAGCAAAGCAAACTGTAGCAGCAGCCCAAGAAATGAGATTTTCATAAAGTCAGTGAGCTGATCTCAGGCCAGCGGAGCAGCTTTTCACTGATTAAATCCAAACAGGAGCAAAGAGCCTCAAACCAGCAGCAGCTGAAACACAGCATGTGGTCCTCAGGAACTCACTGAGTGCAGAGGATTTTCATCCAAGTATTGAAAACTTTACATTAAAGTGTTTATATTTAAAACGTGTTGTCTGTCCAGTTACTTTAGAGCCTGTAAAAGTAGAGAACTGAGTGTAAAAAATAAAAAAATAAAAATTTCTGAACAGTTGGTGCAAAACTTTATTAAAGCTGAGAGTCTGAAGTTCACTTACAGACGAGACGGCAGAGTGAAGGCCTTACCTTTACTCCAGGGAGAAAACGGTTCCTTCATCAAGTCCAAAATTCCTCCATCCGCACAGTCACACACCTCCTGACACCATCAGGAATGCCCAGCTGATTAGTGGGTGTAACAAAGGTCCCCACGACTCCAAGGGTGGTGTCAATGTGGCGAGTCTTATTTTTTTTCACAATGTGCAACTCTGCTGTCCATCTCTTTGGGCCCCGAAGGCAAATATCACACTTTTCTACTCCCGGAGCTCTCAAAGCACTTTATACAGCATGTGAGGGCAAAGGCAGGAAGTGAACTGACAACACAGTAGAGCCCTCCACATTCCCAACCCACGACATCATGAGCCAGCTCTCAGGTTGGATCTCTCGCTGTGTCACCATCACTACGGACCCATACAGGTGGGGCAAAAAGGCCACTTTAAAGTCTTGAAGAAATGCTGGAAATATGAACATTTTAAGGTACACTACCTGTCAGTCAAAGAGGCCATGCCCCTGATAATAGAAACAGTGGATGTGTAAAAACATTCTCCCCTCGTGCAGCTGTTATGGGGCAAATTATTTTGGTATCAGGCTGTAAATATGTTTAGCACGGGAGTCTCTGAGGTCTGATTCAATGCTGCCTCTGCTGAATGCTAGAGGAACTGCAGGTTTAGAACTTCAGCTTCATGCTTAAGCAGAGGTTAGCTTGGCCTAAACTTGAACCATTGTTGTATTTAATGTTGAATAAAAGCCACGGGAGGTCAGGGGATCTGAGGAGAAGCTGCCCAGGTGTACGTACTGCAGCGTCAGCCACACGTTGCACAACCCGAGGTTACACTTTGGGTTTCTTGTAGAACATTCAGCTGGACTCTAACCAGGATTCAGCTCTCAAGGTTAGGAGCACATTTGGAGATTAAAACCTCTCCACTCTGTTTAAATAAGGGCACAGGAAGTCAGAGGAGGCTCACCAAGAACAAGAAGCTGCCTTCAGTCGTTCTAGGTCTGTTACTGTTTCCTGATCACAGATACTCCTCCTGTGGTACACAGCGATGTTAAACGAGGGGAATTCATGACACAGACTTTACATATAGCTTCAGGTTATTTTAAAGAATGAATCCATCCAGAATAGTCAGAACAGACAATGTTTCTTTAATGAGCTATAAAGTGGTTTAATGTGATGCCCTGAGTCTCGTCCTTCAGCTGAAAATGCCCTCTGACTTTTTACAGAGATGGAAAAACCTGTAGAGGAGCAGCTGCTGCACATGTTGCGGGAATTGGATGAGGAGGATCTACGATATTTCCAGTGGATCCTGCAGAATGTGCCTGTAGCTAGTTTCCAGGCCAGAAAAAAGATCCGTCTGGAGAAAGCAGACATAATGGGAACAGTGGAATTGATGTTCCACACGTATGCTTCCAAAGATGCTGTGAGGGTGACAAGAATAATAATGAAGAAGATCAAGAAGAATAAAGGTCAGTGAGAGGAAGGAGAAACGTATCTGGACCACTGATCATTGATCAATGGCCATGAGTACCATTAACAGAGTTGGGGAATGGCTGCAATCACAGCATTGTAACATGGTGTCTTACACCTACCAGGCCAGTCATTTTCCAATGATGTGAGAATGTACACATTCTCTGCTGGTTTGAGCGGGGAATCAAGGAGGCCATTTACATGAAAAGGGAAAGACTATCTCTGAATCGAGGAGGGGGCCTAAGGGTACTGAACTGAAATGAATTAGGCGATACCTGAACCCTACAGAGGTTGCACAGGTAGTTCAACTCCTCCAATGGTGTGAATCTTTCTGGCCAAAAGATTCATGAATCCATCCAGAATAGTCAGAACAGACAATGTTCCTCTAGTGGGTTTGTGGGGCCTTATTGGGATTTTCCATAGAATACCAGATTTGGTAGATCCACCACTGGCACCCTGTGTTTCTCATGGATTAGGGCAAGTTCACCCTTAGCACATGTGACAGACTTGAAAGGGTCTGTAGAAAAAGGAGAGTATTATGCGCCATCATTAAGACACATACAATGGCACATACAATTCAAGACACATATACAAACCTCCATCTGAAGTGATAATTCCAATTATTGGACTTTCACTACACACACACAGCCAGTTGCTGTTTACAAGCAGCTGAACATCTGCTTTCATTAAAACCAGAAAGGAAGTGACGAGGTCAGAGTGCATGTTTGTGAAGTCTCCGTTAATAAGAGTCTGGTATTTGGCCTCTTTTCTTTAATTACAGCTTGTGCACTACGTCATTAATAACACTGTGTAGATATACGGAGGTATCACTTATATTACCTTTCAGGCTTTCAGCATAGAAACTGGAGCATCAGGCTAAAAACACCTCTTTAATATCTAAACATAAACAGATCTTTATTATGTGCATAGCCCTAAATCACTACAACTGTCAATCCAGAGTGTCAACAAATGTTGTTGACACTTTTTTAAACATGGGTAACACCGTTTGAATAATCAGCGCTGTTAAAGATTTACAATGAGCAGGCTACAATAAACATGCTTACAATTTGAAAGGATCACAGGATGTTGTGGGGCAAAAAACAGTCACAACGCTGAGCATTGACGAAATCTTTCTGCAGGGTATCTGATACACATTTACCTGCAAAGACATGGGCATGCTCCGTTTCACAAACTAACATGGCAACAGTAAATAAAGTGGCCTCCACGTTCAGACCTCCATCTTGTCCACATCAGTCTATGTTCACATAATAGAACCAAATACTTGTCATATACTTGGAGTAACAAACATCAGAGAATTAGAACTGAATAATAAACATCAGGACACCAGTGTGGGACACACATGAACAAGCTCACCCACCCGGTCATGGAACATTTGCATCTAACCTAATTTAAAGAACTGATTTCTGCTAGCTAGCTTCATAGATAAAAATAAAACGGGTCTCTTTTACATAACAATGAAAATGCACCAGCATACACTGAGAAGCTCATACTTCCCTTGTTACGGTGACTTCCTTAAGTTTATCTAGTGGAACAACAGCCAGCCACCTCTCCCATGTGTCCTCACTCTCCTCCAGATTCTCCTCTCTGTGGCCCAAAACACCTCACCTAGGGGGAAGTCCAGGAGGCATCCTAGTTAGAGGCCTGAACCACCCCAACCAAGGACCAGTAGTGGCTCTACTCTGAGTTCCTCCCAAAGGACCATCAAACACCCTCAGAGGAAACCAATTTCGGCCGCTTGTATCCATAATCTTATTCTCATGCTCAGAAAACTGGTTCATGCATTTATTACTACGAGGCTGGAGTATTGTAATTCATTATTATCAGGCTGTCTAAAAGTTTCTGAAAAGCCTTAAGTTGATCCCAAAGACAGCTGGCTTACTTGTTGTTCCTAGAGTATTAAACCCATTAAAACTAATGGGAGTGTGGACGCTCGTGTCGGTTTTAGGTCATACTATCTCTTCAAACTTTAGAGTAACTCTTATACCAACTAAGAGTCCAACGGTTCCTGAAAGCATCCGCTCTGTGCTTTTTCAGTAATATTATGATTGTTACGGTAATCCCAGGCATGACGCCACATTCAAATCTTGGTAAATAACACAGAAAAAAGAAGCCAAATGAAATGTCTGTTTTCCATAGAGCTCCATTAAACACTCACGGTCTTCTCTTAACCAAACTTCATCTTTGTGGGGCTGCTGCAACCTAGGATTACCGTAATGACCCTAATGTCACTGAAATGCTGCACCTGACAGCAGTGACAGGTTACGCTTTAGAGGGTTAAAAGAAAATGGGAGGCAGAGCCTTCGGGTTTGTTGTCTAAGGTGATTGTTGTGATTTGGCAATATAAAAATAAAACTGAATTCTCTCGATCACTAGCCACAGGTCGTTACCATAGGTGAGGTTACGTACGTAGATAAACCAGAAAATCAACAGTTTCACTTTTACGCTTAGCTCTTTCTATACTACCATAGACTGGAGCAGCATCTGCAATGATGCAGATACTGCAATCCATCTCTTAATCTTGTGCTCCTGTCACATTAACAAAACCCCAAGATACTTAAACTCCTCCTCTTAAGGTAGCAACTTGTCCCTGACCTGGAGTGGGCGTTCCAAGTGTTAATCCTTTATATTCATCAATCAACAAAATGCAGTGAATGAACAAAAGAGAAATCTAAATAAAAACAATATTTGGTATGACCACCTTTGCCTTCTTCTAGGTATACTTGCACACAGTTTTTGAAACATCTTGGAGAACTAGCCACAGATCTTCTGTGGATGTAGGTTTCCTCACATCCTTCTGTGTCTTCATGAATCCCAGATACACTCGATGATGTTGAGATTGATTGATCCCTCGGGATAATTTATTTATCTGAGGGAAATTGTTTTAAAGACTGCCAGACGATATGGCACCATCATGAGCACCAATGTTCCCCCTAAGCTGCGCGTGTGCACAATCGCACAGAAAATCTGCGTTGTGCACAAAAAAAAATCTAACCTGAGTTGAAATTAAAATAAATACGTTAAAAATCATTCTGTTTTGCAGTGTGAGTCAGTAAGTGACCGGTGACTGGCTACTCCAACCAATGATGCGATTCACATTTATATATACGCAGCTAATCAACGTCAATGACAGGCTATGACAGCGTCCTTATGGGCAGACACCGGTGTTTTAGCTAGCAAAGCGGCGTGGCTGATGTGGAGTGAAGCCACATCAGCACTCGAAAGCACTCTCTACCTGTGAGCAAAAACAAAACCAAAAAACCCCCCACCCTTTCCTATTGGTGGAAAAATGTACCATGTCAACCAATCAAAAAATTATATGGCAACATGGCATTTAGTTTTTTAGCAAGGAGGGAAGTTTTAGGAGTGACAGCGGCGTTTTAAGATGTGTGAGATTCGCGACATTTAGCGTGTTTGGAGTCTAAAATGAGTGTGTTGTCTTGTGTAGTTAGTGTGTAGTGTAGTTAATAGTTTTGTTGTGTGTGTCAAAACAATGAGGCGACTGCTGAATGTTACAGGTGTTAACAGGAGTGATATATCTCCTGTTGTCAGACCTACAGGTATCAGGCTTGTGATGTTCTCTTTTATCTCATAGTCGACAGAAATTACTTTTTGGAGAGGCACAAATAATTTGTGTGGCATTAAATTTGATGCAGAAAACCTGATTGTTCTGTAAATAGTTTGAAATGTTTATTTAGAAAAACCGCCTTGGCTGCATTTTTAGGTAAATAGCTGCAAAAAACTTTGTTGTTTGCAAAACTCAGTTACTTTGTTTGAAGTAGTAACTATGTAATTAATTGCCCAACATTGGTCATTATATACTGTATTTTGCAGACAGAGAGTTACAGGACTCTCTCCCAGAACACGGACTCATACTCATAATGCAAGTCAGAGCTTTATTTTTTTTATTTTTTAAAAAAGAACAGTAAGTTGTGTTTTCAAAATTCGAGTTCAAGTTATTTTTACTTCCAATAGTGTTTACATACACAGGTCATGAACAAGTTTTTTTTTTTTTAAATTTTCATTGTAAGTGGGCTAAAGCAGTCAATTAAAAGTAGTGTAACATAAATGTAAATGCTGTAATTTGATTTTTTTTTTTTTTTTTTTTTTTTTTTTTTTTTTGTGTGTCCCGTTTGGAGCTTTAGCCATCAGAATTGTTGTCTTAAGGCCAAGAAAGATGCCAAGCGGATTTATTTTACCAAGTGGATCATCATGGCCTTGCCATATTTGATTGACCTTTATTATAATTATGTATTTATTTTATTTTCGGTTGCTACAAACGGGACAGACATGACTTGGGGATAGGACAGGGAGAAAGAATGAAAGAAAGAGAGGGAGAGAAAGAAAAACAGAGGGGAGAAGAGACGGTGAGAAAGGGGAGAAGAAAGAAAGAAAAACAAACAAAACACCTGGATCACCTGTATGGAGAAAAAAAAACAGAAGAGAAAGCAAACAAAAAAAGAGCAACATAATAAATACAGCACCATCACAATAAACTAGCTAGCAGTAGATAACAGAAGATACTAAATATTAAACGCTATTGTGCAGCACTCAAGATAGACAGCGCACAATGTGCTTTGAGGCAGCAGCCAAGAAAGGTGTAGTCCGCGTCTGTGAACACCCGTGTGTACACCTGTGTGGATCAGCATGCTTGTATTCCAAAGGTTTCTCCATGTAACGATCTGCTAGGGAGTGTGGGGAGCCATAGCCCCGTCCCCCAGGGCATGAAGCAGGTATGGAGGAGATCCAGGCCCCAGACATCCAGAGGCCCCAGAGTACGAGGACCCGAGGAGGACCACCAAAAAGGGGGGGAACCGTGCCACCCTCCTGGGAAGAGCTGAGTAGCGCCCCAAACGAGAGGTCACCCAGCAGCTACGGAGCAGAGGCCAGAGGGGGTTGCAGTGGCGTGCCCGCGGGCTCTGCCGGCAGCCAGCTGTGCCAGAGAGGACCGAGCTTCAGGCCCAGAGGCCTGAGGGCACCCCACCCCCCGGAAGGGGCCCAGCCGGGCCACAGGCGCCAGGCCCCGCCAATCGGCCACTAGGAGTGAGCCGGTACATACATGAGTGCCCAGCCCCAGTCGACAAGAACCACCAACACACCAACGTCTGAGGGCATCAGCCACCGGCAGGGAGTGTGGTGAGGGGAGATAGGCCTCCGTACTTTGGAGGGCCTGAGATGTACCCAGAGAGGTTGAGTCTAAGACCCCACCTGACATATAGACACAGACAAACAGGCGCACGCGGACACAAACGTGCATTCCCACCCCCATATACACAACCAAATACTCGGCACTCACCCAACGTGTAGACAGACACAAATAGACACTGCACAGACAGTCACACTCCCCAAACATACTCTATATCCCAGGTCCGGGTAACCCCGCCCCCAGAGGGGCAAGCCGCACCTAGACCCAGGAGATGTAACCCTTCTCTCTGGGGTGGAGGCAAGCGGACCACCTCCTTATCTGCAGTAGCAGGGAGGCCCCGCATCCCAGACCCCAATCTGACGGCCAGCACCTCCTCCCAGCCCCCCAGCCCTGACGGCTAACAGAACCGGGGTGAGTGAAGACCCCAAACCTCCCTACGCCCGCTCATATGTAGTGTTGCTGTGTGCTGTTCTAAAGTACATTTAAAACACAGGAGAGCACGGCTCCTCCTGAAAACCCTTAGTGTCTATATGCATTTAAAATTGAGGGTAGGGCACCAGCGCCAGAGGTGGGTTGGAAAACACCGACCATCCTCTGGATGTTGTAAAACGTGCCCACCCCCAAGGCCCTATATGTATGTGTTATGTGAGAGTGTGAGTAATGTGGATGTCTAGGTTGCAGAATAAAATTGAGGCACAGGCGGCCAGAAGGGGACAGAGGGGACAGTGCCTTCCCTGCACCCTGGTGACATACCTGCACCCCAAGTCCTGTGTGTGGGGGTGGGTGTGGTAGAGTGGGAATAGGGAGGCAGCTGAGGATGGGGAGGGAAGAAAGGGAGGGGCAAGTGTGCCCCTCCCTGGGGCCAGCTCCCCCGCTGACCCCAGTAGGAACCCCCACACTCTGGAACCCACCAGGGCAAGGGGGCCCAGGCCCATCCAGACCGGGGCCCGCAGCAGCAGTACCGCCCAGCCCCACAGAGTCCGGGGCAGCCCACCCGACTCCACCCCAGAGAAAACTGCACCCACCCCATCATCCAATCATCTCCCAAACTACACAAGACAATAGACACCCAGGTTGAGTTCATTCTCTACCTCTCCTATATCTCTCCCCCACCTGCAGAGTGAGCTCCTGTAGAGAGGAGACCACCTGCAATGATATATCAACCTCCCCACCAGTTAGAGAGCCCCCTAGTTGGGCCGATGCACCAGAGGTCCCCTGCACTGGGGCTGAGCCCCCCTGCACCCACCTACCCACAGCTCTGGCAACACAACAGCCAGGATCCAAGCCCCCAAGGCCCAGCCAGCACCCCAGACTGGGGGCGGAGCACCCCCAGACCCCCAAGCCTCCACGCCCATCCCGGACCCACCCATGGGCAGCCAGACTACCAGGCCAGTAACCAACATCCGCCAGCACAAACCCTCCCCCATCTCCGCTGTACGTAGCCACAAGGAAAACACCATCTAAGAGCCACCAGAGCCCCTAACCAGGTCATGGCCACATCCCCCGGGTTAGGCCCTCCAGGGAAAACATTCCTAGGGACTCCCCAGACGCCCTGAGGCCTTCCCTACCCCCATATCAACCACAATAGCGAAGGCAGGACCAAACCATGACCCCCCACCCCCACTAGGTGATGAAGCCGATCAAAGGAGCCCAAAGGGATTGATCAAATGTGATGGCAGAGGCTGTATCAAGACTAATGTGATCTATTAGATGGTTTTTATATTGGTTAGAATTAAGATTATTTTTATTTTTCCAGTTAATGAGGACCATTTTCTTGGCAATGCATAGGGCCGTAAAAACAATGTGGGCTGTGTTTATTTCTGCAGTGACCTCATCCAAGTTGCCCAGCAAGCATACTAAAGGGGAGGCTGGAATCTTACATTTCAGACACTTTGATAAGTCTTCACATATCTCACGCCAAAACTTCTGAACTGGTGGACAGAACCAAAGAGCTTGGATGTAATTGTCCGGTGTATTTGCTGTGCAGTGTGAGCAGTTGTTGGAAGGCATATAGCCCATCTTGAACATCCTATGACCAGTATAGTGCACTCTATGTAATATTTTGTATTGTATTAATTGCAAACTGGGATTTCTGATCCATTGAAAGGTTTTTAAGCATATCTGAGACCAAAGGTTTTGGTCTAAGCTGATCGATAAATCTGCTTCCCATTTTGCAATAGGAAGGGATATTGATTCATCTATTTTAGAAAGTGTTCTGTATATTTTAGACAATAATTTGGGGGGGGGGGGGGGGGGTTTAGACTAAAAAATTGTACCACACTTGGTCGTGTTTGTAATTCAGCTTCACTGGGATTAAATTTCTTTTTTACTAAGGATTTAATTTGTTGATATTCCAAAAATCGTTTCTTGTTGATCCCATATTGTGTAACTAGTCTGTCAAGTGAAATAAAGTCTGTTCCTTCCAATATATGTTCCAAGTATTTAATTCATTTGCAACTCCAATCTGGAAAGTTTATCATATTATTGTTTTGTAATATGTCCGGATTGTTCCAGATAGGTGTACGTTTGCATGGGATTAATGAAGACTCTGTCATTTTTAGAAACTCCCACCATGCTGTCAGAGAAGAGCTGATGTTGATGCTTTTAAAGCATTCATGTCGTTTAATGTTTGAGCTGATAAATGGTAGGTCTGAAATTTCTAGGTTATTACATAGTGCCTGTTCTACATCTATCCAAGGTTTGTCTAAGAGGGTGTGTTTAAACCATCTAGAGATGAACTGAAGCCTGTTGGCTAAAAAATAGTGATTAAAGTTAGGCAGATCTAATCCTCCTTTATCCTTGGTCTTTTGTAGTGTTTTTAAGCTGATACATGGGGGTTAGGGGTGCAACGATACACAAAATTCACGGTTCGGTTCGGTTCGATACTTTGGTGTCACGGTTCGATATTTTTTCGATACAAAAAAAATGTTCATGCCTTTTTAATTTGTCATTTATTAAAATTATAAATATATATTTTAACTCAAAAGTACAGTTTTTAAATTTAACCCTAACCCTTGTGCGTGTTTTTTATTTTGACAGCGAATGCGCACCTGCGGACCACTTATGTGCAGCCCTGGTTATTTAGCTCGTCATATTGCAGCCACAGAAATTATTTTGTCCATGAAACCATAAAGCTGCACTTTCTTTTTGCCTTATAGTCTGATTTGTCATAACTTCTCCGTTTTGCGGTAAGCTTTTCTTTGGCTGTCACTTCTTCACCCTGACCTGTCTTATTTGGCTCAGCAGAACTGAAATATATATCCTGCTGCTTTTACACATGCACTCACATAAGCTCAGCGATTCTCTGCGCGATGTTAAAGTTCATTCGATTTGGGTAAGAGAAGAAAGCAGGCTGAGTCCGGGGTAGGTGTCAAAAATAGTGATCTTTATTTTACACACTTTGCGCAGTCAGTGTGGGAAGACAATTTGCAATACAATCCTTCCGCGAATGGACCGTCCCGCATCCTTATATTGCCATGATGACATCACAGTTAGATCTTTACTGGAAATGATAACAATTCCCCACCTCTCAAAAAGTTCTCCTTATATGGACATCAACTGCTACTTTTAGAGAAAAACAAGTGTGTATTATATTGTGCATTTTGTGAAAGTATATCTATCAGAAAAACTGTCCTCAGACAACCCTCCTATTTTACTCAGTGTGTGTGTGAACGTGCGTGTCTTACATAAGGGTGTGCATGTTGTTACAGGCCTGAGTACGTGCCGAACTGCCTGTACACAGGCCTGGGTCCAACAGGACCCACCGGTCCGAGCGGTTAACTGCTTAAGCAAATAGAAAGAATAATACAGAACAGCAATGGACTGACTAGAGTACTGATAATCTGTGTGCATTAATATTTGCTCAGAGTAACATAGATGTGATTCAAAGATTATTCTGTCAACTGATTCAACAATGGTAAATGATTAATCAATGATAATTCTGATTATAACTGTGGTCATAAGAATACAAAATAAAATATCTCCTGGGCACAGCGATCAACCTCTCACATGTTTAAGCTTGCTGCAGGAGATTTCACTTGTCATGTTTGCATAGTAAGCTAACGATTAATAAGACGATGTCAGAGGAATTGGTGCACAAATTATCATCACTCACAGATCAGTGCTGTCGCTCTCTATACACAGTTCGCACGATTGCAAAGTGAAAGCAAAAAAACAAGCGCAAATTCAAACGCGATTTCAATATGTCACATATTGACAGTGGCTCACCGATGCCAATGACATAATTACCCAGCTACATTTCTGAAAGAATGCAAAAGCATTGACATATATTTTTCCTTCCTACAATAGCCCGACGGGCAGGGAAGAGATAGATTTTGGTAGCCCGACTGAAAAAATCGCTAGCCCCAGGACGTCGGGCTAGCGATATTGCAAGCCCTGTATCTGATTGAGGAATCACTCATCTTTGGAAAAGAGAGTTTATTACAGAGAAATGTCTCTTTCCAAAATAAAAGCTATACTATCCGCTTCTTCTGGGCTATATTCTCAGCAGCATAAGGAGAATCATGAGCTAACAGCTGTCTAAATGACTTGGCTAAAGTTAGTAGCATGCTTGTTGTTTTTGTGTAATGGGTAAAGATTTCCATCTAGCCAGATCGCCTTCTACTGTCTTTAAAAGTGGGATGTGGTTTAATGTAGTTAATTCTGAAAGCTTAGGAGAGACATTAATACCTAAATATTTTATATTTCCAGATTGCAGTGGGGAAGGAGAAGAATTATGGAAGGAGCAATTAATCAGAAGAACTGTAGATTTTGACCAGTTAATTGAATAATCTGAGACACTTGAGAAAGAATTTATCAATGCAATTACCCCAGAGAGATTGGTTTGTGAATTTTGGAGAAAAAGTAACACATCATCCACATAAAGGCTGATTTTATGTTCTACATTCTTACATTTTATGCCCTTAATTGTTGTAGCCTGTCTAATTGCTGCTGCTAGTGGCTCAATAAAAATTGCAAACAGTGAAGGGGAGAGTGGGCATCCCTGTCTGGTGCCCCTCAGGAGAGAGAAGCTGGAGGATGTTTGGTCATTTGTTCTGACACAAGCTGTTGGGGAGTTATATAATATTTTTAACCAGTTTATGAAAGAGGATCCAAAACCAAATTTGTGTAAAGTTGCAAATAGAAATTTCCAGTTAACTCTGTCAAATGCTTTTTCCGCATCTAAAGAAAATATTATGGTTTCAATGTTTTTACTGCATGAGTAGTCTATTAAATTAAGTAATCTACGTGTATTTGTTGATGAGTGCCTACCTTTTATGAAACCAGTTTGGTCAGGATGAATTAAAAGGGGGTTATTTTCTCTAATCTTTTTGAGAGAGCTTTGCAGATTATTTTAAGGTCTAGATTAATAAGGGATATTGGACGATAGCTTGAGGGAAATACATGGTCTTTCCCTGGTTTTAGTAAGAGACTGATATTTGCAGAGTTCATATTTGGTGGTAGTCTACCATTTTCTTTGATTTCCTGCAACATCCTGTGAAAAACTGGTGCCAGAATCGTCCAGAATTCTTTATAAAAATCTGTTGGAAAACCGTCTGCACCTGGAGCCTTATTATTGGGCATACTTATCAGAGCTTCCTGGAGTTCACCTGGCGTTAGTGGCGAATCCAGTGCCATTCCTTGGGTGTCTAATAATTTTGGAAGAGTTATGTTGTCGAGAAATTGATCAATTTCATTTTTAGATGGGTTTATTTGTTGTGTATATAAAGTTTCATAGAAATCACTAAAAAATTTGTTTATTTTCTTAAGATCATATATTATATTCCCAGATAAATCTTTAACAGCACATATAGTTGTTTTTTCTTTATTGATTTTTAACTGGTTAGCAAGAAATTTTCCGGATTTGTTACCGTGTTCATAATTTTGCACGCAAAGTCTTTGTACTAAGAATTTAGTCTTTTTATTAATAATTTCATTTAATTCTAGTTTTGTCTTACGTATTTTGTTTAATATTTCTTGATCTTGGTGTGACACATAGGCTTTTTCTAAGAATTTGATGTTTTTTTCTATTTCCTGAATATTTTTGTTTTCTTCTTTCTTCTTATGTGATGAGAAAGAGAATATTTTACCTCTAATCACGGCTTTCCGTGCTGATGCTGTTCCAGGAATGTCATTAAAGCCTAAATATAAAGTCCATTCTTTTTTAAAGTATTTGATAAACTCTTCATCTTTAAGTAGTGATGTATTAAATCTCCAGTTTTTACTTGGTGTAGTATTATTCTTCTGTATTAGTGTTAAAGATACAGGAGCATGATTGCTGACAGCTATAGGATGAATCTCAGTGTCTGAAATGTTACTCAGCAGTGAGCTGCTGACCAGACAATAATCCAGACGAGAGTAAGAGTGATGAACATGTGAGAAGAAAGAATATTCCTTACTGTTGGGGTGAAGGGAGCGCCATGCATCACAAAGACCAAAGTCGCTCATATACTGTTTGATTATATTTGTGGACTGCCAATTACGCTGAGTTCCTGCTGTATTGAGCCTATCCATTTCTTCATTTAGTCCCAGGTTGAGGTCTCCCCCAAGAACAATTGTGCAATCTAGGTGTTCGGAGAGTGTACTAAAAAAACCGTGAAAGAATGAGGGGTCATCAACATTTGGACCATATATACTTACGATACATAGCTTTTGGTTAAGTATAGATAGTTTGACAATTAGGAATCTGCTCTCTGGATCTACAGTGGGGCAAAAAAGTATTTAGTCAGCCACTGATTGTGCAAGTTCCCCCACTTAAAATGATGACAGAGGTCAGTAATTTGCACCAGAGGTACACTTCAACTGTGAGAGACAGAATGTGAAAAAAAAATCCATGAATTCACATGGTAGGATTTGTAAAGAATTTATTCGTAAATTAGTGTGGAAAATAAGTATTTGGTCACCTCAAACAAGGAAAATCTCTGGCTCTCACAGACCTGTAACGTCTTCTGTAAGAAGCTTTTCTGTCCCCCACTCGTTACCTGTATGAATGGCACCTGTTTGAACTCATCATCTGTATAAAAGACACCTGTCCACAGCCTCAAACAGTCAGACTCCAAACTCCGCCATGGCCAAGACCAAAGAGCTTTCGAAGGACACCAGGAAAAGTATTGTACACATGCACCAGACTGGGAAGAGTGAATCTACAATAGGCAAGCAGCTTGGTGTGAAAAAATCAACTGTGGGAGCAATCATCAGAAAATGGAAGACATAAAAGACCACTGATAATCTCCCTCGATGTGGGGCTCCACGCAAGATCTCATCCCGTGGGGTCAAAATGATCATGAGAACGGTGAGCAAAGATCCCAGAACCACACGGGGGGACCTGGTGAATGACCTGCAGAGAGCTGGGACCAAAGTAACAAAGGTCACCATCAGTAACACACTACAACGGCAGGGAATCAAATCCCGCAGTGCCAGACGTGTTCCGCTGCTGAAGCCAGTGCATGTCCAGGCCCGTCTGAAGTTTGCCAGAGAGCACATGGATGATACAGCAGAGGATTGGGAGAATGTCATGTGGTCAGATGAAACCAAAGTAGAACTTTTTGGTATAAACTGAACTCGTCGTGTTTGGAGGAAGAAGAATACGGAGTTGCATCCCAAGAACACCATACCTACTGTGAAGCATGGGGGTGGAAACATCATGCTATGGGGCTGTTTTTCTGCCAAGGGGACAGGACGACTGATCCGTGTTAAGGACAGAATGAATGGGGCCATGTATCGTGAGATTTTGAGCCAAAACCTCCTTCCATCAGTGAGAACTTTGAAGATGAAACGAGGCTGGGTCTTCCAACATGACAATGATCCAAAACACACCGCCCGGGCAACAAAGGAGTGGCTCCGTAAGAAGCAAGCGTCAGGGTGGGCATGACCAAGATAACAAAAAAAGGCTCTAGAATCTGAAATGGAACTAACTTACCTTACCTTCAACTAATGGTCAGTGTCTACCTGGAACTTACATAAGCACAAACAGCAAAGAAAACGAACAACGCCACCCTCAGGTGTGACCAGTGTTGGGAAGAAACGGAATACATGTACTGCCGTTACGTATTTAAAATACAAAATATGACTAACTGTATTCCGTCACAGTTAACACCATTACACCTTTAAAAAGGTGGTATTCAGAATACAGCTACTTTGTTAAAATAAATGGATTACACAGCGGTCTTTTGCTGTTTCATATATTAGTCTACGCCCTCTCTATTTTTGGTAATTCCACGCCAGTGGAAGCCCAAACAAATTATGATTATGACACCTGTTTATTTTACGTGTAGTTGTTTTTTTCCCTGTGTAATAATATTCAACATTGCTATCAATACATTTTTCAAAAAATGCCTCTCAGTGCAAAATGGGTTCAAAGACATAAACAACTGTAGGATACTGTTTGTCCGTGATTTAGACAGGGGGAACAAATCATGGCAGGATCAGCCTGATATTATTTGTATCCCACTATAACTTTACTGTATAAAGAACTAACATCTCCAAAATGTCAGCAGTAGTTTGTCATTACAACAAGTGTTTGGGAACTAAAAATCAAGAAGGTGGGATACTGTTTGTCCCTGATTTAAACAGCCCAGCGCTGCTCCAGATGAAGGGAAAACCAATTATGCAGGGGAGACCTACCCTGGCACTTGTGCAGGTGAAGCCAAAGGGAACGACATGCTTCACCATATTTTCTAGTCTTTGACTTAGAATGAAGTTGGTTTGGAAACATATTCAGCTATGCTTCATCTCCTGCTTTGCGTTTGTGTGGGCGCCCCGTGCTAGCAGTGTCCAAGCGTTGTTGTTTTTTTTTCCTTTTCATACCGTGTTCCCCCTTCAATGGCTCTGTGCCCCCCCTAGGGGGCGGACCCCACACTTTGGGAAGCTCTGCTTTACTCTCATTGAGTAACGTAACGGAATACATTACAAAATACACTTTGGAGCATGTATTCTGTAATCTGTACTGGAATACATTTTAAAAGTAACCTTCCCAACACTGGGTGTGACGACCAAAGACAACACACAAAATCATGACCTGGGACATAACACTTAATGAACTTACACATAAGCTTCATATTATCTAAATATGTGTTGTTATTTTACTCAGAGTTTCTTCTAAAGTGTCAGCCTAACCTGAAGAAGAAGATCCAGTTTGTGTTTGGAGGAATCGCTAAAGCAGGAAACCCAACCCTTCTGAATCAGATCTACATAGAGCCCTACATCACAGAGGGAGGGACTGCAGGGGTCAGTGATGAACATGAGGTCAGACAGATTGAAACAGCATCCAGGAAACCAGACAGACCAGAAACAACAATCAGACAAGAAGATATCTTTAAAGCCTCATCTGTTAAAGATAAACCAATCAGAACAGTGCTGACAAAGGGAGTGGCTGGCATTGGGAAAACAGTCCTAACACAGAAGTTCACTCTGGACTGGGCTGAAGACAAAGCCAACCAGGACATCCAGTTCATGTTTCCATTCACTTTCAGAGAGCTGAATGTGCTGAAAGAGAAAAAGTTCAGCTTGGTAGAACTTATTCATCACTTGTTTCCTGAAACCAAACAAGCAGGAATCTGCAGTTTTGAAGACTTCCAGGTTGTATTCATCTTTGATGGTCTGGATGAGTGTCGACTTACTCTTGACTTCCACAAAACTACAATTCTGACTGATGTTACAGAGTCCACCTCAGTGGATGTGCTGCTGATAAACCTCATCAGGGGGAAATTGCTTCCTTCTGCTCGCCTCTGGATAACCACACGACCTGCAGCAGTCAATCAGATCCCTCCTGAGTATGTTGGCATGGTGACAGAGCTCAATGGATTCACTGACCCACAAAAGGAGGAGTACTTCAAGAAGAGATTCAGTGATAAGAACCAGGTAACCAAGATCTTCTCCCACATCAAGACATCACGAAGCCTCCACATCATGTGCCACATTCCAGTCTTCTGCTGGATCACTGCTACAGTGCTTGAGGATGTACTGAAAACCAGAGAGGGGGGAGAGCTGCCCAAAACCCTGACTGAGATGTGCATCCACTTCCTGGTGGTTCAGGCCAAAGTGAAGAAAGTCAAGTATGATGGAGGAGCTGAGACAGATCCACATTGGAGTCCAGAGAGTAGGAAAATGATCGAGTCTCTGGGAAAACTGGCTTTTGATCAGCTGCAGAAAGGAAACCTGATCTTCTATGAATCAGACCTGACAGAGTGTGGCATCGATGTCAGAGCAGCCTTGGTGTACTCAGGAGTGTTCACACAGATCTTTAAAGAGGAGAGAGGGCTATACCAGGACAAGATGTTCTGCTTCATCCATTTGAGTGTTCAGGAGTTTCTAGCTGCTCTATATGTCCATCTGACCTTCATCAACTCTGGAGTCAACCTGCTAGAAAAACAGCAAACATCCTGGTGGTCTAAACTTTTGCAAAATAAACCTAAAAGGAAAAATCTCCACCAGAGTGCTGTGGATAAGGCCTTACAGAGTCCACATGCACACCTGGATTTGTTCCTTCGCTTCCTCTTGGGTCTTTCACTTCATACCAATCAGATTCTTCTACAGGATCTACTGACACAGACAGGAAATAGCTCACTGAACAGTCAGGAAACAGTCCAGTACATCAAGAAGAAGCTCAGTGAGAATCTGTCTGCAGAAAGAAGCATTAATCTGTTCCACTGTCTGAATGAAATTAATGATTGTTCTCTATGGAAGGAGATCCAAACGTCTTTGAGTTCAGGAAGTCTTTCAAAACAAAAACTGTCTCCTGCTCAGTGGTCAGCTCTGGTCTTCATCTTACTGTCATCAGAAGGTCTGGATGTTTTTGACCTAAGGAAATACTCTGCTTCAGAGGAGGCTCTTCTGAGGCTGCTGCCAGTGGTCAAAGTAACTAGGAAAGCACTGTAAGTGTTTAGAGATCCTGTTTAGTCCTGGTGATTCAAATGTGCTGGTACTGACTGAAACTTAATTTCTTCTTTCTTTTTCTTTTTCTTGTCATTTTCTATTCAGTCTGAGCTTTTGTAAGTTTACAGAGAGAAGCTGTAAAACTCTGTCCTTAGTTCTCAGCTCCCAGTCTTCTAGCTTGAGAGAGCTGGACCTGAGTAACAATGACCTGCAGGACCCTGGCGTGAAGCTTCTGTCCGCAGGACTCAAGAATCCACAATGCAAACTGGAAACTCTGAGGTCAAGTAACATTAAAAAGATAACTGAAAGCTAATTTTCATAATTTAAAAAACTTCTACCTTGGTTAGGATTGTCTTTTCTAATGTCAATTGTCAAATGACGGTTTACTAAACTTCATCACTAATTTCTGGATTTATTTCCATTATTTTTATTTTGTAATTAATCTATCCATCCATTTTCTTCATTACCTGTTTAACTTAAGTGATTAAAATAAAAGATGGAGGGATTATCTTGTGAGGTACAAGTACCAAGCACTCCCACTTATTGTTTTTTTTTTTTTTTTCAATTTAATGCTTAATTCTTTATTGAGGAAGTGGTATATGTTTGGCCAAACAAATCTGCCAAGCTTAGTGTCGGGACTTAAAAAATATTTTTATATAACTGAGTCACCTTGTTTTTTTATTTTATTTTTATTTTTTATTTAAGAAGTATTCAGAAAGGACTCTGAAGTTTTTCTCTGCTTAGTATTTATTTTGATGGAATCAACCTGTTTGATCGAATGAGAAGAAAAGTGAATTAAAGTATTTTCTTTTGCTTGTGTTCGAGGAGTGAACAAGAGTCTTGTGTTGTTTTGTTTGCCTCCAGTCTTTCAGGTTGTCTTATCACAAAGGACAGCTGTGCTTCTCTGGCCTCAGCTCTGAGATCTAACCCTTCCCATCTGAGAGACCTTGACCTGAGTTATAATCATCCAGGAGACTCAGGAGTGGCTCTGCTGTCAGCTAGACTAGAGGACCAACAATCGAAACTGAAAAACCTTAGGTATGGGAGGTCTGGTACAGCCACAGACAGTGTGTGATAGTCAATCCCTTTCCTTTACTCAGCCTGTCCATCATGCTGAACAAACGTGTTACATGAACAATCACACAAGTAGCAAACGTTTTTCTTTTCATGACAGTAAAAGTACTAATTGGATATGAATGTATGTGTGTAGCATGTCTTCAAGCAACTCCAAGAACAAAAATTGGCTTACTCAGTTTGGGGTGATCCATATATGCTAAAAGAAGACTCCAGGCTGAAGAATACCTCTTTTGTATTTTCACTTCCTGCAACTTTTATTAGTGTTATTGATTAGGATATAATTATTTCAAAAGGTCATTTAATTTGTCATTATTTGTTAGATTTATTTTTATAACGTTGCCTAATGGTTTGCCAGAACCTCTTCAAGGCAGATCAAAAGTCTTTTTCCTCTGCGTCACCAAAATCGTCTTGCTACTTTGCTTCAGCTACTGCCAAATCTGCATTCCATTTGGCCTCCTTGTACCTGTTACCTGCCTCTGAAGTCCCACAGCAGAATATGGTCCATTCCCTGCCAGCTGTTCCCATCACACCCTCACTATACATTTAGGAGGGCGAGGTCTGTCCAGCATCCTCCCTTGCCACCTAATCCAACTCACTACCAAGTGGTGATCAATTGACAGCTTGGCACCTCTCTTCACCAGAATCTGATAATACGATTATTATTGTTGTTGACGGTCAGCGTTTGTTATGGATAAAGTGTAATTTGCACAGAAGTCCAATAACAGAACACCACTCGAGGTCGGATTGGATCAGGCAGGCCTTTCCCAACAGTGACTGTTGGGAAAGGCCTGTATCGGGCATCCCTGCCGACTGAGGGCTACTCCAGACTGGAGCAGAGTTCAACCCCTTCCCAGGAGATTAATTCCAGAGCCCAAGCCATGCACTGCAGTGAGCCTGACTATATCTAACTAGTATCTCTCAACCTCATGCAGCAGCTCAAGTTCCATTCAAGTCAGCCTTAGTAGCTGGGTACAAAACCACAGGGCCCCGCCACTGACTGTCACCCTACACACATTTCACCTGACCCCTCAAGTATATAGTCCAGAGTAGAAGTAATAAATGCACAAACTAGTTTTTTAGCTTCACTCTGAGTGAAGATGGTTCTAATGTTAGAGATACTGATCAAATGTAAGACTAGCACAGTCTTACATTTGCATGATCGTGGCTCAAGAGTTGGGAGTTCGCCTTGTAATCTGAAGGTTGCCGGTTCGAGCCCTGGCTCCGACGGTCTCAGTCGTTGTGTCCTTGGGCAAGACACTTCACCCATTGCCTACTGGTGGTGGTCAGAGTGCCCGGTGGTGCCAGTGTCCGGCAGCCTCACCTCTGTCAGTGCGCCCCAGGGTGGCTGTAGGCTACAATGTAGCTTGCCATCACCAGTGTGTGAATGTGTATGCGTGAATGGGTGGATGACTGGATATGTAAAGCGCTTTGGGGTCCTTAGGGACTAGTAAAGCGCTATATAAATACAGGCCATTTACCATTTTAGCACAGTCCTAGCATGGAACCCTGAACTCCATAATTACCTTAGTGTAATTTCCCTCTGATTGTGAAAAAGAATCCCCATTTACATGAACACAATAGAGTCTATTAGACAACCATTATTGCATTGTATGTATTACAAATACATGTAATGTTGATGTGTGAAATACACTGAGGTGGTCTGACCCCCCTCCTACCTTTAGGTTGAGGCCTGCTGGAGTCCGATGGTTGAGACCAGGTCTGAGGAAGTGTAAGCGTGTTTTTGATGTGATTCATGAATACAAAGCAGCACACATTCAACCATCTTTAAACTGTCACATCACTCATTCACATCTGTGATGTCAGTAGTCATTATCAAAGAGTCAATCAATGAACAGATGATGGATGAGTAACTGCAGCTGTATTGTGTTTGTTCTCCTTAGATATCTGTGAACCCACACCCAGCGCAAACACAATACATACAAAGATCAAGCTGTCTGACAACAACAGGAAAATGACATTGGTGAAGGAGGATCAGTCATATCCTGACCATCATGACAGATTTGAGCTTCCTCAGCTGCTCTGTAGAAATGGTCTGACTGGTCGATGTTACTGGGAGGTGGAGTGGAGAGGGAAGGTTGATTTATCAGTGAGTTACCGAGGAATAAAAAAGAAAGGAAGCAGTAATGGATGCAGGTTTGGAAGCAATGATCAGTCCTGGAGTCTGAGGTGCTCTGATGACGCCTGTTACCATGTCTGGCACAATGATGAAACAGCATTCATCTCCTCCACCTCCTCCTCGGTCTCTCACAGAGTAGGGGTGTATGTGGACTGTCCTGGTGGCACTCTGTCCTTCTACAGAGTCTCCTCCGACACTCTGATCCACCTCCACACCTTCAGCACCACATTCACTGAGCTTCTGTACCCTGGATTTGGGTTCTGGTCACCTGGTTCTTCAGTGTCTCTGTGTGCAGTTGAGTATGAGTAGCCTCATCCATTAGAAAGGCCGTAGAGCAGATAATTCTGTCTGCACATGGGTCTCTTTCACTCAGAAACACGTTTTCTAATTCACAAATACATAGACTATCCACATCATTAAAGTCCCTTTATTTTATCTTCCTCTTTATTTAGAAATTAAAAATGCATTAATTAAAAATCTCTGTTAAAATATAGCTACTCTCAATGCAGTCACAGAAAGGAATTTGAAGGGCAAACTGTTTTGGTGTGCAGTCTAATAGGTTAGAGGAAAGGAGCAAGACCACAAGTTTATGCACGGAGAGAGAGGATATGCAGATGATTGGAGTGGCAGGGAAGGATGCTAGGGATAGTGTGAGATGGAGGCAGATGATCCACTGTGTCAACCATAAAGGGAGCAGCCAAGATTAGAAGAAAAGAAAAAAACAGCTTTGGTGTGCAGTCATCCTGCTAGCACCTTTGGCAGCCATACCCTGGGAGGGTTGATGGGCAGTATTAGTAGTATCCTATGGGCACCGTATTGTTAATATTTGATCTAATGCTTAATATTTTTGCTACAGACAAAGAGTATTTACATTATGTACTAAATCATTCTGTCTGCCTCTGTGTCTATGAGAACAAAGTTGAGTAATTCTTCTTCCCATCTTATATCCTGATACTAATGTTGTGCCTTTATCCTTTTCAGGATGCAAGAGGTAAACTGACTTGGGATAGAAAACTTTCAGACAGGTAATCAAATAAATAAAAATTCAACTGGGTTATGCTTGTTAAACTGAAGCATAGCTTATCCATACACTTTCATTCAGACTTCATTGAACAGAGGAGCAGTTTGCTCAACACCTGTTGATCTAACTCATACTTTGTGGGTATATTGCTGGAGACCTGATAGAGGGCAGTAAAGACAGTGAAGTTATTTTGATGACCAGTTGGCACACTCTACATCAACAGTCCATTCAGGTTTTACTTTGAGTGGGCATTGTGGATTCTTGTTTGTGTGTTGTTTCTATATTTTCTGTGTATTGTACCTTGTTCTACATCGGTGGGCAAAGTGGTGATGCTCCATTGGCTGATGGAGGGAGAGGAACTGGCTGAAGGAGGGAGAGGACCCCAGGCCTTCCTGGAAGTTTTTCAGGCCACTGTAGAGGTTTGCTTCCAAACTGGAAGCTGGTTCCACAGAAGAGGGGCCTGAAAACTGAAGGCTCTCCCTCCCATTCTACTTTTAAATACTCAAGGAACAACAAGTAGGCCTGCAGAGCGGGAGCGAAGTGCTCTAATAGGGTGATATGGTACTACAAGGTCATTAAGATATGATGGGGCCTGATTATTTAAGACCTTGTATGTGAGGAGCAGGATTTTCAATTCAATTCTGGATTTAACAGGAAGCCAATGAAGGGAAGCCAAAACAGGAGAAATATGCTCTCTCTTTCTAGTCCCTGTCAGCACTCTTGCTGCAGCATTTTGGATTAGCTGAAGGCTTTTCATATAGTAAAGACTGCAGTCAGCTTGTGCCTGAGGCATCCCTTAATTCTGGGGACAGATTTAATAACCTGTTGGGGCAGTGTGTGGGGATGCGTTCACGACCTTTGGTGGTGTGTAGTGTTTGTGCTGTGCTCAGTGGTGACATGTGGTCGCCCGACACTGACTCTAGGGAGGAGGAGACAGCAGGGCATTCTTGTGAGGCCCGCTGCCACCGGTGATTCACTCCATGGAAGAGTTTCCACTAGAGCACTCTCATGATGACACCCAAACAAATCCTATGACCAAGTGATAAAACCAGTTGTCATGCTACATCAATAGTCCATTCAGATTTTACCTCCTGGACCAGTTAGGCACTGCTTGCCACAAAAGTGCAATAGAAAAGGGCAACAAATCATTTGGAGTTACGCTCCACAGAAAACTCCATGTATAGGCGAATCCATAAATACTGAACCACGAATAGGCGGTGGTTGACTGCACTGGTTATTTGAGATCCTCATTGGAAGATTTAATAAAGTTAATTCAAACGAAATTGTAAACATACACGGCAGACCCAGTGGCATTTTGATGCTTTTTATTAAAGCTTTGACGGTTGCTGTCCACAATACACACAGAGCTGCAGCTCTTCCGCTGCCTGCTCAACACTATCACAACAACAACGCCAACCACAGGACCCAGTACAATATTTAATTCGGCGGGGCGTGATTGCAGATGCCGTGCAGGTGCGTCCGCCTCCTCTGCACGGCACCGCAGGCCACACCCCACCACAAAAATGTAGTCAGTTTTCACTTGAGCCTTTACCTGTTAGTGTGCTTGTGTCTGCAGTGTCCCAGAGAGGTCGAGTACAACTTCCAGAGACACACGTGAGTGCTGAAACTAGTACTGAGTTCTGTCATCAATAAATCTAGTTAAAAAGTGTGTTTTTGTATTTAGTTTAAAGCTCTGGAAAACACATTCTCCTCACATGTTTAAGATCGAAAACCATGAGAATACAGTCACGTTAAGAACAGTCAAGGTTAGTCCGATAATCTGAATGTGTGTATTTCATGTGTTCTTTTTTACGATGATCGTGGCTCAAGAGTTGGGAGTTTGCCTTGTGATTGGAAGGTTGCCGGTTCGAGCCCCAACTTGGACAGTCTCGGTCGTTGTGTCTTTGGGCAAGACACTTCACCCATTGCCTACTGGTGGTGGTCAGAGGGCCCGGTGGCGCCAATGTCCGGCAGCCTCGCCTCTGTCAGTGCGCCCCAGGGTGGCTGTGGCTACAATGTAGCTTGCCATCACCAGTGTGTGAATGTGTATGGGTGGATGACTGAATGTGTAAAGCGCTTTGTGGTCCTTAGGGACTAGTAAGGCGCTATACAAATACAGGCCATTTACCATGATTTACTTGATGGTTCAGCTTTGATCTTAATGAGTGAAATGTATTTTCAAGTAGAAGGAAATGATGCATAAAAAGCTGCAAAACCTTTGTGATGCCAGCTTTTTGTCTTCTAACCTCAGTGGACTCGGGATTCGAGCTGGATCATACCACAGCAGAAACAGATCAAGAGGACGTGATGGAGGTGTGAGAACAATGACCAGGTCCTGACGTTCCTGATCATAGATTTGTAAAATACCTGCTGCAGCTTGGTGACAAAGAGGCCATCAGCAATGAAAATTCACTCACAGTAGAAGTTGGTTTTATTCCATCACTGCGCAGATGTTTGTGTTACCAAGCTGCTTTTAGCTCTGCACCTGTTCCAACTTGAATGTGTAATTCCAGTCCTGTATCCTTGTGAACAGCATGAGTTAAGTTTGTTTCTTCACTCAACACTCAGTCAGGTTATTGGTCCTAAAAGTCCTGATCATGTTCCTTTCTGAATTCTAGTCTCCAACAAGCTTCCAACATGCAGTTCAAACTGAGTCTGCACGAATCTTCTACAGGTAATGACAAGAAATCCACACCTCCACCTTTTTACAGCCCATCAGGTAATGTTTTCTTTAAATTAGACTAACTTCAGCACCCTGATGTGCCATTATGTTCCTGTTAGACGATCATGCAAACAAAAAGTTGAGTGGACAGTTCCTGCCATAACACGATTGCATTGTATAAACGTGGTCATTTTTCTCCCCACAGAATGAACACAAACAACACCTGAGTGTGTCAGGACCTTAATCTCAGCACTGACTCTTCAGTGTTGCTGTGACGTAATGCATGTTGCTAGAGTTATTTGAATTTTCAGCTACACAGTTGCTCACAGTTTTTCTGATGTTTGGCAGCTTGTTACAAGCTCAAAGAAGTCCTGCCATTAATTAATTCTTAATTAATTATTAATTCTTAAATATGATCAAATCATCTCTAATAATTGGCTATGTACCACAGGCCTTCAAGCTGGCTGTAGTTAAACCTTTACTCAAAAAGCCATCTGTAGACCCAGCAGTCTTAGCTAATTATAGGCCAATCTCCAACCTTCCTTTCATATCAAAAATCCTTGAAAGAGTAGTTGTCAAACAGCTAACAGATCATCTGCAGAGGAATGGCTTATTTTAAGAGTTTCAGTCAGGTTTCAGAGCTCATCACAGCACAGAAACAGCTTTAGTGAAGGTTACAAATGATCTTCTTGTGGCCTCTGACAGTGGACTCATCTCTGTGCTTGTCCTGCTAGACCTTAGTGCAGCATTCGATGCTGTTGACCATAATATCCTATTAGAGCGATTAGAACATGCTCCAGGTATTACAGGTACTGTGCTGCAGTGGTTTGTATCATATCTATCTAATAGACTCCAATTTGTACATGTACATGGAGAGTCCTCTTCACACACTGAGGTTAATTATAGAGTTCCACAGGTTTCGGTGCTAGGACCAAATTCTGTTTACACTATACATGCTTCCCTTAGGCAGCATCATTAGAAGACATAGCATAAATTTTCACTGCTATGCAGGCTGTAGTTAAACCTTCATGGACAGCTCTATCTGTCCATGAAGCCAGATAACACACACCAATTAGTTAAACTGCAGGAATGTCTTAAAGACATAAAGACCTGGATGGCCGCTAACTTTCTGCTTCTTAATTCAGATAAAACTGAGGTTATTGTACTCGGCCCTGAAATTCTTAGAAATATGGTATCTAACCAGATTCTTACTCTGGATGGCATTACCTTGGCCTCCAGCAACACTGTGAGGAACCTTGGAGTCATTTTTGACCAGGATATATAAATATGTAAGACAAATTGTTTATGTTTCTGTTCTGTGTCCTGTGTACTGTTTGTTTGTATATGTGTCTTTCTGGCTGCTGTTACAACCAAATTTCCCCTTGTGGGACACTTAAAGGATTATTCTATTCTATTCTATTCTATTCTTCCATTCGATATGTCCTTCAACGCACATATTAAACAAACATGTAAGACTGCGTTCTTCCATTTGCACAACATCTCTAAAGTTAGAAATATCCTGTCTCAGGGTGACGCTGAAAAACTAGTTCATGCATTTATTACTTCCAGGCTGGACTACTGTAATCTTATTATCAGGAAGTCCTAACAACTCCCTGAAAAGCCTTCAGCTAATCCAAAATGCTGCAGCAAGAGTACTGACAAGGAGAAAGAGAGAGCATATTTCTCCTGTTTTGGCTTCCCTTCATTGGCTTCCTGTTAAATCCAGAATTGAATTGAAAATCCTGCTCCTCACATACAAGGTCTTAAATAATCAGGCCCCATCTTATCTTAATGACCTTGTAGTACCATATCACCCCATTAGAGCACTTTGCTCTCACACTGCAGGCTTATTTGTTGTTCCTAGAGTATTTAAAAATAGAATGGGAAGGAGAGCCTTCAGTTTTCAGGCCCCTCTTCTGTGGAACCAGCTTCCAGTTTGGATTTGGGAGACAGACACTATCTCTACTTATAAGATTAGGCTTAAAACTTTCCTTTTTGCTAAAGCATATAGTTAGGGCTGGACCAGGTGACCCTGAATCCTCCCTTAGTTATGCTGCAATAGACGTAGGCTGCTGGGGGATTCCCATGATGCATTGAGTTTTTTATTTCCAGTCACCTTTCTCACTCACTATGTGTTAATAGACCTCTCTGCAGTGAATCATACCTGTTATTAATCTCTGTCTCTCTTCCACAGCATGTCTTTATCCTGTCTTCTTTCTCTCAACCCAACCGGTCGCAGCAGATGGCCGCCCCTCCCTGAGCCTGGTTCTGCTGGAGGTTTCTTCCTGTTAAAAGGGAGTTTTTCCTTGCCGCTGTTGTCAAAGTGCTTGCTCATAGGGGGTCATATGATTGTTGGGTTTTTCTCTGTATCTATGAAGCGCCTTGAGGCGACTTTTGGTGTGATTTGGCGTTATATAAATAAAATTTAATATATAAATAAATTGAATTGACAGCAGTGGTTTCCACACATTTGGAGGTCGGTTGTTTATACATTTTGAAATGAGCCTTTATAATTAAAGCCACCACCATCCATGTGCTGACTGACATCTGCATAATATGCAAATACTATTTAAAAAAACAAGTCATAAAAATCATTATTTCATCTCTCCAGTTCCCTCTCTAGTTATTATATCTATCAAACCTAAAAGACGGCACCTTGGAAGAAACGAGAAACGAGCTTTAGTGGTCACATACATATTCATAAAGAGTACAACATGCAGTGAAATGTGTTGTGTCCGAGCTGCAGACAGGCTGCAGATGTAGCCGTGCCATTCCAGGCCATGGTGTTTGGCGTGGGGGGCCTAGTCAGGACCCTTACTGGATACTGGGAGGGAATCAAACTTGCAACTTCCGCTCCAAAGGTGTGTGGTCTTACCACTACACTATCCAGCTGCCCTTGTAGTAAAGTGTGCAGTCAGTTTGATCAGTATTTTGGAAATGTTTTGTGATTCCGTACACCAAATACCAATATTCCTGGTTAAAGACCAGGAAGAGAGGCTGTATCCCAATTCAGGGTCTGCAGCCTTAAAGTACGTAGCCTCAACGATCCTCAAGGGCCACGTACTCAAAGACCGCTAAGGCCAGAAGTGCGAGGCTTGTGAAATGGGACGCTCTAGCCTCCGTTGCGCTGCCCAGTGCCCAGGTTGCCTAGCAACCATGATACTAACAGCTGGAAACGTGTCATACAGCTTTGTTTGACAGAAATGAAGGAGAAATCTTTTGTTCATTTGTTTGTTTCTTTCTACATGAGCTTTGATCATTCTCTGTAGGATTAAGCTCAGCTATTGAACGGCGTATATTTTAAAGTAAAGGCTTTAAAACCAAGTTAGTACAAACGTCACTAATGTCACATAACTTTGCCGACATGTGGCCAACAGTAATGTTTTAATGTTCTTCATCATTAAACATTTGCACATAAATAAGTGACATAATATTCAGTACTTACTTAAAGTTTACTCTTCGGGCGCCCCTCATCCGCCGTTTTTTTTTTCCGGCAAAATTATCCACACCCACCGCCGCGCTATGCATTCTGGGATATGTTGGGCCACGAAGTCTACACTGCCACAGCCTTAAAATTCAGGGAAATGAAGGACGCATTTCAGGGCCGCATTTCGAGCAGCCTTTGAATTGGGACAGCCTTCGGCGCGCCGCTGTGACGTAATCGGCCTTGAAATGCGTACTTTAAGGCTGCAGACCCTGAATTGGGATACAGCCAGAGACAAGTCCCTGGATGGGAGGAGTTAGAAAGTTCATCCAACAAAAATATCTGTTGCAAATTAGACATGTGGATTGTCCACTGTCGAATAAAGGAGCAACTGAAAGAAGAAGATTCATTTTATGTGAGTCATGCACAGTTTAAAATGTGAAGGGGGTAAAACTGACCCCTTTGCAGTTTAGTTCCAGTTTGGTTACTGTGGCGCTGCAATCCAGGGCAGAGATAAGAGACAATAGTTATTTGGGATTCTCATGGGTAGCATTAATAAAGTTAGTTCAAACTTAATCGTTCTCTTAACCTGGCTGTAGCTCAGGTGGCAGAGCAGGTCAGCCACTAATTAGAAGGTCGGTGGTTCGATCCCAGGCTGCCCCCTGGGTGCATGCCAAATATCCTTGGGCAAGATATTAACCCCATGATTACCTGCTGGTGGTGGTCAGAGGGCCCGGTGGCGCCAGTGTCAGCCAGCCTCACCTCTGTCAGTGCGCCCCAGGGCAGCTGTGGCTACAGTGTAGCTTGCCATTGCCAGTGTGTGAATGGGTGAATGACTGAATGTAGTGTAAAGTGCTTTGGGGTCCTTAGGGACTAAGTAAAGCGCTATACAAATGCAGGCCATTTACCATTTAACTCTTTAACTGTGGGTGTTGTGCTTGTGTCTGCAGTTTGCAGGAGAAAACAATGAGATCCACAGACACCTGTGAGTACTGAAACTCAGTTATCAAGAACGTATTAAATGATTATAAATGTTTGTGTCCTAAACTCACCACAGAAATATTTATAAGAGATTTAGTTTAAAGCTCTGGAAAAGACATTCTACTCACATGTTTAAGATCTAAAACCATGAGAAGACAGTCACGTTCAGAACAGTCGAGGTTAATCTGATAATTTGATAATCTACATGTGTGTATTTCATGTTTTACGATGATTTACTTGGAAGGTCACGGTTCAGCTTTGATCTTAATGAATGAAATGTATTTTCAAGTAGAAGGAAATGATGCATAAAAAGCTGCAAAACCTTTGTGATGTCAGCTTTTTGTCTTCTAACCTTAGTGGACTCTGGTTTCGAACTGGATCATACCACAGCAGAAACAGATCAGGAGGACGTGATGGAGGTGAGAGAACAATGACCAGGTCCTGACGTTCCTGATATACAGGTTGGGCCATTTATATGGATACGCCGTAATAAAATGGGAATGGTTGGTGATATTAAAGTCCTGTTTGTGGAACATTAGTATATGTGAGGGGGCAAACTCCTCAAGATGGGTGGTGACCATGGTGGCCATTTAGAAGTCGGCCATCTTGGATACAACTTTTGTTTTTTCAATAGGAAGAGGGCCATGTGACACATCAAACTTATTGGTAATGTCACAAGAAAAACAATGGTGTGCTTGGTTTCAACGTAACTTTATTCTTTCATGAGTTATTTACAAGTTTCTGATATGTGTTCAGTGTAGAGATGGACCGATCCGATATTACGTATCGGTATCGGTCCGATACTGACCTAAATTACTGGATCGGATATCGGAGAAAAATAAAAAATGTAATCCGATCCATTAAATATCACGAAAGCACTTCACAAAACTTGCAACACGCCGTAACTCACCTCAGAACGTTAGCACGTCGGAGCAGTATGCATCACGTGATAGAGCGGCTGTGGCATGCGGGACCTGTCGGTGGATAGCATGTGGAGCTTCGCTAGCAACCCGGCATTTCATCTCCGACAAAGTTATCCCCGAGAGAAGTAAAGCAAGTGTGTAAGTCCATCTCTGAATGTTTGTAAAGCATTCCTGCGTTAAGCTTACCAAACGATATATGGAGCGACTGCCTCTTCTGGCTACTACTTCAATCATGAAACTGCTTAATGATCAGCTGATCGGCTTTTCTGTCGCGAGTCCGTCTCTCTGGTTTGTTTTTGGCCCACTTTGCACCAGAAAGAGGAAACCAGCGGCTGAACAACAGCAGCACGTTTAAGCTTGATCAGCTGTTGTTAGAATTTATTTATTATTACTTTCTACTCGAGGATCTTTTTCTACGTAGCTGACGGCTGGTAACTGCAGGGGCGGATCTAGCAAAGTTTAGCCAGGGGGGCCGATAGGGCATTAACAGGGAAAAGGGGGCACAAAGACATATTTTTCTTTCTTATTCTCATTTAAAATGTCTAGCTTTTAATAAATAATTATCCGAATCTTACACCCAAAGTTTTAATTTGATGTAAAATGAATAGAAGTCAATTACTGTATATAGTGACTATTAAGTCTAATATATATACCCTAGTAAGCTATAGTACTTTTTCCTTTGGGAAGGTACCATCTGTGCAGTCTGCAATTTTGTTGAAGAAAGATGTTGAATCTATTTAATATTTCTTGAAAAATAATTGATTTCTGTGCATTTATTTTTTCACACTGCATCAAATTAAGGTTGATTACGTCGATTAAGCATCATGAGGTGGAGCGTGAGGGGTGGTTCCCTATTTTTTATTTATTTATTTTTGTTGTTGCTGGGAGTTGGAACCCTATTAGTTAGGTTGCTTAATATTTACGCTAAGTACTCTTTAAAATACCAGAATAGGGAGGATGGTGTAGGTTTAAGTTTGTTAGATTGATCAGTATTGCTGAACTATGAAATGTATTTTTTTTTGCATACAGGTATAACAGAATAGCTTTAGTGTAGTTGTTGTTTTAAACTTGAGTATGAACTTATACAAAATGCAGCAAGATATTTAAAAAAAAACAGTTTTGTTGATTAAAAAACACTATATCGGATTCATATCGGTATCGGCAGATATCCAAATTTATGATATCGGTATCGGTATCGGACATAAAAAAGTGGTATCGTGCCATCTCTAGTTCAGTGTGCTGCCCATTGTGTTGGACTGTCAATGCAACCCTCTTCTCCCACTCTTCACACACTGATAGCAACACCGCAGGAGAAATGCCAGCACAGGCATCCAGTATCTGTAGTTTCAGGTGCTGCACATCTCGTATCTTCACACCATAGACAATTGCCTTCAGATCGGGAGACCTTGGGGGCCATTCAACTGGCTCACGATGACCAATCCACTTTCCAGAAAACTGTTCATCTAGGAATGCTCGGACCTGGCACCCATATTGTGGTGGTGCACCATCTTGCTGGAAAAACTCAGGGAACGTGCCAGCTTCAGTGCATAAAGAGGGAAACACATCATCATGTAGCAATTTCAAATATCCAGTGGCCTTGAAGTTTCTATTGATGAAGAATGGACCCACTAGCGTTGTACCCCATATACCACACCAAACCATCACTTTTGTTGTTCCAACAGTCTTGGAGGGATCCATCCAATGTGAGTTAGTGTCAGACCAATAGCGGTGGTTTTGTTTGTTAACTTCACCATTCACATAAAAGTTTGCCTCATCACTGAACAAAATCTTCTGTGTGAGCCGAGGGTCCTGTTCCAATATTTGTTTTGCCCATTCTGCAAATTCTGTGCGCCGATCTGGGTCATCCTTACTGCAGTAGCTGGAGTTTGTAAGGGTGCCATTTGTGAGTAGCTAATATCTGCCGAAGGGATGTTCGACTAATGCCACTCTCCAGTGACATGCGGCGAGTGCTACGCTGTGGGCTCTTGCTGAATGAAGCTAGGACAGCCACTGATGTTTCTTCATTAGTGACAGTTTTCTTGCAAATCCAACACTGAACCAGTTTCACGAAACTTAGCAAGCAGCTTGCTAACTGTAGCATGGGAGATGGGTGGTCTCGTAGGGTGTCTTACATTGAAATCTGCTACAATGACCTGGTTACTGCGTTCACCAGATATCAACACAATTTCGGTCTGCTCCTCACGTGTTAACCTCTTCGACATGTCAATGGCTGTGAACAAAGAGAAACTTGTAAATAACTCATGAAAGAATAAAGTTACGTTGAAACCAAGCACACCATTGTTTTTCTTGTGACATTACCAATAAGTTTGATGTGTCACATGGCCCTCTTCCTATTGAAAAAACAAAAGTTGTATCCAAGATGGCCGACTTCTAAATGGCCACCATGGTCACCACCCATCTTGAGGAGTTTGCCCCCTCACATATACTAATGTGCCACAAACAGCACAGACAACCATTCCCATTTTATTACGGTGTATCCATATAAATGGCCCACCTGCAAAGTTCCTGACTTGGTTAGATGTTGTGAAATTGTTTTTCTAACTGTGGTAATAAAGCAGTCATCATGACCTTTAGCTGTCTTCTGTGGTCATTCAGGTGTTTTGTGTGAGTTGCTTAGCTGCTCAGTGCAGATAGTAGGTTTGAGGTTCTTGCTCTCTCTGACTGGTTTATTTGGGTTTTTTCTATTACGATTTTCATGCAGTTTTCCTATAATTCACAGCGTGTACATCAGCTAAATTTGTTTCTTCACTGAACACTCAGTCAGGTTATTGGTCTAGCTAGCTGATGATGTTGCTTTCTGAATTCTAGTCTCCAACAAGCTTCATGCCTGCAGTTCAAACAGAGTCTGCACGAATCTGTTACAGGTAATGAAAAGAAATCCACATCTCCCCTGTTTACAGCCTCTCTGGTAACGTCTTCTTTTCATTAGACTAACAACCACATGACTAGTATCACAATAAAGTAATCTCTGCTTGTAGCAGTTGTTGTATGTTTAATATAAAGCCAACCAGTTATAGAACGTACGCATGTGATATGACGCGAGGTAACAGCTCTAATTTACAGATCCATTTTCAGATATTTGGGTTTAACAGGTTTGCAGTGGTCATTCAGATCCTCTGTGTCACATAGTTTCAGGTGTCCTAGTCCAGGTGTGTTCCTGTGTACTCTGACTGGAGTCATGTTTAATATAAGTCAGGAAGCAGAGCTGCTGTACAGGATTGTCCAATGGGATGAGGACCTCCTCCATCCAGCCAATAAAAAGGCTGCAAGCCCGCTTTTCAATATTGAGAGTTCAAAGGATGCAATCCGTCAGCTTCACCTCCCACACTGTGAACCACAGGAAGGTGAGCAAAGCACTGCTCATGACATGACACAACTGTTAATCCATAGTTCTGATGGCGTCCCCTACTGGCTATAGAATTTGGTATTTTTCTGCTGACTGACCATTGCTGATGTTTGCCTGACAAACATTTTAATCCAGACATCCTGCAGATCTCACTAATATTTTTATTTCACATCCACTCAGCCACCACTGTTAAGCAGAATGTAGAGAAGCAGGACCTCTACTAAGAGCAGCCATAAATGATCCTCCAACTTTCCCATTGTGGACAGTTAAAATGTCTGCCTAATTATGAACCACACTGTACAATTACAGTAACAATTAGGTGGTAGCACAGACCTTAGGATGGGAGGGATGTAAGGAGAAACATCTGTGCCATTGCAAGAAACAAACTTAATTTTTCAGAATAACTGAAGAAGATTTATTCATTTTTAATAAGAAGTTTCGGCTGCTCACTTATTTCCTGAGCAGTCGGTGCTGTTGATGAATCCACGCTTGATACAAACCTGATTGGAAACCTTTGAGTGGTCTTTTTAAGACCTCTGTAATAAACAATGTGCAGAAGACAAGGAAACCCAACGACTGATTTCTAAGCAGTGTTTGATTCTTTATCTGACCGTGGACACCATATCAAGGCTTTATATCTAAAATCAGATTCACTGTCACTGTAAGGAGGTTTTGGGAGTCAAACAGATGTCTGATGGCTTTGTGTTTTCACAGCTCTGCTTTCCGACTGTCTGTCTGTAGTCCACATCTCTGCTGGTAAAATGAAGGTCCTCAAGCCTCGAAAGATCACAGACACTCACGTGATCGTGGAAGTTACTCACCTCTCTTCCTTTGGCCTCGTCTGGAACATAAAGAGGTTTTGGAACAAGGACAAACCAGTTTCGGGTCAGGTTTTGCTGTTCCTTGAACCAATAAACTTTAGAACACAGAGACAAAACCTCAATGTGCTTCTCCTGACAAGCAACATCCCAGTGGAAGAGGTAAAGATCTATGAAAAGCTTCTCACTCAGTCCTAACGTTTGACAGAGCTGCTGAGATATGTAGTAAACGGTTTTGTACTGATGATGAATAGGTAACACTGATCTATTTTGGATAAGCCTTCTAATTAAAATGGTCTTTTAAAGGTCAGGGTGAAATACAGAGATGCTAACTTCATCCAAGCGCCTTCCAAATGTAAACTCATCAAAGATCACAGATACACTGTTCTCTGTCCAGTTGCCTATAAAGTCCAGCCTCCAGTAAGTACTTCTGTTAATTAAACTACTCCTTGTGGTTATGAAACTCATGCTGTGGTCCTGCTTTGTAGGAAGAAGATTTTGACCTGGACTTTGGAACAAACTACCCTCCAACATTTCAGATCCGCCTTCCTGCAGACACTGAAGAAGTCACAATAACAATCCAAGGCCAAACAAACACAGATGTCTGGAAATGCACTATTGATCTACCAGGTAAAACCTATATCTACATCACTCCGCCTGACATTCAATTAGAAATTATGAGTGATATATGAGTGTGCCTTTTTAGTATGCCTTATTTCCTTCATTCGTGATTTACTCCCATTTAAAACATGCTGTGATGTTCTTTTATCAACTCTCATTCTGGCATCATTTGCACTGTCCAGGCCCAAAGGCTCCTTTAGATTCTAAATGCCAAGAGTAAGGCACAGCTGAGGGTCCAGAACAGTCCAAATTCCAGAAATTGATCAGTATGGCTGTTAAACCAGAGTGTCTAGGCTCACCAAATAGGGAGTCAGCAGATGACATGCCAAGTTCTGACTGCGATGGTTTTGCAAAAATACAATGAAGAGCACTGCTTTAACTGTAGACGTAAATTAAATATCAGTTAGGTTTTGGAGGGAGGGTGAAGTTTGCAAATGTAACTCTAAGATTATTGTCTAAAATTGTACACTCAAGCTAGTAAAACAGAACAGGACTGGCAGCAGGTTTAAAGTGAAAAGCTAAACTTCATGCACTGGTGGGAATCCTGGACACAAGCGCAGTAAAGTACAGCCTCCATTCTAAATAGGACACCGATAATGAGGCCATCAGCGGTCAGGTGAGTAATCAGCAATATCTCACAGGTGTGCAGCAAAAGAGCAGGAAGTCGGGTGAGCTCTGCCCCTGAAACAAACAGACCACACACACACACACACACACACACACACACACACACACACACACACACACAGATAGAGGAAACAAGAGAAATAGGTGAGGCAAAGTACATAAACAGTGTCAGTCAGTGAGATGTCCACCCGGGTGCCTGATCAACAACTGACTGTCAGAAGGCACCGAAAACAAGAAAACCTAAAGCGCAGAAAACATCTGTTAGTTATCGATGTGTTCCTGTTCACCTGAATCATTTTACTACCAAAAATGAACGCTGTCAGGGCAAACTCCATTATATTGTCCTCTGGAAGTTTTTAGAAGACTAGTCTAATAGTGTGCTGGACATACACAAAAAACCCCAAACATCAAATGTGTTTTTAATACACAAGACACAAGCCGCACAACAGTGTCAGTATGTCACCACTTAACAGCACCAGATGTTTAGCAGGTGTGTATCTGCAGGTTACTCTGTGCACAAAGCAGTATCACATACTCACAAGCTCTGTCACACCTTCACTTCAAGTTACTGAACATAGTTTTCCTGCTTCCTGCCCCCAGAAAGAACACGCAGTCAGTCAACTCCCCAGATCCTCCCACCAGACAAGCATCTGTTTGCAGTTCGGAAGCAGTTTGTGGATCAAGTGTCAGATTCGACTGTGAACCAGCTGCTGGACAGCCTGCTCCAACAGGGAATTATAAATAAGGAAGAAATGGATTCAGCCAGAATCAAACCCAGAGCTGACCGAGCTCGAGATGTGATAGATGTGGTGCGAAACAAAGGAGAAGAAGCCAGCTCATCCCTGATTGATGGCCTCCGTGAGTTGGATCCATACCTTTCTGAAACCCTGCACCTGAGCTAAGATGAGCTGCAACTGTTCTTTAATGAAGTTATTGTAAAGCTGTACTGCTGTCTGCGTTTGGTAAATTTAAAATGAAGGCCTAATTTTTGTTGTTTGTTTCTTGGTTTTGTATATTTTTGTCATCTGTTTTCCTTGTGAGCGTGCTCAGAGAGATAATAAATCAGAGCTCTAATTATTCAGTTGTCTGTCTCTGATATATTTTTATGGTTTCTTTTTGTTGTTTTTTCCTGAACCTGAAATAAAACCACTACCATCATCAGTGTGTGACCTCAAACCATCAGGCACCTCAGAATGAGATGCCATTGAGGCTAACGGATGTGATTGGTCGGTGACCGTCACATAGGTGTGGACTGTGAGAAGGTGTGTGCGTGAATGAAGACAGGTGAGCAGCAGCTGTGATAGTTTGGGCCACAGAGACTTTATTAGAGATTTCAGGTGTTAGGTGAGTCCAACAGGTGAGACAGGAAGTAGAAAACCCTTCACATGTTGGAAGACTGAGGTCTAACTGAACGGCTCTAAACATCCCACAGCATCAGGACGGTTTCTGATTGGTTATAGTGAATGGAAGGGGTGGTAGGTGAGGATGAGGGGGTGGGGCTAGAGGTTACAGTGAAACAGGTCACTTCTGTTCAGGCATCATGTCATCGATGCTCTCTCCGGCCTCCAGCCGCTTCTCCATCTCCACCAGCAGGTTAATGCCATCCACCACCATTTGCACCAGCTCCACCTCTGAGAAACCCAGGCGGTCCGCGTTGGAGATGTCAAAGACTCCACCCACTGCTGCAGTGTCCACACCACCTTAGACACAGACAGGAAGTGATGAATGAGACAGCGAGGACAGGTGTTCCTTCCCGTCTGCTGTGCGTGCTCCTACCTGTTCCTCGCTTCTGCAGCCGCAGCCTCTTCAAGATCTCGCCGAACTTCTCGTGCTTGCTCACGTTTGGCAGCTTGACGTGGACGCCAGCTCGCAGGCCGGTGCCCAGGTTGGACGGGCAGGTGAGGATGTAGCCCAGGTGCTCGTTCCACATGAATTCATGACCTCGCTCCTTAAACAGTTCCTCGATCTGCCAGAGAGAGAGGTGAGACAGGTTAGACGGCTTCAGGTGTGACACTATGGGGTGAGGGAAATAGGAAGTGGCGTGCTGACCTTGGTGAGGCCAGTGCAGAAGCGGGTGAACACCTCCCTCATGTTTCCTCCTTTCTGCATGCTGATGACACGCAGATGATCCTCCTCGTTCACCCAAACCAGGAATGTCTTATTGTCATTGTGCCTGCAGGTGAGTAAGGGGTTATTCTTCCATCCTTGAAAACTGCTTCTTTCACTCCAATTCTCAAAAAGCCTGGTGCAGATCCCAATAATTTTGATAATCTCTGCCCTGTATCAAACCTCACCTTTATTTTGAAAATCCTTGAGAAAGTTGTTGCCTTCCAGCTTCACTCATACCTCAATGACCATAATCTCTATGAAAAATTTCAGTCTGGTTTCTGCCCAAATCATGATACAGAAACGGCTTTGTTAAGGATTACTAATGACCTTCTGATGGCAGCTGACTCTGGTCTTTTAACCATCCTCATCCTTCTCGATCTTAGTCCGGCATTTGACACCGTTTCTCATAATATCCTCCTGAGCATAATTAGCATCCATTGGCATTAGTCACACCTCACTTGCCTGGTGCATCATATCTCTCAGTTTATCCAATTTAAATCACACTCTTCAAGTTTCTTTCCTGTTTCTGCTGGTGTGCCCCAGGATTCAGTATTAGGGCCCTTTTTCATTATCTACATGCTCTCTCTTGGCCAAATATTCCGAAAATATAATATCAATTTTCATTGTTATGCTGATGACACCCAGCTCTACATTTCCTCCAAACCTAATTCATCCCTTCCACCTAACTCGCTCTCGAACTGGAGATCAGATCATGGTTCTCCTTCAATTATCTCAAACTTAACAGTAATAAAACATAAGTTTTACTTGTTGGTAAAGCATCTATCTTAACCAAATCTCACACAGTTTCTCCATTAATATTGAAAATTCCCCCATCCTTCCTTCCCCACAGGTAAAAAGTTTGGGTTTCATACTCGACAGTACTCTCTCATTTCAGTCTCACATTAATTACATAACCTGGTCTGCATACTTTCACTTACATAACATTAATTGACTTCATCCCTTACTCCCCATGCGGATGCCATCCTTGTCCGTAGTCTTATTACTTCCCAGGTCAATTATTCCAACTCCCTTTTATTTGGTCTCCCCAACAAGTCCCTCCATAAACTTCAACTTTTTCAGAATACTCCAGCTCCAGGTCATAACTCATACTCCCATATTACCCCAATTCTTTAACAGCTTCACTGGTTGCCCAGGATAAATTTCAAAATCTTAGTTCTCACGTTTAAGTTTATTTATAACCTTGCCCCTCCTTATTTCTGTGATCTGCTTCATATCACCACTGTGCTGGTGTAGTTCTTCTTCCCAGCAGCAAGAGTCGCTACAGTTCTTTCATGCCAAGATTTGTTTGTTATTAGCTGTAGAGTTAGTAATGCAGCACACTTTGAGAAAAGACTGACTCAGCATGTTGTTCAGATAAACATCTGCATCCATCCTCTTCGTTGTTTTACAGAAAGCATCGCTTGTGAGTATTTAAGTTGAACAAGAGTTAATGCAACTATATTTGCTATTATTTATGCACTTTTATGGTTAAAGGTGTACTGTATTCAGATTTACTTTCTTTCCAATGTTAGCTAGTTTAGCCAACTGATTTGCATTATCGTGTGAATATATAGACTGAATATTGCTTATTCCTTCTGTTTGTAGTTTCACTCTGTTGATAATTGAAGGCAGCGTCAATAAAAGGGACGATACACCTGTCAGTTGTCGAGGAGTTTATCTACCTGCATAACTGTATCCAGTGTAGCAGTGAGGGCAGAATAACCACTGTTTCCCGCTCTCTGACATCTTCATCTGCCACTCATCTTGTTGTTCCTTCTGCTCGCCTTATCACTATGGGGCACAGAGCTTTCAGTCACTCTGCTCCTCGGCTCTGGAACTCACTTCCTTCAGCCTTCAGAAATATAGATTCCCTTCCCTTATTTAAGTCACAACTCAAAACCTACTTGTTTAAACTGGCTTACTCGCTTTAATACAGATTTTACTTGCTGTCAAATGTTGTTTTTTTTTTGTTTGTTTTTATTTGTTGTTTTTTGTAATTTAATTTATTAGAATCTATTTGAATCTACTGTTTTATTGGTAACTTTTTCTCTTTGACCTTGGGTTTTAGAAAGGCGCCCTCAAATAAAATGTATTATTATTATTTTTTTTTTAATTTTATTATTATAATGACAGGAAGTCCAAAGGCCAATGGGAAGTTGGCTTCAAGTTTTCTACACGTCTTGCCAAAACAAAAGCTTTTCTCTTGGAAACATCATGATTTAATTTCATTTTAACTCAGAGTCTCATCTTGGAATGATTTGGAATGTAACTCACAGAACCTGTCGACTTGGATGAGATTGCAGGAAGTGCACAATGCTGACTCGTTTTACGACTTTAAGTCTCTGAAGCCACTTTGGCATCGTTTAAAACCAGAGTTGGCAAAAGTACATTCTGTACTTAAGTAGAAGTATAGATACTTGTTCAATTCAATTCAATTCAGTTTTATTTATACAGCACCAAATCACAACAGTTGCCTCAAGGTGCTTTATATTGTAAGGTAGACCCTACAAAAATACATACAGAGACAAACCCAACAATCTTATGACCCCCTATGAGCAAGCACTTTGGCGGCAGTGGGAAGGAAAAACTTCCTTTTAGCATGAAGAAACCTCTGGCAGAACCAGGCTGCGGGAGGGGCAGCTATCTGCCGTGACCGGTTGGGGTGAGAGAAGGAAAGCAGGATAAAAGACATGCTGTGAAAGAGAGCCAGAGATTAATAATGACTAATAATTAATTGCAGAGTGTGAACTGAAGAAGACTGAAGAAGAAATACTCAATGCATCATGGGAATCCCCCAGCAGCCTACGTCTATTGCAACATAACTAAGGGAGGATTCAGGGTCACCTGATCCAGCCCTAACTATATGCTTTAGCAAAAAGGAAAGTTTTAAGCCTAATCTTAAAAGTAGAGATAGTCTATGTCTCTTGAATCTAATCTGGAAGCTGGTTCCACAGAAGAGGGGCCTGAAAACTGGAGGCTATGCCTCCCGGTCTACTTTTAAATACTCTAGGAACAACAAATAAGCCTGCAGTGTGAGAGCAAAGTGCTCTAATGGGGTGATATGGTACTATAAGGTCATTAAGATAAGATGGGGCCTGATTATTCAAGACCTTTTATGCAAGGAGCATGATTTTAAATCCAATTCTGGATTTAAGAGGGAGCCAATGAAGGGAAGCCAAAACAGGAGAAATATGCTCTCTCTTTCTAGTCCTTGTCAGTACTCTTGCTGCAGCATTTTGGATTAACTGAAGGCTTTTCAGGGTTTTTAGGACATCCTGATAATAATGAATTACAGTAGTCCAGCCTGGAAGTAATAAATGCATGAACTAGTTTTTCAGCGTCACTCTGAGACAGGATATTTCTAATTTTAGAGATATTTCGCAAATGGAAGAAAGCAGTCTTACATATTTGTTTAATATGTGCATTGAAGGACATGTCCTGGTCAAAGATTACTACAATGACAAGGTAATGAATACAGAGTAAGAATCTGGTTAGATACCATATTTCTAAGATTTTCAAGGCCATATATAATAACCTCAGTTTTATCTGAATTTAGAAGTAGAAAGTTAGAGGCCATCAAGGTCTTAACATTCCTGTAGTTTAACTAATTGGTGTGTGTTATCTGGCTTCATAGATAGATAAAGTTGGGTGTCATCTGCATAGCAGTGAAAATGTATGCTATGCTTTCTGATGATACAGCCTAGCACTGAACCCTGTGGAACTCCATAATTGACCATTTACACAAACAAATTGAAGTTTATTAGATAGATATAATACAAACCACTGCAAACCAGCGCAGTACCTGTAATACCTACAGCATGGTCGACAGTATCGAACGCTGCACTGAGGTCTAGCAGGACAAGCACAGAGATGAGTCCACTGTCAGAGGCCATAAGAAGATCATTTGTAAACTTCACTAAAGCTGTTTCTGTGCTGTGATGAGCTCTGAAACCTGACTGAAACTCTTCGAATAAGCCATTCCTCTGCAGATGATCAAGTAGCTGTTTGACAACTACTCTTTCAAGAATTTTTTATATGAAAGGAAGGTTGGAGATTGGCCTATAATTAGCTAAGACAGCTGGGTCTAGAGATGGCGTTTTAAGTAAAGGTTTAAATACTGCCAGCTTGAAGGCCTGTGGTACATAGCCGATTATTAGGGATAGCTTGATCATATTTAATATTGAAGCATTAATTAATGGCAGGACTTCTTTGAGCAGGCTTGGGGTCTAAAAGGACACATTGATGGTTTTGAGGAAGTAATTACTGAAGTTAACTCGGAAAGAACAATTAGAGAAAAAGGCTCTAAATGAATATCAATGGTACTGTACGGTAGCTGTAGATAATGTTACATCTGTGAGATGATTATGAGTAATTTTTTCTCTAATGGCTAAAATTTTATTTGTGAAGAAGTTCATGAAGTCATTACTAGTTAACGTTAAAGGAATGGTTGTCACAAACAAGGATGCGGTGGACTCAAAAGCAGACTCAATTACTCGAACTATGTATAATTTATTAGAAGGAACAAAAACGTGAACAGAACTGGGTTTAACAGAAACCATTCGCAGAAACTAAGGGAAATCCGTGGGCGGGGAAACAGGCGTAGAGCACAGGGAGAACTCGAACGGGAACTTTCTGTAAACACAGGAGAAGGGTGTTACTGAGTGACAAACGAGTAAGGGACAGAGGTATGGAGTGCCAGTGGATAGTCTTGGGCTTACTTGGAGACCCTGGTTATTAAGCGGGGGAAAAGGCTGCCATGGGAGCATTCCAGAGAGGATCGAGAGTGTGGAGAGTCCGGTCCAGATTCCAAGGAGGTGGAGAGTATGGACTGAAGGGCAGGCTGAGGAGAAGTTGTGTATGTGGTCCTTGGGTTCCGAGGAGACGGAAAAACAGGATGGAGACGGAACCAGCACTACTGGTGAGTGCGACGGGTGATGAATCACAGATGGTAGCAGGACGAACTGGCGAGGAGTGGCAGGCAGTGCTGGCTTAAAAACCCTCTAGGTGGAGCCCCGGAGATTGAAAACAGGTGATGAGCTGGCCAACTCCACCCCAAAGGACGGATGACAGGAACCTGGACCATGCCTGACCAGACACTCCCACAGCATATGACAGTACCTCCCCCTCAAGGGTCACCACCCGGCGACCCCCTGGACCGGGCCCTGCGAGGGGAGGAGCGAAACGCAGCAATCAGGGACGGGTCCAGAATGAGCGACCGAGGAACCCAAGAACGCTCCTCAGGCCCATACCCCTCCCAGTCCACCAGGTACTGGACACCACGACCGCGGCGAAGACGTGAGAGAATTATGGGCGTATTCCACCCAAGGCAACTGAGACGACCAGGCAGCCGGGTTCTGAGATGAGACGCAGCGAAGAGCGGATTCCAACTCCTGGTTCAAACGTTCAGTCTGGCCATTGGTCTGCGGATGGAAACCAGAACTCAAGTTGGCTTTGGCACCCAGGGCTGTACAGAAGGCCCTCCACACTCCGGAGACAAACTGAGGCCCCCTGTCAGACACAATTTCCGAGGGTATGCCATGAAGTCGGAATACATGGTCCATAAGGATCTGGGTGGTCTCAGCAGCCGTCGGCAGCTTGTCTAGGGCTACGAAATGAGCCGCTTTGGAAAACCGATCGACTATGGACAGAACCACCGTCTTCCCCGAAGAAGCCGGGAGGCCGGTAACAAAATCCAAGGCGATATGAGACCAAGGCCTATGCGGAGTACTAAGCGGTCGGAGTAAGCCAGACGGGGGCCGATTGGAGGACTTATTACGGGCACAAACAGAACAGGCAGCCACATAAGCCTTCACATCCTTGTCCATGGAACGCCACCAGAAATACCTCTTCAACAGAGCCGTGGTCCTACTCACTCCCGGGTGGCAAGTAAACCGGGCTGTATGGACCCAATGGATCACAGCCGACCGGGCGGCAGAGGGTACAAAACGCCGACCGGGTGGGCCAGTTCCTGGATCGGTGTCTTCTCGTAGTCCTTGGCGTATGGCCTCCTCCATATCCCAGGTGAGGGAGCCAATTCTGCAGGTGGAAGGGAGAATGAGCTCAGGGTCCCGGGAGTCCAAGTCCGAGGAGTACTGGCGAGACAGGGCATCGGGTTTAAGATTTCTGGAACCCGGGCGATAGGAAATGTCAAAATTAAATCGGGCAAAGAAAAGGGACAACCGAGCCTGGCGGGAGTTCAGTCTTTTAGCCGATCTGAGATAAGTCAGATTCTTGTGATCTGTCCAGATGATAAACGGATGTTCCGTCCCCTCCAGCCAGTGGCGCCACTCCTCCAAAGCCAAATTAATGGCCAGGAACTCCCTATCCCCAACGTCATAATTCCGTTCGGCAGGAGAAAGGCGCCGAGAAAAGTAGGCGCAGGGTTGGAGCTTGCCACGAGGACCAGAACGCTGAGACAGCACAGCCCCCACCCCCACGCTCGAAGCATCAACCTCCACCACGAACTGCTTACTTGTGTCAGGATGGACCAAAACAGGAGCCGAAGAAAAAAGCCGTTTGAGCGTGGCGAAGGCCGAGTGAGCCTCGGGAGACCAAACGAAGGGGACCCGGGAGAAAGTAAGGCGGGTGAGAGGCGCAGCCACCCGTCTGTAGTCCCTGACAAAGCGCCTGTAGAAATTCGCAAAGCCAAGGAACTGCTGCAGCTGTCTGCGTGAATCAGGAACGAGCCACTCCACCACTGCCTTAACCTTTACAGGGTCCGTCTTCACCTGCCCTTCCGCCAGTAGGTAGCCCAGAAATGAGATAGACGAGACGTGAAAGTCACACTTCTCGGCCTTCACATAAAGGAGTCTGCGCTGCGGGACTGTTTTGATCACGCGGACTGAGAAATGTTTCACGTGGCCGCCAGAGACATTGATGAATACACAGACTCAGTCTGTGGATTTATCAGGAAATGCGTGGAAGATGTCGTCCCATCCAGAACAGTCAAATCCTTCCCAAATCAAAAACCCTGGATTAACGGAGATGTTCGCGCGGCACGGAACACCGCCTTTGCCTCCGCGAACACATCGGACTACAAACACGCACATTACCAACTCCGGAAGACGATCAAAGCAGCCAAACGTGAGTACAGGGACAGGGTGGAGCAACAGTTTGACAACCCTCGGAGTATGTGGCAGGGACTAAACACGATCACAGACTTTAGAGGGAAAACCAGCACACCGCAGACCACGGCCTCTCTGTGTGAGGATCTAAACGTATTCTACGCTAGATTCGACACAGCGAACACCATGAGACCGGACAGTGTGCGCACCGCGGATGACGTCAGTGCGCACACTGTGTCTGAGGAGGATGTGCGGAAGTGCTTCAGGAAGGTGAACGCACGCAAAGCTACTGGTCCGGACGGGATTCCCGGCCGCGTCCTCAGGTCACGCGCGGCTCAGCTGGCTGGAGTGTTCACGCACATCTTCAACCTTTCCCTCTCTCTGTCTGTAGTCCCAGCCTGCTTCAAAATGGCCACCATCGTCCCTGTACCCAAATCCTCCACCATCTCCTCATTGAACGACTGGCGACCTGTAGCCCTGACCCCCATCGTAAGCAAATGCTTCGAGAAGCTGGTCAGGGACTTCATCTGCTATGCACTACCCGACTCACTGGACCCTCTACAGTTTGCATACCGCCACAACAGGTCCACTGATGATGCCATAGCCCTGACACTACACACTGCTCTGTCACACCTGGAGAAGAGAGACACATATGTGAGGATGCTGTTTGTAGATTACAGCTCAGCATTCAATACCATCGTTCCCTCGAAGCTGGACAGGAAACTGCAGGATCTAGGACTGAGCAGCTCCCTCTGCAGCTGGATCCTTAGCTTCCTGTCTGACAGACGCCAGGTGGTCAGACTGGGCAGCATCACCTCATCCCCCATCACACTGAACACTGGTGCTCCACAGGGGTGTGTACTGAGCCCTCTCCTGTACTCACTCTACACCTACGACTGCACAGCCACTAACAGCTCCAACATCATTGTGAAGTTTGCGGACGACACTACAGTGGTGGGTCTTATCACCAACGGTGATGAGACGGCTTACAGGGAGGAGGTCAGCGCCCTGACCCACTGGTGTCAAGACAACCATCTCACCCTCAACGTCGCAAAGACAAAGGAGTTGATAGTGGACTTCCGGAGGTGCAGAGAAGTACACACCCCCATCACCATCAACGGCGCTGCTGTGGAGAGAGTGAGCAGCTTCCGGTTCCTTGGAGTACATCTGGCTGAGGATCTTACGTGGTCAGTACACACAAACAAAACAGTGAAGAAGGCGCAGCAGCGCCTCTTCTTTCTCAGGAGACTGAAAAGATTCGGCATGAGCCCCCGCATCCTCAGGACCTTCTATCACTGTGCCATTGAGAGCATCCTCACTGGATGCATCACCACCTGGTATGGCAACAGCACCGCCTACAACTGCAAAGCTCTCCAGCGAGTAGTGCGGTGCTCTGAACGGATAATTGGAGGTGAACTTCCCTCCCTCCAAGACATCTACAGGAAGCGCTGCCTGAGGAAAGCGGGGAGGATCATCAAGGACTCCAGTCACCCCAGCCATAAACTGTTCAGACTGCTTCCATCAGGAAGGAGGTTCTGCAGCATCCGGTCCCGTACCAGCAGACTGAGAGACAGCTTTTTCCATCAGGCCATCAGACTGCTGAACACGTCATAGACACCTCAGCTTCACTACTGGAACTTCAACATTATGCACTCCACACTGTATACAAATGCCACTTGTTTTGCACATATTCAACTCTGTATATTTTATTATTATTATTATTTATTTATTTATTTTTTTTTACTATTTAATTTGTAAAAATGTGTGCACACACACACACACACACACACACACACGAAAATATTTAGTATACACATCCAGAAATGCATACACTATTATATATTGTACATATATTTATTAGTTTCAGGTTGGCCATTCTTGTATTTTGCTCGTTTGTGTTGTTGTGTTTGCACATCTCTGTTGCTTGTGGGGCTCGCACACAAGAATTTCACTCGCATGTGCTGTGCCAGTGTGCCTGCACATGTGATGTGACAATAAAAGTGATTTGATTTGATTGGATTGATTTGATTAAAGGCGGTTCTCCAACAGTCGCTGCAGCACACTCCGGACATGCACCTGATGCTCCTCGAGGGATCGAGAAAAGATCAAAATATCATCCAGGTAAACAAACACGAAAACATTCAGGAAATCCCGGAGCACGTCATTCACTAGTGCCTGGAAGACTGCAGGGGCATTGGTGAGGCCAAACGGCATTACCAGGTATTCAAAATGCCCCAGAGGAGTGTTAAAAGCAGTCTTCCACTCGTCATCCTCCCTTATGCGGACAAGGTGGTATGCGTTCCTCAAGTCCAGCTTGGAGAAGACAGTGGCACCGCGGAGGGGTTCGAAAGCAGAGTTGATCAAAGGTAGGGGATACTTGTTCTTAATTGTGATCGCATTAAGTCCCCTGTAATCGATGCACGGCCGGAGCGATGAATCCTTCTTAGACACAAAAAAGAAACCGGCGGCCACCGGTGAGGAAGAAGGACGAATGAGACCGGCTGCTAGCGAGTCCTGGATGTACTTCTCCATAGCCCCCCTCTCCGGATGGGACAGGTTATAAAGACGGCTGGAGGGCAAAGGAGCACCAGGGAGAAGATCAATGGCACAATCATAAGGTCGATGAGGAGGCAGCGACTGAGCCCTGTCCTTACTGAACACCTCTCGTAGATCATGATATTCAGGAGGGACAGAGGTAAGGTCAGGGGGGGAGACAACCAATGGAGGAGAAACAGAAGCCCCCGAGGGCAAGGCTGACTTTAAACAGTTGGCGAGACAAAACAGACTCCAACTCGCCACTCTCTTCCCTGTCCAGTCAATGTGTGGATTGTGCTTCTGCAACCACGGAAAACCAAGGATCACTGGCACGTCAAGGGAAGAGGTGGTAAAAAAGAGTTATGTCCTCCTGATGGTTACCTGACGTGACTAACTTGACAGGTGATCATCGCGAATACCTCATTATTCAAAGCGGCGGCCGGGATCGGAGGCTCGAGCTGAATGAGGGGCAAATTCAATGATTTAGCAACCGCAGCGTCTATCAAATTTTGCTCTGACCCGGAGTCAACGAGAGCACGAAAAGAATGAGCCTTAGTACCGGACATCAACGAAACCGAAAGCAAAAAACGGGGTTTATCACTCTTAAAAACATTGCCCACCCGTAACCCCGGACTTACCGGCAGGCCACGCCTTTTGGCCGGACCGGGCAAACAGTGAGGCGATGGCCGCTTCCTCCGCAGTAGAAGCACTCTCCGGCTCGGAAACGCCGCTCCCGCTCCTCAGGAGTGAGCCGAGCGCGGCCGATCTGCATAGGCTCAGGGGAAGGAGAGCGAGGACGGACGGATGATGTCACCGGAAGCGACGGGGGTAACGCCGAAACGGCCACGGGTCGAAACAGAGACGGAGAGGGCTTGGACCGCCTCTCAGCGTCTCTTTCCCTCAGTCGACTATCGATCCTGAGAGCGAGAGAGGCGAGCGCTTCGAACGTGGCCAGCTCGTCGTGCACAGCCAGCTGATCCTTCATCTGTTCGGAAAGGGACGCTAGGAAAATTCCCCCGCAGTCTGGCCAACCCGCTTCCACAGCAGCAGTGCGGAACTCAATCGCGTATTCTGCAACGCTGCGTTTTCCCTGACGGAGTCCCAACAGCCTCTTAGCCGCAGTACCCTCAGAGATCGGGTGAGCGAACGTAGCCTTGAATTCCTTGAGGAAGTCCTCATAGGAACACGAGGCAATCGGAGGGGAGGGGAAGAGATGCCCCGATAAGCCGATTCTATCGCAGGATGCGCAACGGCGGGCGCAGGCAACGGTCCCGGCTGGCTGGGGAGAACGGGTGGATTAGACTCCCTGAGTTCCGAAAACCGGGTAAGTAACTCTTCCTGTTTTTCACTGATAGCATTACATTGGTCCATTAAGGACGTCAAGGTCTGTTCATGCCGTCCTAACATGTTTATTTATGGCGGCGCGAATTGGGTCCGCTGAGTCCATTAGTGGCCAGTTCGTTCTGTCACAAACAAGGATGCGGTGGACTCAAAAGCAGACTCAATTACTCGAACTATGTATAATTTATTAGAAGGAACAAAAACGTGAACAGAACTGGGTTTAACAGAAACCATTCGCAGAAACTAAGGGAAATCCGTGGGCGGGGAAACAGGCGTAGAGCACAGGGAGAACTCGAACGGGAACTTTCTGTAAACACAGGAGAAGGGTGTTACTGAGTGACAAACGAGTAAGGGACAGAGGTATGGAGTGCCAGTGGATAGTCTTGGGCTTACTTGGAGACCCTGGTTATTAAGCGGGGGAAAAGGCTGCCATGGGAGCATTCCAGAGAGGATCGAGAGTGTGGAGAGTCCGGTCCAGATTCCAAGGAGGTGGAGAGTATGGACTGAAGGGCAGGCTGAGGAGAAGTTGTGTATGTGGTCCTTGGGTTCCGAGGAGACGGAAAAACAGGATGGAGACGGAACCAGCACTACTGGTGAGTGCGACGGGTGATGAATCACAGATGGTAGCAGGACGAACTGGCGAGGAGTGGCAGGCAGTGCTGGCTTAAAAAACCTCTAGGTGGAGCCCCGGAGATTGAAAACAGGTGATGAGCTGGCCAACTCCACCCCAAAGGACGGATGACAGGAACCTTGACCATGCCTGACCAGACACTCCCACAGCATATGACAATGGTTGGCTTAACAGTGCTCTGACTTTTTTTTCAGCCTGGCTACAGTGCTGAAGAGAAACCTAAGGTTGTTCTTATTTTCTTCAATCAGTGATGACCAGATGTTCTAGCTTTACGGAGGGCTTTCTTATAAAGCAATAAACTATTTCTCCAGGCTAAATGATGATCTTGTAAATTTGTGACATGCCATTTCCTCTCCATCTTACAAGTTATCTGCTTTAGGCTATGTGTTTGAGAATTACACCAGGGAGTCAAGTATTTCTAATTTGAGACCATATTTTTCACAGGAGCAACAGTATCTATTGTCATACGTTGTGAGAAGGTAAAATTATTAACAAGATAATCAACCTCTATTTGAGCAGCGTTCAGGTAGCTGCTCTGCTCTGTGTTGGTACAGGTCATTGAAGATGATAACAGTGGGTGGATTATATTCTCAAACTTAGTTACAGCACTTTCAGAAAGACATCTACTGTGATGAAGTCTACTCTCCAATGCTGTGTAATCAATTATTGTAAATTTAAATGTTATCAGGAAATGATAAGAGGAGAGAGGATTTTCAGGAAACACTGCTCAATGTTCAGTTTATATGCCATATGTTAAAACAAGATCTAGGGTGTGACTAAAGTGGTGGTTGGATTCTTTGAAATGAAGCCATCTACAGGGGTGGATGTGGTGGTTGGGTGGATGTTCAGTGAGCTTGACACTACGACCAAGGACTGCTGCGATTCTTTATTCCATGAGCAAACTGATGTTTATTCCTTATTTCTGGTCACTTTTTTTTTTATTAATCTTTCCAACTTTTACCTCTATTCAATCAGACTCACCTTTTTTTATTACACCTACATCTGTTTTTATGAATGTATGAATCTTCCATTCTGAGACAGTACATTTTGTTCTGAACTTTGACCTCAACTCGGTTTTTTTTTTTATTCTGTCTCTCATTACAGTTATTTTTATACTGGTGTTTGTTCAGAAAAAGGACATATTTGAGACGCTCTAGCTCAAAGTTTATTCTCTCTCAGCATTTCTTCATTCTGTTAGAATCAGGTTAATTTAAATCAATTTCTGGCTTTGGAGTCATATTTTTCCAAACCAATACTTCATTATACCCCCCCACCCCTGCACCTCCACTTGTAGGGTTACATACTGACCAGATGCCACGGCCATCGGGCCAATCGCGGGCCATGCCGGACGCCAGCAGCAGCGGGGACACAGGCTTATCAAACAGGAAGTGGTCATCAATGAGTTGCTGCTGCTCCTCCTCGGTCATGTTCTTCAGAGCATAGTACTTCCCCTTCAGGTCTCCTTCCAAGGAGGCCAGAGCTGCAGCCACCACACAGTAGGTCAAAGGTCAGAGGTACACATAAACCCTACTTCAGGATGACAGGTGAGCAAACAGGAAGTGGTGTCAACTGAACTAGATAGAGCTGTTTCACAGAATCACTTTTAATGGGACAGGTATTGACTTTCAAAATAAAAGCAAATTAAAGGTTTAATTGTTTCACTAAAGGTGACCAGGAAGTTTCACCCCCCTTTAGATTTCACCCCCTTTTAGATATCAAATCATATGAAGTTTCCTGCCAGCATCTCTCATTAATTACATTTTATTTTTACCCATCATACCTGAACGTTACCTATAAAAAAGTCACCTTTACTCTGATGAGTGTCTTGACTTTCTACAGGAAAACAGAGTACCAGTTCCTCACACTTTGATGCAGAGATACCTGAGCAGCCTGAACTGTTTAGGTGGTCAGGAGTCGGCCTGACAGCTGAGGAAATCATACAGAGATCACATGATCATTCTGAGACCCGCATTTCTGTGGGTCTTAGAATGGCTCAGTTAAATGTCTCCTGGTTCCTGAGGTCTTTAAAAGCAGGTGTGGAACTAGCTCAGACAGCAGGGTGCAGCAGAATCTCAGGTCTGCCGGCTTTAACCGGTAGTCGCATTTGAATATGAAAGACAGGCTTTAAATGGCGAGCTGTCGGTCTCATTAGCAGTCTCAGCAGGACGGCTCTCAGCTCAGGGTTATGTAAGAGTTTGATCTGCTGCTGCGTTCACTGACACACTCGATGAGGCATCATGGGAAGTATCTAAATAAAGACTTATCCTCTTCAGCTGCAGACCCAGCTGAATGAAGCCCGACTGACGAGAGTTTGTACCTCACCTACCTCAGCAGGACCACAAGAAACTGCTGCATCAGACGGTCCCTAAATGCACCACCACAGTTTAAACTCAAAGTGAATTTAACAAACAATAAAAACCTGATTTAGAATCCGTTTGTTCTCATTTTACTCTAAAACTGACATCAGCATCAGTGTTCATAGCCTGTACTCACTACAGCCTGTACATCTATAGTTATAGAATATTCACAACATACTTCATACCGTGTACATTATAACATACCATAATAGACCCATTTCTGTAATATACTTACATATCTATATTATTGTTAATATATATTGTAATATATCTATATCACTAAAGCACTTCTGGATGGATGCAAACTGCATTTCGTTGCCTTGTACTTGATTAAGCCATGCAGGTCTAAGTACACGCGGCCGGTACAGTGAAACTGCGAATGTGATGAATTCTTAAAGTTGAATAAAGTTGAATTCTTCATGTGATGAAGTATTCAACTTTATTGTCATTGCACATGACAATAAAGTTGAATTCTTCATGTGATGAAGTATTCAACTTTATTGTCATTGCACATGACAATAAAGTTGAATTCTATTCTAGTGTGATGGACGGTGCTCTGAAATGCTCAGACAGACGCTCCCTCTCTGAGTCTGACCTTTTTTTTACGTCCTTCCCAAAGCTGAACAAACAAAACAGGAAGTGTTGAGTTTCAGTCAGATGCTCGAGTCTGTAAATGCTGCATTTTAAATGAGTTAAAGGTCTGTTTCCGTTCGTTCTCCAGCTTTTTCCTCAGGTCAGTTACATAATGGCGCTAAACGCTGCAATATCTCCCGATGAATATGAAGCAGCATTTTTTTTTTTTTTTAATATAAAAACCTCGATCCTGAGCTCAAGTTTGTTAAAACAAAAAAAAAAAAAAAAAAATATATATGTGCATATATTTTGTTTGTTTTGTTAAGTTCAGGTTTACACATGTAGTTCCCAATTTTAGATTAGTGTTAATTAAAAATCTTTGTTATTTGGAGCAGATCAGATCTCTAAAAAACACACTACAGTATGCTTCAGCATTTTTCTTTACATGAAGGTTTTAGTGACATTTTGGTTTAAGAAGGAGGGACAAACCTGAATTTTCAGGTCAGAAGGTCAGGCTCTGCTAGGAACATAACTTTGACTGAAGGACATACTTTAGCTTCAATGAGCGAAGAATGACAGTGATCTACAGTAGAAGTGCTGACAGTGAGGTATAATACAGCAGTCTGCAGGCAGGGGGCAGAGTGATGATGCTACAGTGGGGCAAAAAAGTATTTAGTCAGCCACCGATTGTGCAAGTTCCCCCACTTAAAATGATGACAGAGGTCAGTAATTTGCACCAGAGGTACACTTCAACTGTGAGAGACAGAATGTGGAAAAAAAAAAAAAAAAAAAAAAAAAAAAAAAAAAATCCATGAATTCACATGGTAGGATTTGTAAAGAATTTATTCGTAAATCAGGGTGGAAAATAAGTATTTGGTCACCTCAAACAAGGAAAATCTCTGGCTCTCACAGACCTGTAACGTCTTCTGTAAGAAGCTTTTCTGTCCCCCACTCGTTACCTGTATGAATGGCACCTGTTTGAACTCATCATCTGTATAAAAGACACCTGTCCACAGCCTCAAACAGTCAGACTCCAAACTCCGCCATGGCCAAGACCAAAGAGCTTTCGAAGGACACCAGGAAAAGTATTGTAGACCTGCACCAGACTGGGAAGAGTGAATCTACAATAGGCAAGCAGCTTGGTGTGAAAAAATCAACTGTGGGAGCAATCATCAGAAAATGGAAGACATACAAGACCACTGATAATCTCCCACGATCTGGGGCTCCACGCAAGATCTCATCCCGTGAGGTCAAAATGATCATGAGAACGGTGAGTAAAGATCCCAGAACCACACGGGGGGACCTGGTGAATGACCTGCAGAGAGCTGGGACCAAAGTAACAAAGGTCACCATCAGTAACACACTACAACGGCAGGGAATCAAATCCCGCAGTGCCAGACGTGTTCCGCTGCTGAAGCCAGTGCATGTCCAGGCCCGTCTGAAGTTTGCCAGAGAGCACATGGATGATACAGCAGAGGATTGGGAGAATGTCATGTGGTCAGATGAAACCAAACTAGAACTTTTTGGTATAAACTCAACTCGTCGTGTTTGGAGGAAGAAGAATACTGAGTTGCATCCCAAGAACACCATACCTACTGTGAAGCATGGGGGTGGAAACATCATGCTATGGGGCTGTTTTTCTGCCAAGGGGACAGGACGACTGATCCGTGTTAAGGACAGAATGAATGGGGCCATGTATCGTGAGATTTTGGCCAAAACCTCCTTCCATCAGTGAGAACTTTGAAGATGAAACGAGGCTGGGTCTTCCAACATGACAATGATCCAAAACACACCGCCCGGGCAACAAAGGAGTGGCTCCGTAAGAAGCATTTGAAAGTCCTGGAGTGGCCTAGCCAGTCTCCAGACCTCAACCCCATAGAAAATCTGTGGCGGGAGTTGAAAGTCCGTGTTGCTCGGCGACAGCCCCAAAACATCACTGCTCTCGAGAAGATCTGCATGGAGGAATGGGCCAAAATACCAGCTACTGTGTGTGCAAACCTGGTAAAGACCTATAGTAAACGTTTGACCTCTGTTATTGCCAACAAAGGTTATGTTACAAAGTATTGAGTTGTATTTTTGTTATTGACCAAATACTTATTTTCCACCCTGATTTACGAATAAATTCTTTACAAATCCTACCATGTGGATTCATGGATTTTTTTTTTCACATTCTGTCTCTCACAGTTGAAGTGTACCTCTGGTGCAAATTACTGACCTCTGTCATCATTTTAGGTGGGGGAACTTGCACAGTCGGTGGCTGACTAAATACTTTTTTGCCCCACTGTACATGCGGCAGAAGATACAGGAAGTGACCTCGTACTTTCAATGGAGAGGTTCTCAATAGTGCGTCGCTCTCCACGGCTGCAGTGTGGCGGCAGACAGAAGCCACGAATGCTGCGTCCTGTGCGAACCCGAGAGCTGAGCACATAGTTTGGATCCAGATCATCTCCACCCTGAAACACAAAGGAGACACAAGAACAGGAGGGTCAGAGTCCATCAATGCCCACCCTTCAGAGGTCACCACCACCCTCAGCTGACACACCAAAACCAAATCATTGAGCCTTACAGCCAATAAAGAGTTTAAGAGTCACTTGTTGTTGGGTAGGACTTCATGTCTGGGCTAAACACATCACATGCAAGAATTCAGTACCCTAGTGAATAATCAGTTCTGTGGAAAATAGCATCACCAATGCTCAAAGATCTCAGACTCCTGTGTGCTGATGGCCCACGTTGGTAGTTTTACCTGTGATGAGCTCAGGGAGCAGCTGCCTCATCTGCATGCTGAAACAGACTGATTCCAGACCTGATGTTAAACCTTTCAGCAACTCACAGGTTTGAATTTAGGTTATTACTGCCTGACAGTTTAATGCCAATAAAGCTGCAGCTGAAAGAATAAAACTGTCTCCAGAGCTCTGTCCTGCTGATGGGCAGTGATGCTGAGGCTGTGATTTTCAGTCTGAATTGGATTTTAAATTCCTCAGAATTATGCAGCCCTACACCTGTCCATGTTAGTGATTATGAATCTGCTGCGAACTCCGACAATTTCATGTGGACACAAAGTTTTGACAATGCTGTGATTGGTTTTTGGCGTGAATCCTTTCGTGTTTGGTTTGTCTGTTTGAAATAGCTCCAGGACAGCTCTGAGATTAGAGCATTACATCTGAATGAGCATGTCTTCTGTAACAGGTGTGTTCACCTGTCCTTGACATTAAGTGTATGTACCGTAATGATTGTATTTAAATCCGTTTGTCCTGAATGTTTTTTCCGCTTGAGGCTCTGGTCATGAATTCCATAAATAATGAGATGTGTTTGAACTGGCTTCAGGTGAGTTGATCGTTTACCTGGAGGTTGTCAGGGTTCAGGTCCGTCTTGTGTTTGTCTGTTGGTTTGTATCCTCCATGGCGGTCTTCGATCACTGGATCCATCAGGTCTTTAAACACTTCATACGTCTCCTCGTCTCCAGCCACACAGCCCACAGTCATGATAAACGGATGACCTGTAAGGGGAAAGGATGGACAGTCACTTCCCCTTGTCACAGCCAACATCTATGGGCCTTAAAATGACTTTTTTTGACTTCAGAGAGAAAACCTAAACATGACGGAGTGTGCCAATGGGTTTGTTTGGTCTGTTTCACAATTTCCTTGTAGGATAGTGTGTTATGGTCTTTAACGCACTAAGAGGAGCTAAATGAACTAAGGAGGATTAGAAGAGGAGGATCAGGTGGTTGGACTGAAGGTCAATACTATGTCCTGCCCTTGGGTGGGAATTATAGACCAAAAATTACCTTGATCTAATGAGTCTATCCAATTAAAGAGTTTATTATTAACAGAATCTCTCAATGTGAAGGTGACAAACACGCAAAGTTACATGTCTGGTGAAGGCTTAACTGGCTTATGTAAGAGCCAGACCAGCATCGGATAGAGGCTTGGTTCCTATTCTGAAGGTTATTGGACTAGGCTGAAGTTGTCTTACTTTGAGGAAGAGTTACTTGGACAAGGAGGTGGATCAAGGGTCTTAAGGATGTTTTGGAGAAATGGAACATGGTACAAGTGTCCAAGGGTGGAGTTGTTTAGTTGTTTAGTTGTTTATTTGGTCAGGTTTTTAGGGAGGTGTTAACATATATGCCAAATCAGTCGCCTTGGCACAATTAGCTGGTCTGGAGGAGATTTGTCTTATTTTGAGAGGAATTACCAGCACCTTGGTAAGGGGCTGTTTAAGGAGGAGGATGGTGCTTTGGGAATGGGGTACCTGGTTATTCTGAAGGTTGAATTGTGTTGGAAGAGAGGTACACAGTTTTTAGGGAGCCATTTATGTGTGACCGTTTGATGAAGGAGTGTCTACCTGGCACTGATGATAAAGTTATCTGGTTTAGGACTTGTTACCTTTGTTTGAGTTCAAGAATAGAGTTTGAGCTCTTAATGCTGACTGTGGGAGGGGTTACCTGGGTTGTCAACGCCAGTCTGGATGACATCGTCCAGGGTGAATCCGCTGGGCGTCTCCTTGTCCCTCAGGTTGGCGTACATTTCGGACGTGAGCACCTTGGCCATGTGGTTGTTGTGCTGGCTGAGGTCGGGGTACTCCTGCTCCGCCGTGTACTTCAGCTTCAACTTGTTGTGGGTGTTTCCAAAAGGCATGATGACGTCCGGGCTGCTCGCCTGCCGCAAAGCCATCGGTTACAGTCAAAGTGTTCAATAACACAGCATTACAGCATCAAACAGTTTATGTATTTGCACGTTAATCTATCTCAGACACAGAAACCGATCGCTTACAGCACTTTCCTAAACAAGTTATTGCTAAATTTGTACTGACAATAAAACTTTTACACTAAAGTTCAGTCAGTAAAAGGAGGCTGGTCACAAAGATGAAGAAACTCAGGCATGCATTTGATAACTTCTGGAAGATTTCTGGATGTGATTTGAATTTTGAATATTCATGTATTCATGTACATGTTGCTGCTAGTAAAACATTGACTCAATGAAATACACTTGATTGTTTTTGATAGGAAAGGCCAATAAAGAGGCCCATTTTCTCCACAAACCTGGTCTGAGGGTGCTGGGTCAGACTCTTCCCACTGAGGCCACTTTTTGTGGGTTTTATGGTCATGTGATCACATTTATATTGATTCTTATGAAAACATCACAATTAAAATGGAAATGTGATGAACAAAAACATGCCTTTAATGCCTTTAAATGTGACACAGTTTACTGATCAATTAAAATGATTGCTCAAACTGCCTGAGCTCTGGTCAGTCGCTGATGAAGCAAAGTCAAATGGTGAAAAACTCAGATGCTGACTCTGCAAAAATCTTTGCGACATCAGATTTTTTTTCTGCAAACTTTTAGAAACGCCTCAAACCCTCCAATCAGGTTATAAATTATCAACAACCTGATTGGATTAAGGAGCTTCTGATCTTTACTGTAACTCTCACAATTGCAGTAAAAGTACTCTGTTACTTTCCATTGGCTGTATTTATGCAGAGTGCAGACAGGATCCTGGCTCGGTATGGTTCGCTCCGGTTCGCTCCAGATCATTAAGGCCGCGGTCACCTTCAGCTCCTCACTGCGCGCACAGAATCGACTAAATCGGACCGGTTCTGACTGGCTAGAACTCTGCAGGGCTGAGTGACGTCATCAGCTCCAAAAAGCCGTGAAAATGAGGCGGAGCATACGCGCACTGTTTGAAGGTTAGACTGCTTAATGTGCACAGGCAGAGCTGCAGTCTCCGGCTGCACCGGTTCAGGAGGAATTGTATGATATTTGGAGGCTGTTGTTGAAGCTGCGCGCGCACAGTAGCAGTCCTGCAGATGAATCAGCTGACCCTAAATACCACCACGGTAAAGAAGCTTTGTGCGCGCGGGCGATGCTGACTGCGCAACACCTGCACGCAGGACGGAGCGCAAGGTCGTTAGCGCGCGCTCACACACACAAAGACACACACACACAGTCTGCAGCAGCCTCCCCGTGCGTGTGTTTGTTTCTTTGTTCTTTGACCCTCCATCTCCTTCTGACCGCGCGCCCCTTCCGACACGTTCCTCCTGCCCTGATGCACGGCTGTATGAATGTGCTCTGCTGTAATTAGTCGGCTCGGATGCTCATACCTGTGGTTCGGTGTGCGGGATGCGGCTCTGGAGCGGGTCCGTGCTGCTGCTGCGGATTAAAGCGGCTCGCAGCCTTTTATACTCGCCCCCAGATCCTCATTGGCTCCTATTTACAGTCCATTCATTCCATTGGGCACAGACCCGCCGAGGGTCACGTGGTTGTCTCTCACCCCCCCCCCCCCTCTCTCTCTCTCTCTCTCTCTCTCTTTCTCTTTGTCCCCATCCTGCTACAGTTCCTTTGAGCCAGGCCTGTCAGGACTCAGCAGGTGTGAGTTTAGCCCACCATCTTTCATGTGTATATGTGCGTCCCCCAAACGCACGTTCTCTTTTTGGTCTCCTTGTTTTTCACTCAGTGATCTGTCACTAGTTAGCTAACATAAACCAATGAAAGTCTCTTAGCAGAAAACGGCCAACAAACCCAGTGACGTCACGTTCTGTACTGTCACAAGATGGCGCTAAACCATTGTACATGTACAATGACAATAAAGAGCTATTCTATATTATTCTATTCTATCATCGTCATCATCATCACAACAGCATCATCATCTTCATCACATCATCATCACAATCATCACATTGACATCAACATCACCACCATAATCACATCATCATCATCACAATAATCACATCAACATCATCATCACCACCATCATCGCATCATCATCATCAAATCGACATCATCAACACAACCATCATCACATCATCATCATCAAATCGACATCATCAACACCACTATCATCACATTATCATCATCACCATCAATTTAGACAGTACGACTTTGTTGCTGTTTGGTCAGGCTAAGGAAACATCACTTAGTGTAATTGTGAGTGGTCTCTACAGGGTCAGAGGTGTTCTTCATCACAAAGATGATAGTTCTCTGTGTTCTGATTCTTTAGTTTAAGTTCTGGTTATTTGTTTAAAGTTCTGCTTGTGATTCTTTGTTTAAAGTTCTGCTTGTGATTCTTTGTTTGAAGTTCTGGTTCTTTGTGTTCTGGTTTTGGTTCTTTATTTAGGTTCTAGTTCTTTGTTTAAAGTTCTGGTTCTCTGTGTTCTGGTTCTTTGTTTAATGTTCTGGTTCTTTGTTTAAAGTTATGGTTCTCTGTGTTGTGCTTCTTTATTTAGGTTCTGGTTCTTTGTTTGAAATTATTGCTCTCTGTGTTCTGGTTCTGGTTCTTTATTTAGATTCAGGTTTTTTGTTTGAGGTTCTGGTTCTATATTTAGGTTATGTTTATGGTTCTTTGTTATGGTTCTTTGTTTAATGTTCTGGTTCTTTGCTTAAAGTTATGTCTCTCTGTGTTCTAGTTCTTTATTTAGGTTCTGGTTCTTTGTTTGAAGTTCTGGTTCTATGTCAAAGGTTCTTCCTGGGCAGTATGGGTTGAGGCTGAAGGCAGAGTCGGGTTCTCAGTGTTGTCCTGTATAAATAATGACTTGAACTTGCTGCAGGAGAGGAGGCACTGCACACCATGATGCCCGTCTCCATGGTAACAGGGATGGGGTGAAAGGGTTCACACCGGTTGGTAAACTCTGTGGGGGTGCTGAGGTCTGTCAGACTTAAATCATGTGATCTTACACAGGAAGTAGAGAGAAGGCATCGTAGAAGGCAGCATACCTGAGTCCAGGACCATGAACCTGCAGAACCACAACATTGTGTGTGTTTGTGAGTGTGTGTGGTGTTCCATGCTGACAGCATCAGCAGGATCAGGTGGTGAGAGCTGAATACAAACCAGATCTTCTGCTCCTCCCCCACCTGTCCTCATCCATTTTCAGAGCTTGATGCCCCTCCCCCATCCTCCATCAGCATGTCGAGAGGCTGCAGTATGCCCAACCACCATACACCACAAGACACACACACACACATAGACACACACAGACCATTGTCATTTATTCATGACCAAACAGAAAGAGACGACAAGGGCAAATGAAGGAGGAGGAGGAGTGTGTAAGTGAGTGTGTGTGTGGTGGTTATGGTGGTGGTGTTGGGGGGGGGGCTTCTTTGTGGTCAGGAAACCTCGTATCTCCCTGCTGTCTCTTTTTGCTTCGCCATCGTTCACTCGGAGGAAATACTAGTATCTCCGTACTTACAGGGTTGTCAGCTGACAGTAGCCTTGACGCGAGCTCACCCTACTCCTCCTGGCAGCCAATCACAGCCCTCCACAGCCTCCACTTCCTGCCATTGGCTGAAGATGTTAAAAAAGAACAGGGTACTTCATGCGCATCAACGGGTCAGTGAACACCTCACAAAGAAAGGGAACATGGCTGACTGATTTACTGTGGTGAGCTTTAAAGGGCCGATCACCCCAGCAGCTGATCAACTATCAGCCTGATCGATAACACGTGAACATCCTCCCAGACAGAAAACTGTTTGATCCCCACTCCTTCTTTTGGTGGTGATGACATCACTGCCTCCATTCAGCTGCTGCACAGTGTGAGGAGTTGCATGTTAAATAAAGTTTTGTGTCTGAACAAAAGGCCGCTGGCAGCTTTTAAACAGCAGTGTTCATGGTCTCCTCGTTCCTCTGAGTAATGGCTCCACCAGGACCGTTACCCGGCAACCGCCATCCCACCACCATGTATGCTTTATTCAAGACAAAGAGGAAAGGAAGGAATTAAGTGCAGGATGGAAGGACAGAACACGTGTTGGGGGAACAATTTTTTGCAGCAATCGCATCCTAAGGACATCAGCTGACTGTGCCGCTCGCTCGGTGCACCGACCTGATAAGGAGTGTCAGACTGCATCGGTCACAGGACCGAAACAGCTCTCCTCCCCACAGCCCTCATTCAGAAAGCTTTATAAAACTGAACATAACAGCTATTAGCTGAAGCTAACCAGCAATGAAGAACCTGACTGACTGCTAATCATAGATAGAGAGAGTGGACCCTATATTGATGTTTTTAACATGAAGTTACTGCTGCAGCCAACAGCTGGGCAAAGGTGACCCCTAAAACACACACTCTCTTTTTGGACTCCTTGTTTTCCACTCAGTGATCTGTCACTAGTTAAACCAATGAAAGTCTCTTAGCAGAAAACAGCCAACAAACCCAGTGACATCACGATCTATACTGCCACAAGATGGCACTAAACATGCTCTAAAAAACATACTCGTTTGTTAGAGGAGGGCTCCAGGGTGGAAACAAGCTGAGTATACGTTTCGTGTCCTCTTTGGTGCTGTAGAGGTGCTGACGTGACCAAACAACATCCTGCTGGAAAAACCAATATGGCAGCTGCCAAATCGCTGAGGTAACGCTGATTCAGCTTCCAACCTCTGCCATTTAACGTTGAAGCCTCTCAGCTGTCAGGTTGGTAGTTTGAGTCCCGTCTGCCTGAACCACAGAACACACAACAATCTGCTGATGTGAACCAGATGACGTGATGTCATGTGACATTAGGATGGGAAAATGTGACCAGTAAACACGACCAGTTTGTCGTCTCTCACAGTCACAGGTGCATTATGGGTGATTGCAAGGTGACTGCAATCACCACAGCAACCAGGCAGCTCACTCTCGCTCTCTCTCACACACATGGTTCATTAATTAAGGCCCTTCCTCGGAGCTGTGATGTCACTCAGAGTTGAGGAACTTGATTGGTTGTTCAGCAGGAGGTTGTGGAGGAGAAGAGGCGGTGTTACATAATTGGAGGTGTCTGAGGTGGGGGGAGGAGAGTGAGAAGGGAAGGAAGGTTGGTGGGGGCAGGAGAGCAGAACAATCCTGAGTATAAAGGACCACGTGGCCATCACTGTGACAACCGTCTCCTGCACAGATGACAGTGGAGGAGGGTTGTAACTGGCTGTCAGTGTGAAAAGAAACAGCACAGAGTAGTAGTTCTTTCTCCAGTAGTATGGATAATGTAGTACTTTAGCAGTTGTGTCACAGTAATAGGGGAAAGTGATCTCTGATCCTCATGAAGCCTCTCTCCTGGCCTCAGCTTCCATCTTGTGGATGATCCCCTCAGTCACTCCTTCTCGTCATGGCACCTCACGACATCTGCAAATTAGAAAAATGACACTCCTCTTGTGCCACACGCTCTTGCCATGTGTCAACTCCCCAATGAGACATACAAGAATGTTGCACATTCTCCCTAAAACAATCTCCAGGGTTTGTCCCTTGGAGCAGCATTACTCCAAACCTGTAACCCTGTTTAAAACATTAGTCAGTGGTTAAATGTTTAGTTTGTTTAACTCCCAGCTCCAGCCTGTGTCATAGAAGATAAGATAAGATAAGATAAAACTTTATTAATCCCTCGGGTGGGTTCCTCTGGGAAATTCGGTTTCCAAAAGCACAGCACCGACAGAAGTTACAGAGTTACAGAATATTATATACACACACACACACACACACACACACACACACACACACACACACACACACACACACACACACACACATATAAATACAGAGACATATATAAATAAAATCTACGAAGGGGATAAATAGAATAAATAGGAATAAAAATAAAAATACAAGTGAATTGCACATTTCAAGTATTGAGGTCTATTGCACCATTGCCTATTAACAAAAGTATTGCACAAAAGGTATTGCACAGTGAAGTGAAGAGGCACTACAGCTTAGTTGTTCCCCCCTCCTTTGTCCTCCTGTTTCCCCTCCCTCTCCCCTCCAGAGAGGAGTTAAACAGTCTGATGGCGTGTGGGACAAAGGAGTTTTTAAGTCTGTTAGTTCTTGTCTTGGGGAGAAGCAACCTGTCACTGAACAGACTCTTCTGGTTGTTAATGGCCGTGTGCAGAGGATGCCCAGCATTGTTCATAATGTCCAGCAGTTTTTTTAGTGTCCTTTTCTCTGCCACTGTCACCAGAGTGTCCAGCTTCATGCCGACCACAGAGCTAGCATTCCTGATCAGTTTCTCCAGCCTGGATGAGTCCTTCTTTGCTGTGCTGCTCCCCCAGCACACCACAGCATAGAAAAGTACTCCAGCAACCACTGACTGGTAAAACATCCTCAGGAACTTCCTGCAGATGTTAAAAGACCTCAGCCTCCTGAGGAAGTACAGTCGGCTTTGGGCTTTTTTATACAGGTGCTCTGTGTTGCATGACCAGTCCAGTTTATTGTCCACCCACAGCCCGAGGTACTTGTACTTGTTGACCACCTCCACCTCCTTCCCCTCTATCTGAACCGGCAGTGGACCTTCTCTGGACCTCCCGAAGTCCACAACCAGTTCCTTAGTCTTTGAGGTGTTGAGTTGCAGGTGGTTTGTGTGACTCCATGCGACAAAGTTCCTCACCAGACTTCTGTACTCCTCTTCCTGATCATCCCAGATACACCCCATGATGGCTGTGTCATCTGCAAACTTCTGAATGTGGCATAATTCAGAGTTGTTAGCAGAAGTCAGGGTGAAGAGAAGAGGGGACAGCACAGTTCCCTGTGGTGCTCCTGTCTTTAAGTTAAAACAACTTCACATTTTCAACCAACTGCAACTCATAAGTGTAATAAAGTATTCAGCATCACAGAGACAAGTATCACGGCAGGTTTATTCTAAACTCATTAAACTCCTACTTTTTCCATAATTTGCTCCAAATCATTGAACCTCTCAATGTCCTTCCACATTGTAATCAGTGACTTTTCCTTAAGTTTGTCACTCACCATGAGCCCAATAATGGTCAGATAATGAGCCTCATTTAACTATTTTGTAACCACTGCACATCTGTTCAATTATCACTTGTCTGTCTGTGCTGAATCCTTTACAAACACTCTTAAAGAAAACAAACATTAGCCAAACACACGGATCATCCTGGTGGTCAGGCGTCGGCCATCCAGATTCCAGAGGAGCTGTAAAAGGTCATAAAGCTAACACTCTGCTGTAAAAAGAAGCAACACTGGTTTCAAACACAGTATCACACTGTATTCACTTTTTCCCCTATAATGTTCACATTTTCTCCAACATTTTCTCAACAAAACAGTGTAATTTCATCATCAACATATAGCCTGTAACCACAGTTTTCTTCACACAAAAACTCAATAATACTGTGGTAGAAAAACATCATTAAGTTGTGTCCTGCTGTAAATCACATGATCAAATCACATGATTAACCATCAACCACCACTCTTTCTCACAGTGATATCTGTGAGCAACACAAGGTAGTGAATAACACCCCCATGGTAAATTCACAGACACAGAAAAATTAAAACTAAAAAGGTTAAATTTGCAGAGTTCACATAGTCATGTGACCCAAGTTTCCTCCTGTGGTCATCCTGTTCCTGCAACAGAGACACACACAGAGATAAATCCACGCTTTTGTCAGGTGGGGTTAACTTCACACAATGGTATTAAGTCAGTCAGTCTTGTCAGCTTTTGTCAGCTTTAACCAGTCTGTCAGTTCCCCATTTTTTTAAATTCTCACTCATTCATTCACTCAGTGATTCTTTCTTTTGCTGATAGTGGAAATTATCGTCGCATTTTGTTTCCACCCTCAGCAAAACGACGTCATTTCAAAAAGAAAACGAATTTAGACTGGATTTCCTTCTTGAATCCTTCTGGACAGGGACTCATTTTCTAATTGTCGCAAATAAGTGACTTTCTCCCAAGCCCATTTTAATTCTGGAGAAACTCACTTGCAACCGTTCGCAACAACATGTTGTGTAGTTCTTCCTATTCAACGTTCAGATCTCCTTAGGTGACAGAAAAATTATTAAACAAAGCTTTTAGTGCACCATGAAAGTAACAAAATAAAAATAAAATAAAGGAAAGAATGAAAGGAAAGGCCTTGTTAAGTCATGGCACGTGTTCTTCATTTCAGGGGGATAAATCATACCAAACCTAATTGGCAGGCTCAACTTAATAACAAAAGACAAATCAACAGCCAGTTTAATCTCAAACATTCATCCAGCCACACACAACATACAGCATAACCCTGTTATCTCAGCACATAATTAGTTTCTTCTCATGTAACCAAATGTGTGCCATGTTAAAACTTCTTCACACACCAGAAACTCACAATCAGCTCACTCAGCTCACTCATCCAAAACCCCTCATCAGCATTCTGTTTTCTCCTCTATGATGCAACCATCTGTCCTCCTATAATATTCAGTCCACTAGTCTTTGTATTACTTTCATCTTACTAGTGACTTGGAAAAGATGACAAACAGAATCTCATGCTTAAGATGCTGTCTGATCCTCATGAGTATCATTGTATGTGTATATGCATGTAGGGTTAGTATGGTTAATGTCACGGGAATGGAACGGACTCAGGCGCAGACTGAGGAAGCACAGTTCAACGACACTTTATTAATCACACTGGTGCACTATATACACGTGAAGGGGGGGGGACACCAGGGTCCCGGGGATCAACAGGCTGGGGAGACACACTTCTTCGCACTCGCTCTGCTCCTCGTCCAAACAGTCTCCACACAAGCAGCTCACTCTCCTACTCATGGGGTCCAGGGGTCACAAAAAAGAAGTGGATGATCCCCTCAGCAGCACTGATGACTCCCCCAGCACACCACAGCATAGAATAGTACTCCAGCAACCACTGACTGGTAAAACATCCTCAGGAACCTGTGCCTCCCCGGCCATGACAGGGACCTCCCCTCCAGGGACCATGACAGGGACCAGGGACCATGACAGTTAATACAATGTTTGTGTGTGTTTTTGTGTACCTCTCTCATCACATTTTCAATATTCTCATCACTGCTTAAAACAACATACATTTCTGTCACGTTCCTGGGTCGGTGACCCAGTGTTTTGAGTTTCTTGTGTCTCTTGAGTTTTTGTATTATGATCTTAGTTCTCTTTGTTGCCCCAGTTTATTCTTTAGTCTAGTGTCTTAGTTTGGCTTTCTTGTATTCTCTTTAGTTTTCTGAGTATTTAGTAGCTTCCCTCTGTCTCTCTGTTATTGTTCTGCGTTTCTTAGTTGCTCTGTCTCCCTTAGTCAAGTCTGCGTCTATGTTACATTTCCTGTTTTACTTTGAAGGTCTGTGTCCTACGTGAATGTACTGAGTTTCGCTTCCCTTGGGTCTCGTTATGTCCGATTTCTCCCAGCTGTGCTTCCCTTCTGTGTCTCATTCCCCTCGTTATTTCCCAGTGTATTTAAGCCCTGTGTTTCTCTATGTCAGTGTCGTGATCTCCCTCATGCTGTGTGTGATTCTCCCTGTGTACATTATAATTAGCTTTTCTCAGTTTAGTTTTGTATTGTTTGTTATCTGTTTTCTGGCAGTAAAGCTGCTTTTGAGTTCAAGTTCTGTCCCCGTGAGTTTGCGTTTGGGTCCAATTCCTGCCTGCCACACAGCCGAAACATGACTCTCTCTGGGGTTTTTTTGTGTGTTTTTTTTAACCCTCCTTTCTTAAAAACAGAAAGTAGCATTACAGTTGTTTCAGGCTGAGAAACACCAAACACTCTTCATGTTATCATTCATCAACACAACTACTTTATTTCTTTTGTCCACTGGGCAGGTGACCTGCAGAATCATGTCTGCCCCAGCTGGATACCTTTTCACTCACATACTTTCACACCTCTCAGTAACTCACACGCACCATGACATCAGACACAATCACCTGCTTTTCGCCAAAACAAAAACATGATGCTGATGTTACAAAAGTCTTACACACATGAATCAGGATGCAGAAAAGCTGTTGCCCATATGAGGTGCGAGGAAGAAACTGAACTCACGGATAGCTGCATGCTCGAGATATCATAGCTCTGTTTCCCTCCCCACTGATACGGTCAACCAGCTCCTGCTCTGAACATGTGTAGCTTGCTCATCAGCTTAAAAGCAACTGCATACAAAACGACAATCAAATTCACTCATGCAGACCACGTCTGGCCCGCACACGCACACAAAATAGACACATACAAGAGCTCTGACCTCCCTTCGGTGGAGAAACGAACACTCAACGCCCTCAGTGACGGAGAAAAAAATGTTTTTAACCCTCCTATTCGGTGGAGAAACCTGCTTAGACCTCTTTAAAACTGGTGGAGAAACCATATTAAACCTCCTTAAAAAAATTAAAAACACTGGCGTAAACATCTGTATGCATGTGCAAGAATGTGTGTGTGTGTCATGTAAGAATGTGTGTCTCTCTGTGTGCGTGACTTCCTGATCACAACTGTTTCTAACAACATCCTGGTCATAAAGGGGGTAATCTCCCCCACACCCAATGTATGGTTCAATTCCTGTATTGGTTCACCATGCACAACGCAGTGAAGCCATAAAAAGGGCAGGAAGCTTACCAAACATCAAACAGCCCTTCACAAGGATGTGCTTGTGATAAAACACTACAGCCCCCCCCAAAACCTCGAGAGGCTGGGGGGGGGGACAAAGGAATTCCTTTGATAACAGAGTTGAAACAATGTAGAGATGGTAAGCATAAAAATGACAACATTTAACAAGTCACTTTAACACACCACATTTTTGAAGGGTCAGCAATTTTACTCATCCTGCAAAGAAGAGAGCATCGTTGCATGAGAGTAAATCATATTTAAGTTCAAAAACTTTTTTTTGCTTTTCAAAGTAAAATTTCTGTAATGAAGATTTTTTGATTGCTTTGTCTGAACAGTTTTAGACAAGTCTAAAAACATTTCACAGATGTTTTAGTGCTTTGGTAAGCTACACCGTAAGTCTACACACCTAACACACACCTATGTTAACTCAAAACTGCTGCATGATGGGGTTTTTTGTTTTTGTTTTTTCAAAATGGTGGGGTTGGAGTGATTTGTGCCAGTGGCACAACTTATGAATATTTTAAATATATTATTTTATTGTAATTGTAGAATGTATTTTTACAGTTTTTCTTTCACGGCTGCGGCAAAAAGGACCCAAAATGCAGGCAACGGCTGAGATGCGAGTGAGCGTTTATTTACAACATGTGAGACTACAAACAGAAGTGAGGATGGCCAGAATGGAAACTAAGAAACAAACTGAACTGGGAGAGCTAGCTAAACAAACCTGAAATAATAATTCGCTGGGTGAAACACGGGATGACATTCAGGGAGAATCACAGGGATGAGACGCAGAGAAACGCGGAATGGCAAAACAGGAGGGAGGCACAGTTTAGCTGCCGTAATCACCATGATATATTAAATATGACCAGTTATGCTAATGGACTAATTCATTAAGCTAATTAATGCACTAATTTGTGTACGTTTCATGTTAGTGTTATTGTCATTTTATAATTTGTAGGTGGTAATATCAGCTCTGTAGGCAGTGAAGAATTGAACAAATTTGACAAAAATGCAGTTTTCTATATTAATATGCAAATGTATGCAGTTATGCACTCAAAAATTAATCACATCATTCACTGATCTGCAGTTTGAGTATTAGGTATGACAAACAGAAACCGTGCGCATGATTACGCACCATGTGTTGGCAGCAGGTCAAAATACCCTGACAGTGAAGAAATGCAGGATGGAGTAGAGAAACTCCTTGAAGTGAGATGGGTCAGCTCACTCAACAATTAATTAACAACACCTAGAGGATCTTTACAAAAAGCTTTCATCTTCACATATTTGGCTCAGTTGTGTGCGTCAGCCTGTTATAACCTTTTTTTTGCAAGAAAGGAAAATCTTTTATAACAGGACATACAAGCTCACTTCAAACAACTGTAACATTTAAATATGAAGCAGAAGACAGATATTTATTCGTTAAATCTCCAAATACAATATACATATACTTGATAGACTAATTATCAAACAGGCAAACAATGTTTACGTTTTGAGCACTTAACTGCATATAATTCCAGATAGCATGACTTGTGAATGGAACGCGGGGTTGAAAAAGCACTCAGCAGAACTTCAATCTGAATGTAATTGTGATTATCATTGTGAAGTTTGCAGCAAAACCGAATCCTACAACTACGTTAGATTGGTTGGTGGTGCCGACACTGGTGCAAAATTTTTAAGGCTAAGTAGTAATAGGTCTGTGAATGGAACGTCTATCTTAACTTTCAAAGAAAGTGATGATGGAATCATCCTTAGAGAAGATGTGGATTAAAAAAAAAAAAAAACGAACTACCCACACCACAACAACTTAGTGGTACAGCCAGAAGGGAGCAGTGGGTAGCATCAACAAGTTCATGTGGTGCTAGGCTTTGTGTAAGAAAACTGACTTTTGATGTGCTCATGTGGCACAATTAGCTTGTATAAAATGTGCCACTGGTGTTGTAAAATAACTAAATAAACCTTAGATAAGTAATTTTGTGTTGATTTTGTCTAGCTTTTATGTAGCATTACAGTCTCTGAGATCGAAATATAATATTTTACTTTCATAACCAGTGGCACAATTTACCCCCAAGATATTCTTTCCAGAGGCATAACTTACCGTGCATCAGGGGCACTGCGCCTACTGTAGCAGTGCTGTAGTAGCTGTATCTCTGCTGCCTTCTGGTGGACAAACATGTGTATTAAAGGAGGCTGTTGCGTTAGGGTCAGTTTCTTCTTCGCTGGTGTCTCTTGCAGTCTCTCATTTAATATCTCTGACTCTCTGGCACTGCCAAACGGTCAAAGGTGGAGACTAACCACATTGAGCTGAACACAAAGCAGCCTGCAGGGGCAGTTCTAAGATCCAACCTATAGGGGGCTCGGCCCCAGTCATAATGCCATAGTTATTATTAATGAAATATGCTGCCTGCAAATGTAGTTCACTGTTTTCACCTTTGCTAACCTCGTTTCAATATCTATACGTCACAGTGTTCCACAAAAAGCAACTTAATTAATTGGATTCAGAGTCAAAAATCTCAGATTTAAGATGAACCTTGTAGTTATCAAACCCGAGGAAAAGCTCAGTCATGTTGACCAGAACTTTCCAAAGAAAGTTAAAGACGAAATTGCAGCAAAGCAGATCAGAGGTAGAAACGTGCATGGCATGGTTTCACGACCACATCGTCATCAATGACAGCAGTATTATTACTATTTATTATTCAGTATAGGACTGCTCGATTATAGCAAAAATGATAATCACGATTATTTTCACTGAAATTGAGATCTCGATTATTTGACGATATTTATTTAACAATAACAATGTATTGAATAACGGCTTTAAAGGTTGTCAAAAAATAATATAAAATAGTAGACACTATGTCTACTTGATCCATGTCTGACTCCACGAACCCATAATGTTTCCACACAACTGAAGTTGTTTTATCTCTCTTTTCAACCAACGGCATTCTTTCTTCGGTAGCCATTATCCTCTCCTCTCCAAATAACTTCTGCTTAGCTTTCTGAGCTTCCCTCGGGTCCTCTTAATTGTTGTGATGCGTGTTCGAAACGCAGAGACGTGTGCTCGATTTGCCACATGGAGCAGCGCGAGAGTAAAGCACAAGGGAGGTGCTAATAATCGGCTCAGTCATTTTTTATTTTTTTTGAAAGCCCAGATCGTAATTTAGATTAAAATTCGATTAATTGAGCAGCCCTACTTCAGTACAGACAGTAGAAAATCACCCCACCACTCCACAAACCTGGACAAGAAGCAAAGAGGTAAGAGAGCTGCTTTACATACAAACCATTGCTTCACTGAGCCCTGAGCAGCATGGACTGCAGTATCCCCAGTGCCCCCAGTACTAGTCTGTACATCAGTGTGGATCCAGCAGTCCGGCTCAAGCTTGATTAAAATATTACCATTCATATCAATGAACATGTTTTTTATTGGAGCACCTACAGAGCATCCATGAAACTGTGATTTTACCTCTTCTTGCTCTTTAAAATCGCTCCCTTCTCCTTGTGCCATTGCTCTGACAGTCAAAAACACGCTGACTTCAACCAGAAATGAGCAAAAACAGATCGTGACTATGATTATTATCAGAGCAGGTTAGGAATGCATGTTAATGCCAGAATCATCATCGGTGAATGTGATCAAACTGAAGTTTCCTTGGCTTTATCGTTTCACCTGTTTCTGTCTTGAGCCTGCTCCTCCTCTTTCTGCCCTCCTCTCTCAGTCTTTGTGTTCTCACCTAAAGTTAATTAAGTAAAACATGATTTACAACCCTATAAAAAACTGAGCCATATTAATTTTCAGCAATATTCAAACTGAATACAGGCTACTGTTCATTGACAGGTAACGTACTGTCACGGCTATCGAGGCAAGCCGTGTGGAGTGAGATAAGGACCAAAAGATGCAGGCGCTGACTTAGATGAGAAGAGTGAGCTTTATTGATTGATTGATTTTATTGGCTCTCTTTACAGGCTCTTTAACAGACTAAACTAACTGAGTCTGGCCTACCGTGGCAAACTCTCTTGCTAGTACATAACTAGACATTTAAATTGGTAGGTTAGATCGCTTAGCATTCAAGCTAGGGTTTCTGTGTTTGCCTAATACTGAGTTTTAACTTTGATTACAAAGATTCGTTATAGTCTTAGTCACTGTTCTCTAAAAAAGTGTTTGGCTTAAAAAGAAGTTTGAGAGCAATAATTAATAACAAACACAGAAGCAGTGCTCGTTGTGTATCACGTAAGATGAGATGCCAGATGAGCCACAATCTGACCCAGTGTCAAAAGGCCACAGTCTTTTTTATTGCTGTGGAAAAGTGAAGTTGTCATAGGGAACGTCATAGTGAATGTGCTTACTCCATGTATTTTCTGCCTCAAGTGTTCAGGGTCACAGCATCGTTAGCCCTCATCATAGTTAACTCATTCCCACAGTTAAAAATGTCACAGTGTCTAGTCTCCTGTATATATTCCTTGCCCGTGCACCAGTGTTATAGTTATTCACCTGTTTTCACTGTCACATGTATATACAGTAGCTTGTATCACCTCCCCCAACATTGTATCTAGAGCTCACATGTGTAAATAAACTCTTCTCACGCGTCATCAGAACCTGTGTTCTGGTTGAATCTGACCTTTGGGTCCATCTTGTGTCTGACGGCGTTCGCCTTAACACTCACGGGGCCTTTGCAGAACAAAGTTAGAATGAGGGGGCGGAGCTCTGAGTATGGCTCGACAGGTCTGTCATAGACAGACGCGGTGTCATTGGAGCTTCTGTAGTTGGTCACGCTGAGGCGATTCCCATAGTGAAACAAGTCACTTTGTTATCAAAGAACCAGGGATTACGTTAAGTAACCCAACGTTATTTGATGATGACGACCACTGCTCTGCAGCATAATTTTTACAAGTATAACCAAAATGACAGATTAGACAATGAACTAGGAGTCTAAATATATCTACATCTAATTATATGTGAACTAAACATCCTAAATGTTTATTATTTGTTGAACTTATGCATGAAAAATTCTATAAAAATAAAAATTATATTTTTTATTGGTAGAAAAAACTGACAAATAATGTAAAAATTTCAGCAAAGAAGAGCCACCGGTAGATCCTTCATCCAAGATGGATGAAAGTTCATGGCAGTACAGGAGGTGAATTCCTTCTTTATTGTCCACGGAGCTCCTCAAAGATCTCATGTTCTCTGACCTTATAAAGTAAGGTTCTTCATTAAGCTATGATGAAGCTGACTCAGAGGAGAGCACTCTCTATTTTTTAACCCTTCAAGGTTGATGCTGATCAGCCTCTGCAATCAGAATTTGTCAATTCCTGACATATAACAGGCAGAGGATAATGAAATTATCATCCTAACTGAAACACATCAGGAACTATTTGTTTTTCCAGAAAACTAATTTAGCTTTTAACACAGGGTTAGGGAGCTGGAGTAGGGGTGGGGTCATTACTGATGACTTACAGGGTAACAAGCTGTGCTTCAGGATTCGATAGGAAGGTGCGGGACACTAGAGATGCCAGTAGGGGGCGTGGTTTGACCAGTTAACTGAGGCAGGTGAAGCTGAAGGTGTGGATAGGAGCATGCTGACCTCAGGGAGCATTCAGACAGGTTTTTGATATGATCACATATAAAAAAAAGTTTTTAAAGGAATCAGAGGCAAAGGGATAAAAGGTGTCCCAGTTGATCTTGTACACATCAGACTGAATTTTACAGTTAAAACGATTCAAGGGCTTCGGCTGAGGGAGGTGACTCTGAAGCTCTGCACCAGGGTCGCCTCCTTTAGAAGAGGACACAAGGATACAAGAGGACTTCCTGTTCTTTTTTAATGAAATGACAGGAAGTTAATTACATCCCATAGTGCATAGCAACCACTGTTAAACTGTTTATCGGAACCAGGTATGTTCGAATTGATTTAATTTTGAAACCAGTCAAACTTGTCTTTTATTCATAAAGCCTTCAAATTTCTGAACATGACCAATACACAGGTTCCCAAATTAGTGTCCAAAACCTGCGTAATATGTAACAGAGAGTGACCGCATCTGCATATTATGTGCCAATGTCTTCTGTTTTTTATGTGGCGTATACAAAAGGCAGGTCCTCATCTTTGGCCTTTAGAGGTCTCCACAGCAGAACATCTGCCTCCATCACCCAGTTCCTAACATCCTCCTCTATCACACCAGTCCTTTCCGTGACCTCTTTCAGGGCTTTTACATTCTCCTCATAAATGATCCTGATTGTTTTTTTGTTTTGTTTTTTTTAATTAAAATAATCAAACTTTTAAAACAAACAAACAGAAGGAAATAAACTCAATGAAGGCTCAGGACTGCAGAGCTCCTCAAACATTATTCGATGAACAGAAAGCAGAGACAGAAAAATGTCTTCTTTGGTTCATTTTTATTTCTTTAGGGCAACAATAACAACAGCAGATTTCCCACCATGGATGAAATGCACTGTAACTAATGGCTGTGACTTTACTGTCATAAACCCAATTGCATGAATCATATGAAGACCAAATTGACACATCTGTGAAAACGTCTCAGAAAAGGTCAAAGTTAATTCTGATTATCTACCGGATATAAAAATAACATTAAAACTTTGTTATTCAACAACAAAGGTCATAAATTTTGACTTGGAATTGTAAATATATTGTTGCTGTAAGTATTTTTGCTTACAGCAAACCTTCAAATGTGTTTTCAGACAAGTGTTCAGCGACACCTCAGACTTTTGAATACATCTAAAACTGAAAACCCACAACGTTTTGCGTGAAAACAAACATCATCTGTTCCAGTTTTTAAGGAGGCTGCGAGTGTCATGTGTTTCAGTACGTCTCACAGGTACTTGAGACTTGAATGTAAAATTCTGGAAAAATGACCAACAGCAACATGAGCAGTTTACTTTCACAGGAAATTCAAATTTTACCTTTCAGAGTTAGTGCTGCTGACTTCCTCTGATTCAGCCTCATCTTTTATGACCTGGCTGTGAATAAAACATTTAAAAAAAGGCCCTAAAGGTTAAGGCGCGGCACATAATGGCCACGATTTGACTCCTGGTAGCAGGAAACTCTTTGGGGGTCTGCCTCTCTGTGACAATTTGGTATTAGTTTACTCATTTCATGTTTGACGTGCATGAACCTATACATGAAACCACCATGTATGATTAAGGGCAGTGGCAGCATCCTTTGTCACTCATTTGTACAACACATTAACACATTTCAGAAAAAGCTGTAACTCCAGAGTGCAGTGTTTACTGCATTGTTTAAAGCCCACAGTTTTTTTTATTAAAACGGCTAAAGAACTGATCGGGTGTCAAAACTGAGATCGCTTTGTGAAAGCATAATTTTGAATAATCATACTCGTCAGTTATTTGGGAACCAAGGAGACTGGCTGCTTCAGCTTTAAAGCACAAAATCTTTTGAAGTTCTTTTGGTGTCATGAAGCTCCAGATGTTAAAGTGTGTGATGGATGCGACTGTTCTCAGGTGAGTTATGGAGCCATGCAGCTGGAATGTGAGGGAAAAATGTAAACCCCACAGAGAAAGGCCCAAGTTAGGTGGTGGATTTGAATTCTGGGCCTTGTTGGTGTGAGGCAACACTGCTAACCATGACGGTAAATGGTAAATGGCCTGCATTTGTATAGCGCTTTTCTAGTCCATAGGACCCCAAAGCGCTTTACACTACATTCAGTCATTCCCCCATTCACACACACATTCACACACTGGCGATGGCAAGCTACATTGTAGCCACAGCTGCCCTGGGGCGCACTGACAGAGGTGAGGCTGCCGGACACTGGCGCCACCGGGCCCTCTGACCACCACCAGTAGGCAAACATGGGGTTAGTATCTTGCCCAAGGATATTTGGCATGCAGCCAGGATGCAGCCTGGGATCGAACCACCAACCTTCTGATTAGTGGCTGACCTGCTCTGCCACCTGAGCTACAGCCACCTGGTGCTGCCTGTTCTTTTCATAAATGTTGGAGCAGTGCAGTTTTACGCCTAGAATGGTGCACTGGTTTTCTTCTGCTGCTATTATTGCTGTGCAGCATATCTATCTCCTAACATTCTTTACTAATAATAATTAGTATATACAAATTTGTCTCACACCAACAAGGCCCAGAATATGACGAGATGGCGAGTAAATGCACCAAAATTTCCTTCTGGTGGGCATTCTGAATGAAAATAAAGTGGCTATTCTATTCTATTTTATTCTACAGGGTGGGCCATTTATATGGATACACCGTAATAAAATGGGAATGGTTGGTGATATTAAAGTCCTGTTTGTGGCACATTAGTATATGTGAGGGGGCAAACTCCTCAAGATGGGTGGTGAGCATGGTGACCATTTAGAAGTCGGCCATCTTGGATACAATTTTTGTTTTTTCAATAGGAAGAGGGCCATGTGACACATCAAACTTATTGGTAATGTCACAAGAAAAACAATGGTGTGCTTGGTTTCAACGTAACTTTATTCTTTCATGAGTTATTTACAAGTTTCTCTTTGTTCACAGCCATTGACATGTCGAAGAGGTTAACACATGAGGAGCGGATCAAAATTGTGTTAATATCTGGTGAACGCAGTAACCGGGTCATTGCAGCAGATTTCAATGCAAGACACCCTACGAGACCACCCATCTCCCATGCTACAGTTATACAGTTAGCAAACTGCTTGCTCGTGAAACTGGTTCAGTGTTGGATTTGCCAAAATGTGGACGCAAGAAAACTGTCACTAATGAAGAAACATCAGTGGCTGTCCTAGCTTCATTCAGCAAGAGCCCACAGCGTAGCACTCGCCGCATGTCACTGGAGAGTGGCATTAGTCGAACATCCCTTCGGCAGATATTAGCTACTCACAAATGGCACCCTTACAAACTCCAGCTACTGCAGTATGTCAATGAGGATGACCCAGATCGGTGCACAGAATTTGCAGAATGGGCAAAAGAAAAATTGGAACAGGACCCTCAGTTCACGCAAAAGATTTTGTTCAGTGATGAGGCAAACTTTTATGTGAATGGTGAAGTTAACAAACAAAACCACCGCTATTGGTCTGACACTAACCCACATTGGATGGATTCCTCCAAGACTGTTGGAACAACAAAAGTGATGGTTTGGTGTGGTATATGGGGTACAACGCTAGTGGGTCCATTCTTCACTAATGGAAACCTCAAGGCCACTGGATATTTGAAATTGCTACATGATGATGTGTTTCCCTCTTTATGCACTGAAGCTGGCACGTTCCCTGAGTTTTTCCAGCAAGATGGTGCACCACCACATTATGGGTGCCAGGTCCGAGCATTCCTAGATGAACAGTTTCCTGGAAAGTGGATTGGTCATCGTGGGCCAGTTGAAGGGCCCCCAAGGTCTCCCGATCTGACCCCCTTAGACTTTTATCTTTGGGGTCATCTGAAGGCAATTGTCTATGGTGTGAAGATACGAGATGTGCAGCACCTGAAACTGATACTGGATGCCTGTGCTGGCATTTCTCCTGCGGTGTTGCTATCAGTGTGTGAAGAGTGGGAGAAGAGGGTTGCATTGACAGTCCAACACAATGGGCAGCACACTGAACACACATCACAAACTTGTAAATAACTCATGAAAGAATAAAGTTACGTTGAAACCAAGCACACCATTGTTTTTCTTGTGACATTACCAATAAGTTTGATGTGTCACATGGCCCTCTTCCTATTGAAAAAACAAAAGTTGTATCCAAGATGGCCGACTTCTAAATGGCCACCATGGTCACCACCCATCTTGAGGAGTTTGCCCCCTCACATATACTAATGTGCCACAAACAGGACTTTAATATCACCAACCATTCCCATTTTATTACGGTGTATCCATATAAATGGCCCAACCTGTACTTGTACTGTTTTCAGGCTTTAACTGATGGGCTGTTGATTTTTTTTTCAGTGATCAGACTTCTTTGGAGAATGGTAAAAATTAAAAATGCAATCAAAGACCCAAAGGTACCAGTTCATGGCTTTGTAATTTACTTCAAGTATAAAAAATAACTCCTCTTATCATATAAAAAAAAATCACAAAGAGTTCATTTATAAACCTGTCATCAAGGTGAAACCTATTCAAACTCACGTATCTGAAGGCAGAAGACCTTGTTGGTCCATAAATCTGAGAGCTCTAAGGACTCAGCAGGTAAAGTTTAGCCACTGTTCCGAACTTGTTTCGATCAAACAATCAAGTTTTTGTTCTTGTCTCTGGGACGAAGCTAAACGTGTCAGATCCACTTGATTCACTCTGCATCCTGGAGAATGAAGTGATTTCTATCCCGAGTCAAAAGCATCTTTGGAACAGCTCATTCCTTCTGCTGTCCATGACTCCACAGGCTGGAGGCTAGCTGGTCACGGGGACCTGGACCTGCTATGATGGCAGTTCCTCCTCTGCAGCAGCAGTCGGGACATTGATGTTTGGGTCGTCGTCAACCTGGTAACACTTTCCCAGGTTCTTAATAATGTTAAAGTTGGACCGGGCCGTTTCTGCCAGGCTGTTTTCCAAAATCCAACCATCTGATTCCGACTCTGGATCACCCAGCCGGAGAACGTTCTCCATGGCCGTCTGCAGATAACGGACACCTGTCAGAACCAGCAGCTGGTGAAAAAAGGAAATACAGTATGTTTAATCAAGTTTAGACTTCAGTCACAGTGGAGACCACAGTGTGACCAGAAGTATTGTGACTGTGTGCCCCCATCTTGTGATCTCCCTGCCTTTAACATGGTTGCTTTTAAGACACTGAAACTGCTCAGTGTTAAATCTGCAATAAGAGCGTTAGTCTGCTATGGGGATCTTGATTGGATGGGGTCAAGCTGACACTTTTGGTCCCACCTTTTGTAATAATCCAGTGATTAAGGGTGGTAAAACGGTGTGCACATCAGACTGGTATTACTGTACGAAGCTAGGGTCAGACCACATGCTCTCACCCACAGAATGAGCCGAATGTAAATGTGACAAAATTATCATTTATAAACATATAAACACACAAGAGCAGTCAGTTCATTTTATTAACCATGAGCAGTGTTAATCTGTGGCTCAAAAATAAGGGTATAAGAAACACACTCAGTGCAAGCTCGGGATTTACTTCTGTTTTTCTCCAAAAACAACGAGATGAGGCTGAAGGAGGATCAATATGCTCATGATATCAGGGAGAACTCTGCTGATATAAGCTGCTGGGACTGTGCAAGGTCCTGAGATCTAAGTCTCAGGTGAAGCTCAGGATTTATCCAAAAGAGCTGCACGATCACTAAATGAAAGTTGTGTAGAACAGCTGACCTGTGAGGTGAACATTATTTACTGTCAGATCCTAAGGCATCCCTGAGTTCATCAAGGTACTCTTGTTGCTCACATCATTTTTTCTGCAGTGATGGAAACTGAATTGGAGTTCTGTACCCAGGCTCTTGTCTCACATCCGCAGTTAGAAAAGTGCCATGAGGGTGTCTCTGAAAAAACGCTACAGGAATCGTTTGGTGGCTTTCCAGCTGATGCTCGAGCTCCTGTGAAAAGACACTCTCTATTGGTGCTGCTCCACTTCCTCACTTTCATTGTTGGACTCTACCAGCGCAGCTATGCATGAGCCAGAGTACAAAATGATCCATCTTCATCTGATACAAGGCCGTCATCTTCCGAAACCAGCTGATTTACATTCTGTTACTTTAATAGGCTCTCACATTCTTTGGATTAGATTAGTTTATATTTGATTTGCATGTTTACCTCAATATTTGAAAATTTAGCCACATTTAGTGAACATCTGAGATTAGATCATGGCATATATCACAGAAAGTGAGTCTCCTTTAAAACCACAGAGGTCCACGATGGTGGCTTTGCAGATCTTATTGGGGTTTTAAAAAATCTCTTTTTATGGAGCTGATTTGTAAACCTCTGTGCTTTCACTTCTGTTCTGTATGAACCGACGGTTCTAGTTTCAGCAAAATCACCAGTACCTCAAAAAGCCAGATGAGCAGCACGGTGAGGCCGATCGACTGCATGATGCCGGTGTAGTGGTCTAGCAGGGCCTGTCGGCAGCCCCGCCTCCACAGATTCAGCTGCTGGCTTTGCTTGTCTTGGGTCGAGCTGGTGCTGAGATGGTGCTGGATGCAGGGCCAAGGGGAGAAGGTGCTGCAGCAGCTAAAGGGAACACCATCCATCAGGTACTTCCCCTCCACATTACTCCTCATACGACTGAAAGGGAGGAACAGGAACTGTTGCTACTGCATGCAGAGCAGTTAGTCAGTCAATCGTTTCACTAGCTGGGCCCACTTCCTCATTTTAGGTTTGGCAGCACTTTTTAGTAGATAAAGGCAAATGGCTTAATCAAGAATTGAGCTAAGGTTTGGGGAAGGCCTCGATTGAGACTGTCGGTGTCAGGGCTCTGTGTGCGGGCAGGTGGAGATGTGGATCCAAGTGCAGGACTCTCAGACGGAAATATAACTGAAAACCACAGCTTTATTGCTGGCACCAACAAAACAGAAACCAAACATGAACACACTAACTGGAACACACTAACTGGAACACACAGGCAGGATCTGAGGGTACGACACGACACTGAGCACAGCAAAACACAGGGCTAATATACACAGGGTGGTAATCAGCGAATGGGCAACAGGAGGGAGACACAGCTGGGAGAGATCAGGGTTAACGAGACGGGGGGAACCAAGCTGCACACACTAACATAAGACAAAGACTTTCACAATAAAACAGGACACATGAATTACTAAACAAGCATGCAGACTTTACACTGAGAGACAGACAGAGAATGACACATGGAACCTGAACTAAACTAAACGTGAGATATAACTGAGAACAAATCCTTAAGCACGGATAAACAGAAACAAGAAATAATCATCATCACTACGAGAATAAGAAAACAATCCATGAAGCAGAATTAAACCGAAATATAATAAACTCAAAATACTGGGTCCAACGGACCCAGAACCGTCACAGTGGGTGGCTCCCGGGCCTGGCAGATCACCATTTACTAATGAGAAGTGAAGAGGTGAAAGAATTGGAAAAAGGGGAGGGAGGGTGGGATTATTGAATTAAATTCAATACATGTTGCAGCTGTTTCTAAGTGATGTTTGTATGCTGTTTGTGGAGTCATGATCTTCCAAGGGATCTCATGATCAAATTTAAAGAAACTAAAGCTGCAGAAACAATTATCACATGTTTTTATCAGAATGATTGATAAAGTTTCTGTCATTGCTAACTTATAACTTATGTTTAATAAGTTATCTGAAGTTATTTGACTGGACCCTATTGGTTAATCCTAATTAATCTATGACACCTGACCTCTGTAGCGTACAGGCTTAACTGCATTAGACCAGTGGCCTAAATCCTTCAGGGGTCAGTCTGCTTACTGTCTGTTGGAAGAGAAACACCCACATTTCCACATAGGTGTTCTATAAACAGGCCTTCAGTTAGAAATAATAAAGTCAGGGGAAGCAGTGTGAACTGTGTGTGAACAACTCACACTGCTGGTAAATAAAAGACTAACTAAACAGACACACAATCAGTCAATGCAGCATCTAATGAAACTTTATTTTAAAGTTGCAGTCGGTCATTTTTAGAAGTTTTTAATAGAAAAAAAGTCTTCATAAATATATACTGATTAATGCGTAATTCCGTCTTCCAACAAGCTGATGCCCTCTGACTCCTCTGACTCATCGACTCTTATCAGACTCTCTTCCAGAGTAAATGGACCTAGACACCGCCGTGTTGCCCTGCCATCTTGAATGCAGTGGCTAAGAATGACATGGCCGTCCCACCTGCATGATGACAATGGAACAGACCAGCCACATAGTACCACAGTTACATTTAATTTATAGATCACAAAGAAAATAAATGTCTTTTTCCTTGTCCCTTATCTCCACCTCATCCCTCTTCCTCCTCACCACAAACCGTATCTTGCTAATTAAAGCCAGGGCTCTGACACATAAAAATGTGCACGAACACACTTATTTATTCCTAAAATTGTCATCCGACTAAACAACAACAACAACAGCCGGTTATAAACCAACATTAAAACAAATGTCCCAAAAATCAAACAGTTTGATTATATTCTCATATGGTATGAGAGTTTATTTGCTAAGTCTCCAAGCCTGAAAACATTAGATCAGCCTTGAAGAAAGTTTCCCAAACACCAGCTAACAGAGGCTAACAGCAGCATTTACCGACAGAAATGTTCAGCAGATCTTCAGCAACTCACCTCAGTATCACAAGTGAGCTCCTCTGACTCATCGACTCTTATCAGACTCTCTTCCAGAGTAAATGGACCTGGACACCAACAGCTGAGATAACAGCAGACTACACTCACTACAACTAATGGACATCCAGAGGTGTTTGTCCTACAGCAGCCACCACAGCTAGGATTATGCACTAAATAAATTGTGAGGGGTAAGAAAAAAGACCTCAGTTCAATCTGCTATCTACTGACATCTAGACTAATATTTTACATATTTTGAACTCTTAATGTACTATCTGATGTAATTTCTAAGATTTTCTACAGTGAAAGGGTTTGTGGAAAGTGTTACGTTATGTTTTGCACTAATACTGGGGGTTTTTCTGACAGACACCTTTAGGCGGGGTGTAGTTTTTAACCTGGTGCGCTTTGGTCTGATACACTCTACTGAAGGACCCTGTACCTGCTACCATATGATGCACATGGTAATTCACATGGTAATTCACAGTAATCAACAAACCCAGAAAGACTCAGCATGTCCTGCTCAACTTACTCTACCACAGCACTGCTGCTCATGTCCAGGTAGCGGCTGCTGATCCACTGGATGTGGAACCAGTCTCGGTATCCTGTGTTCCCACAGCACTGGAACTGGATCTGCAATAGGTCCACAGTTCTCTTCAGGTTGCAGCGGCCCGGAGTGTCTGTGTCTTTATAGTATCGCATGGCATTCCTCAGGCCCATAAACAGGGATTCCTCCATTTGACTGCGAATGCCGTAGCACATGAGCGCCCCTGCCAGGACGCAAGAGGTGAAGAAGAAGGTGCATATGATGTACGGCATCATCACCAGCTTCCAGCGCAGGAACTTGTTTGTGTCGGCACAGTCCAGGCAGATCTTGCCACCGAAAAAGTTGATGCAGCAGGCTGCTAGTCCTGTGGTGATCAGCATATCTGGCACATAGAGGATTCCCTGCTCCGACATCACTTCTTGCCATTTGTGAATCTCTACTCTGAGGAACAAGCCAAGGCCAAAGAGGATAGTTCCTGTCACTACAGAAATCCAATTAAGCAGCCAGAGAACCTCAGCTAGCTTCTCTCTCTCCACCTTGCTAAATGTCACCTTCCCAACTGCCATGACCGTTCTCAGGTTTCTGAGTGACTCACGGCTAAGAAGCTGCTAACATGGCCAAAAGGTGGCCACCCTCAGTGTGCATGAACACTTTTGACCACAAGGTGCTGCATAACAATCTACTGTCAGGCTGTCTGAGCTAAAAAGTTTATGTTCTACATAACAACATGACAGCATATTGTTTGTGCATATGCCTTTTTGTTTCAAAACTGAAACTTGTTTACAAATTAATATAATTTTAAGCCACCAAATTCATCATTCTCACTTCATTTGCTCACAGCTGAAGCTTCTAAAGGCCCACCGACTGAAATATTTAAGGTTGCACTTTTCATGAATATCAATCATTTATGATTGTTAAATGATTGATAAAACACAGAAAAACACAACAGGAGATAAGATGTACCACAATGTAAGGAGTGTTTTGTAAATCAATTGTGAGCGTGAATATGTAAAGACGAAGGCACAGAGCAATCAGGCTTTTTAGAAGCTGGTTGTGTGCACTCTGACTGGTTTCGAATCAGGCCTTCATTTCATCTCTTCAAAATAAGAAAAACTTCCCTTTGGACAAACAGTTCTGAGAACTAGTCTAAACTAAGGTGTTTGGATCTTGCTGTCATGAACCATCAGGCAGATGGGGTATGGTGGCTCAATTGTGAAGTCCACACAGGTGCGAGAGGTTCAGAGGTCAGAGGTCAGGCTTCAGTGAGGACTTTTCTTTAAATGAAAGCTGCAGGATGGAGCAGGAAGGAGGCTGCTGCCCGCTGAGTGTCATAAGCAGCTTACAGAGATATTTTAGGCACTCCTGACTGCAGACCACAACTTGACATGATCAGCATTAGAGCACTGCGGGGAAGAAAGAAGGTCAGTTTATCAAAACTGGCACAAATACTAAGAACCACCATCATCAGAATCCCAGCTGTGTGATTCCCAGAGGATTAAGAATCATATAGACACACCCATTAGCGTTGACTTAGATGAAATAACTCCAACTTAGGTCTAACTGATGCTTTTACACTGCACAAACAAAGACAGATGTAAACATCTACTAATCCAAATGTTCTTTCTTTTGTCTGCCGAGGTCCATGAATGCTTTCCAAAGCATAAGACTATACATTTCTACAACATGCACGAACTGAAGGCATTTTTTTTCTTTTCATTATTATAAATCAGAAGAAAGTGCAAAGATGAGACGAGCTAAGGATGCTAGCTGTCAGGCAGCACATATACACTTATCCAATCAGCCAATACTATGCCCACAATACAACACATGGCAAAATCTTTACCTTGGGTAGTGAAATCTAACACCTGCTGCTAGTCCATTGTCGTGCTGATCTCCCGCTATCCCGGAGCAAGGTGAGCTCTGACACAAAGCAAATATTGAAGCTGAGAAGAGCAATTTTGAAGTGCCTGTTAACTCACCATCCTGTACTTCTAATCCCCTTACAGATAATCAGCTGTAATAAGCTGACACAATCTCCAACCCTCGACTCACCAGCTAGGCCTTCAGCAGAAAGACACATCCACTCTTTAAATCATGCTGATCTGAACATATTGCAAGAGTATATTAGGAGGGAGGGGGAGAGCAGATGATGGAGTAGAGATGAGGAGGATGGGGTCAGTTAAGCTCCTGTGGAAAAGATAGGAGAAGGGAGTGTATACGGTAGTGACATATTTCTTAATAAGTAAGTGGTTTAACCCTATTTGCTAATATTATTTAATTCAACATGTTTTACACATAATCACCTGTTATTTGTGAGGGATGGACACGTTTGGGGATAGTTGGGATGACGTGTTGCTTCAGGTTATATTCATTCAGAAAGTTTAAAGCTTTTCAGTTTCTTTGTACAAGTGGTTGTATTCCTCTAATATCCAATCTTTTTCTGTGAAACTCCACAACAGCATGAAATTAGGAAATTCAAGGACTCCGTGCTGTGCAACTTGTAGACTTTCCTAACAGAAATTTGTGTCATGAACATAACTGTCACTATCAGTTTTCAATCATCCTATTTTGTTTTATTTTAACTGCAACCAAACAGAAGACAGCATTGACTGTAGCAAGCACAACTATCAGCATCCTCATGTACAGACATGTGTAGACATATGCTCCAAATCATAATCCCCAGAGTTTCTCCTTTAGTCAGCGATCTCTCTGACTAAAGGAGAAATTGCGCGAAGCACCTAAATAAACACATGAACTCAGATTCACATCACTGCATCTCAGTTTATTGACGTAGCATACATGATATGAAGATAGCCTGTTACATTAACTGCAGGTAAAAGATGCTGAAGAAATACATGCACAGTGAGAAAAATATGTTTATTCAAGGCTGATTAAAAGGAAGCAAGCTGATCAAAGCCTTTACTACAGACTAACAAAACAAAGCATTTAATGATGTAAGCACACGCCATCAGTACCTTCAGTGAGAATCTGTAGAATGTAGAAAAGTCACTGGTTTATACAAGCACAATAACATGAACACAAATGATGTTTTTGGCTTAAGTCATTCTGAAAACTTGGTTAACTGTAAAAAGGAGAAAAATATTAACTCTTCCCAACCCAAAAATTACAGGTACCGTTAGGGTTCTTTGAATTAATAGATTTGAATAACCCACTAAGTAAGTAAGTAAAACTTTATTTTTATAGCACTTTTCACAGACAGATGTCACAAAGTGCTTCACGAGAGAGGTAACAAAAACACAATATAATCATAAATACATCATAAACGCCCCGCTCTAATTAAAGGTATGACACCACAATATCACTGTAAAAACTACACCTTCATTACTATGATTTTTAAGGTTCATTCATAAAAACTTTCTCCAAACAAACTATTGAAGAACTGAGATTTCTGCCACACTGTGAAATAAAAAAGGCTGGAGAGTCTAACATGAATAATTAAGAGGCTTTTAGAAATCTTTACTGTCTATGAATCCAGGTGTTAGCTATAGAAATGCACAGCAACTGACCAGTATAACCATAAATTATATCCACACTGGTGAATGCACCATCTGTTTTTCATATGTGTCTTGATCTATTATTATAGGTCATCGATCTGTCCATGTCATTCAGGCAGAGACCATGCTGTGGAGACACTCTATGTAGACCCACAGCATCTTCTCACACAGTATAACACACAAAAATAAAATAGAATAAAAATGAAATAGAATATAAAAACAGTAAAACGTGGCAAAAAAAAGTTTCACATCTGTTTTAATAGATTTTAACAGAATATCCTGAGACGTCAGAATGAAAGTAGACCAGTTACTTTCTGGCCGTTGTCCCCTTCTGGCCGCCTGTGCCTCAATTTTATTCTGCAACCTAGACATCCACATTACTCACACTCTCACATAACACATACATATAGGGCCTTGGGGGTGGGCATGTTTTACAGCATCCAGAGGATGGTCGGTGTATTCCAACCCACTTCTGGCACTGGTGCCCTACCCTCAATTTTAAATGCATATAGACACTAAGGGTTTTCGGGAGGAGCCGTGCTGCTCTCTGAGAGGAAGCAAGTACCATGCTCTCCTGTGTTTTAAATGCACTTTAGAACAGCACACAGCAACACTACATATGAGCGGGCGTAGGGAGGTTTGGGGTCTTCACTCACCCCGGTTCTGTTAGCCGTCAGGGCTGGGGGGCTGGGAGGAGGTGCTGGCCATCAGATTGGGGTCTGGGATGCGGGGCCTCCCTGCTACTGCAGATAAGGAGGTGGTCCGCTTGCCTCCATCCCAGAGAGAAGGGTTACATCTCCTGGGTTTAGGTGCGGCTTGCCCCTCTGGGGGCGGGGGTACCTGGACCTGGGATATAGAGTATGTTTGGGGAGTGCGACTGTCTGTGCAGTGTCTATTTGTGTCTGTCTACACATTGGGTGAGTGCCGAGTATTTGGTTGTGCATATGGGGGTGGGAATGCATGTTTGTGTCCGCGTGCGCCTGTTCGTCTGTGTCTATATGTCAGGTTGGGTCTTAGACTCAACCTCTCTGGGTACATCTCAGGCCCTCCAAAGTACGGAGGCCTATCTCCCCTCACCACACCCCCTGCCGGTGGCTGATGCCCTCAGACATTGGTGTGTTGGTGGTCCTTGTCGTCTTGGGCTGGTCGCTCATTTATGTACCGGCTCACTCCTGGAGGCCGATTGGCGGGGCCTGGCACCTGTGGCCCGCCTGGGCCCCTTCCGGGGGATGGGATGCCCTCAGGCCTCTGGCCTCTGGGCCTGAAGCTCGGTCCTCTCTGGCACAGCTGGTTGCCGACAGAGCCCGTGGGCACGCCACTGCAACCCCCTCTGGCCTCTGCTCCGTAGCTGCTGGGTGACCTCTCGTTTGGGGCTCTACTCAGCTCTTCCCAGGAGGGTGGCACGGTTTCCCCCCTTTTGGTGGTCCTCCTCGGGTCCTTGTATTCTGGGGCCTCTGTATATATGGGGCCTGGATCTCCTCCATACCTGCTTCATACCCTGGTGGACGGGGCTGTGGCTCCCCACACTCCCTAGCAGATCGTTACATGGAGAAACCTTTGGAATACATGCATGCTGATCCACACAGGTATGCACACAGGTGTACACACGGGTGTTCACAGACACGGACTACACCTTTCTTGGCTGCTGCCTCAAAGCACATTGTGCGCTGTCTATCTTGTGTGCTGCACAATAGCGTTTAATATTTAGTATCTTCTGTTATCTACTGCTAGCTAATTTATTGTGATGGCGCTGTTTTTATTATGTTGCTCTTTTTTTGTTTGCTTTCTCTTCTGTTTTTTTTTTTTCTCCATACAGGTAATCCAGGTGTTTTGTTTGTTTTTCTTTCTTTCTTCCCCCCTTTCTCACCGTCTCTTCTCCCCTCTGGTTTTCTTTCTCTCCCTCTCTTTCTTTCATTCTTTCTCCCTGTTCTATCCCCCAGTCATGTCTGTCCCGTTTGTAGCAACCGAAAATAAAATAAATTCATAATTATAATAAAGGTCAATCAAATGGACCAATATGGCGAGGCCATGATGATCCACTTGGTAAAATAAATCCGCTTGGCATCTTTCTTGGCCTTAAGACAACAATTCTGATGGCTAAAGATCCAAATGGGACACACACAAAAAAAAAAGAAAGTAGACCAGTTAGGATTAGCATCATAGCCATCAAAGCCATCATAAAAAAAATATTTGTAAAAGCAGGGAGTCATTACATTTGTATGTTATAATGTACAGTACATTTCCTATGATAAACATGTGTATGGCGTTATTTTTATGCCACTATTCTGAGCGCACGTAAAAAACATTTGCAGGTGCAAGTGTTGCATTTTGAGGAGAAATTTATTTTGAATGAAGAAAAGCTAAATTTAAGTGAACAAAATTCATTGCTGCTTGCAAAAAATGTATTTCAGTGTTTGCTATTATCCATACACACACACAATAGCAGCCTCTCTCTCTCAGTTTTTGTATTTGCGCTTGCTCGTAAAACATTAGAGCACTTATGCAAATATGTGATGTCTTGATAAATCGAGCAGATATTTGAAGTTTACACAGCACCATTCTCGCATGAAAATATCTTAAAAGTTTATTTTGTGACCCAGAAAGAGTAATATTTCAAACTCCGCCACTCTGTGTTCCTCCGCCACTGCTTCGTTTGAGTTTTGGACGAAATGGATTCTGGAATATTGCATTTCGTCATTTTGAGCTGATTGGAGACCAAAACAGCCAATCAGATTTTTTTGCATCCACATCTGTGATTGGCTGGTTTTGTGGCACAAATATAACGGTGTACAGAAAGAGTTGAACGCGCACAGGCAGAAATGTTGAGAGTGCAAGCAACACATTGTAAGCAAGCGCAATTGCAAAAACTGAGCGAGAGGCGCTGCTATTGTGTGTGTGTATGGATAATAGCAAACACTGAAATACATTTTTTGCACACAGCAATGAATTTTGTTCACTCAAATTTAGCTTTTCTTTGCTCAAAATAAATTTCTCCTCAAAATGCAACACTTGCACCTGCAAATTTTTTTCACGTGCGCTCAGAATAGTGGCACAAAAATAACACCATACATGTCTGTCAACTGCTGGCAAGTTTGTATTCACAGCCCCTTCCAATACTGTCATACATGTCATGCATTTATGACCATGGGGTAAAAAAAAAAAAAAAAAAAAAAAAAAAGGATTACATTATTTTCAGCTCTTTGGTAGGACATTCATTCATTCACCACCAAACGTCTGGTGACCACCTCTCTGTTATGCAGAATCAGTAGGAGGGTAACTGCTACATGGTCCTTTGGTTTATAGTCTGTGGTGTGCAGAGTGAAAACCACCATCAGCAGTAGTTTGCAGTCAGGAGCAGACTCTCTCCTACAACTCACACAGAGATGCAGTGGACTCATATGACCAGAACCCAAACCCGAACCCAAAGGCAGGGTAGACTGGTTCGGTGAATGTGGTGTGGAAGGTGTGCAGGAGGGACAGTTTTTCCGAGCAGACTCGGTAGAAGGACACAGTACCAGCAGGACAGTCCACATACACTGCTATTCTTTTAGGTAGAGTAGCACCATAGGGAAGATAGACAACATGTTCTCTCTTGTTGTGCCAAAAAGAATATTTCTCTTGAGTGCAGATTAGACTCCAGCACTGGTCATTCCACCCGAGCCTGCAGTCCGCACTGTTCCCTTTCCTGCTGATTCTTTTGTACGTCACTGCTATGACAACTTGCCCTTCCCTCTCCACCTCCCAGTAACAACGACCAGTCAGACCATTTTTACACAGCACCTGCCAGCAGCAGTAGTCAAACCTCTCTGGATGATTTGGATAGGGCTGTTCCTCTTTCACCACAGTCACCTTCTTGTTGTCGTCAGACAGTTTGAGGTTTCTGTGCGCTGTATTTGGATCCAGTTCAAGCCCACAGAAATCTGAAAGAAACAACAGCACAAAGTATTATTCTATCATCCAACCACAGACTCACAAAACAAATATTTTTTGTTTTTTGGAGGTATGAGTGACCACATTTGAAGGTGGTTCGACACCCATCTGCTCCAGTCTGTGTGGCAAACAGTGTTGGGGAGTAACGGAATACATGTACCGCCGTTACGTATTTAGAATACAAAATATGAGTAACTGTATTCCGTTACAGTTACCGTTTAAAAAGGTGGTATTCAGAATACAGTTACTTTGTTGAAATAAATGGAATACACTGGGGTACTTTCCTGTTTCATTTTGTCGCGGGTCAGGACTGTTTGGGTTTTGTTTGACAGCTACGTTCTTTTGTTCCAGGCGGCAGCGTTACGGTTGCCATGGTTACAGGGCGACGCTCTCTCTCTCTGCGACTGTGTGTTTCCTGGGTGAGAGAGCGCCTTTTCGTTGTTGTTGTTGTTGTGCTAAGCTAACAGGCAGAATGCTACAAGCATAGCTCTAAAGAATGTAGCATCATGTTCAGTGTAGTCCGTGCTGCTGGGAGAATGGACTGCCATACACGTTATGTGTCTGTGAGCGCTAGGAGGGAGAAAAAGGGGAGTGGAAAGGTACGAGCAGTCATCGAGCAAAAACGGGAGCTGGAAGCATGTAAATATAATAATAACCACTGCAGCCAAGAAGAGTGCCTGACGAGCCCAGTTGTAAGTAAGCTATTAAGACTCGACTGTACACTGTGTTCGTGTTTTCCTCCGAAAACAACAAGTTCCGTTGGAGCAGCCTTTCAACGCCTCTCTCTGTCTGTCGCAAGAAAAGTTGACCCACACAACAAAGTAGAGCTATTTTTCGGCTACCAGCCGACAGGGACCCCGCCGTATTATGCTGGGCTTACACTGTGCGATTTTTTCAGTCGCGCGATTCAGCTCCTGCTCAAACTGTACGGTTGACTCGCAGGGGTTAGAAGTTCATAGGTCACGATGCAGGGTCTCACACTATACGGCCCGATGCTCTGATGCGACCTGAGTGCTCACACTGTGCGTCCATAAAAATGAAGGTTATAACAGAAATTCTGTCGCTCGCTCTCCCTCTCCGTCTTTCACTCACACAGACACACCACCACCATCAACTTTGCTAAATTGCTAATGAAAAACATTGGTCAGGCAGCTGTGATTGAGCAGCAGTGTCGATCCAACTATTTTCACGGTTGTTGTGGTCGTGATAATTTTGTGAGGCCACATCGAAAGGGCTCGGATGGTTCTACAGGTTGTGCCTCCATCGCTTGTGTCCAGATCACACGCTGCACTGCCTTGCTACGCCGTCTTTTTCGCTGACATTTGTGTTTGCGCGTGCGCAGTGTGGCAAACTGCGGTGACACCCTCACGACCAAGCGATTGATGATCGGGAGCTGGTCGTGAGGTGTCAATCGCTTCTCGTTACCCCACGTATACTACACGATGCACGACGCACGATGAAGGCCAAAATCGGGCCGATCGCCAAAACGATCGCACGACTCAAAAATCGGCTCAAAATGGGCCAAAAATCGCACAGTGTGAGCCCAGCATTAGTCAGAGGTCCCTTTACTACAGTTCGGAGTCGCGGACCTTCAGTAATAGTAATAAATCACACAGCAATAGTACATTCACGTTGTTGTAAAAAGCATGATAATATTGTAGCGGGTCAGGGCTGTTCGGGGTTCTGCTTGTACAGTTATGTTTTGTGTATGTTGCCATGGTGACGGGTGACGCCCTCTCGCTGCGACGGTTGTCGTGTCCAAATTCATGGGCTGCATTCTCCTGAGGCCGCATTTGTAGACCGATTACGTCACAGCGACGCGCCGAAGGCTGTCCAAATTCGTAGACCCCTCCGAATGCAGCCGACAAATGCGTGCTCCTTTTTCCGAATTTGAAGGATGGGTCGGGTGTGTCCTTCGTGGCCCACCATATCCCAGAATTCATAGCGTGGCCCAGCCAAGCTCCAGTTTCCGGCTAATGGCGGCCGCTACTAAGTTTTAAAAATTACTCTTATTAATCTTTCTGGGTCACGAAATAAACTTTTAACATATTTTCAGGCGAGAAAGTAGCTGTGTAAACATCAAATATCTGCTCGGTTTATCAAGATATCGCATCTTTGCTAAAGTGCTTCGACGTTTTCGGAGACGTCTGCTACCCACCAGCTCGATAGCTAGCCGGGAGCTCGAGGGTTACTGATGCGGCCGAGAATGGCACAACTCCCGGCACATCATTTTCAGATCACCGCGGACTTTCGCTGCTCGGGTTAAACGTTGTCAGCCGGTGATCAGCTGTGATCAGCTGATCACGGGGCCGGGGTTAAAAGAGAGACGCCACCCACCTGTTCGCCGCTCAGACATCATTCTCTTCGTGTCAGGAGCTCCGAAACTCTGCCGACGTCAGTCTCCGCCTGATTCAGCAACCGTGAGTGATTATCCCTTCAATCCTTTTTCTCTTCCCGGCTCCGCTCGCTCTCTGTCGGTAACGACCGTTCCGAAGCCACGCTTCGTGCACTGATCGTTACTAGAATAACTGCGTGCCTGCTCCAAACCCACCGCTAGCCTTCGCCGCGCTTGGGTCTAGCCAGCACGCCACACGGGCACGCCGAATTACTGTGTGTAACCCGCCCGGCCGTGACAAACGTAATATATAAGTCACTTAGACAACCTAAAAATGTTATTGTTGGGCTTTTTTCAGTGTTTTGTTTGTTCGTGAGTAAATCGGTTTGGCTGAGATTAAAGTTATTAGATTAGATAAAATAAAACTTTATTAATCCCCCGGGTGGGTTCCTCCTTGGTTTTTACACAGCTGACTAAACGTCAAACAGAAAACTGATTAAACAGAAGTGTGAGATGGCCGAGAGTTTACTCCAGTGTCCTGTTATATTTTAGACAGCAAGGAGCAGACGGCTGAGTTTATTAAACTCCGAGACAGCGGTGACGCTAATCAGAAGGCTAGACCATCCAATTTCACGGCCGTTTACTTCCGGCCTACCCGATCTTCTGAGGACCCGGCCCTCGTAGACCGCGAAGGCCGGGTCCTCAGGAGAATGCAGCCCATGAATTTGGACACGACCGGTGTGTCCTTCCGGGGTCAGAGGGCGCCCTATGTGTGTTGTGGTTGCCGCGCTGAGCAGTTAGCTAGTGGCAGTGTGTTCTTCTGCAAATGTAATAAACGGCTGTGCTCCCTGGCTAGCTCACGGGAAGCAAGACCAAACGATACCTCCGTCTCCTCCTTGTCTGAACTCGCCACAATATATTAAGTAATCCAAAGTATTCAGAATATGTTACTGTCATTGAGTAACGTAACAGAATAGGTTACAGAATACATTTTGGGGCATGTATTCTGTATTCTGTAATGGAATACATTTTAAAAGTAACCTTCCCAACACTGGTGGCAAATACCCTTGGGCAAGATACTAACCCCAAGTTGACCGATCAGAGTAAGAATATGTGTGAATGTTAGATAGGACTTACATAGAAAGAGCATAGAATATGTGGGAAAGATAGGGTAGAAAAGCACTGTTTAAGAACCAGTCCATTTACCATTTACACTGACACAGACATCTGCTATTTGGTGATATGTGAAATTACAATTCTAGAAATTCATTCATCAAAACTGGAGCTCATACTACTTGAACAGTGAGTTAGTAAAACTAACCACACAGCCGCCATATTATTTGTCAGATAATTGCATTAAAAATGCTGCAAAAGGCACAAACATAGCCAAAATATCCAGTTTACGGACTCCAATTAGCTGAAATGAATCCTAACAGACTATTGACCATGACTAAACAGTGAAGGAGGTCATGACCCTAATACTGCAAAGCTGGTTTTTGCAGATTAGTTCCTCTTTACATCATAGGAAAATTGAAATTTTAATATATGAATGTTTCTTACACTTCCTCAGACCAGGTTTCAGTCGCTGTTCTCCACAATGGTCCAACCTGAGGGAGGAAAAGTCGAAAAATAATTTATTTTCTCATTTATTTATTTCTACTGTTGAGTTTTTAATAATAATTTATTATTTAGGGCCCCATTTATGGAACGCCAGGACTGCCATAATGAATTAATTAAATACACCATTAAATAATTAATTAAATGTGGCAATATTTAATTAAAATTGGAATTAATTAATTAAATAAATAGTTATGACACATGTAATTAATTAATTATTGACACATTTAATTAATTATTTATGTATTTCACATTTTAATTAATTAATTATTGACACATGTAATTAATTAATTATTGACACATTTAATTAATTATTTAATGATATATTTATTTATTTCATTTTGGCAGTCCTGGCGCCTGGCTCTCATCTTGAAATAATTTTATCTGTCAGCCTCACCCATCAAACTTAGGGGGCGGGGTTAACGCTGATCGAGTCAAAACCATTGCTTTGGCCTGGTGGCCATTGTTTCTAGCACACAACAACCGGCATGTGGAAGCTAACAGAACTGAGTTTTGAAAAACTCTGTTTGTGTGTCACCAAATACCGTTTTAATATTTTTTTTTTTTTAGCCGAGAATGTAGTGGTTTAATCTTCATGTGTCTGGTCGGTTTGTCAAGATACAGCCTCTTTGCAAAAGTGTTTCGATGATTTCGGAGATGTCTGCCCAGTCTCACGGCAAAGCGTGGGATAGACCCGTTCGCCTCGCAAGCAATCCCACCGACAAAGCGCAGGCCCCGGTACACAGCTGTAGTAACCCCCGCTGACTTCTTTTACTGAGGTTATATTTATCGGTGTTTTATTTCCTGATGTTCTTATGTAGGGCTGAACGATTATGGAAAATAATCTAATTGCGATTTTTTTTTTGCCCCAATATTGCGATTGCGATGCGATATGCGATTATTTTTTAAGGTCTTTGTCTTCTGTATTATTAAACAAAGACAAGCAATACATCATATAGTATGGCCAATACTATATTACATTAATTTTAAACTGTTCTTTCCTGGAAGACAGACCTCTGTTATGATGACATGAGGTGATGCATGAATTGATGACTGACATTTTTATTTAACTTCTTCAATCACAACAGTATATTTGAACATACACAATAGTTTATTTTTAGCTTACAAACATCTGAGCATAAAGTGCTGACAAGGAACTGGTGTAAACATTAAAATGAAAGTCAGTACAATGTGCAGATTGCAGAAATATACATAAAAAAAAATCAGTGGCTTTACCACACTCAGTTTTTCGACATCTGTGAACTACTAGACAGTCATTCAATTAAAAAATAATATTAAATAAATAAAACTAATAAATAAAAAATACACACATCTTACTGATCTCTGCAGTCAGTAACATTACACATAAAGTGCAAACATAATAGCAATTGTATAAACACACACACAAACACGCCTTTAAAATTTAAAGGCGTGAAATTGGACGGTCTAGCCTTCTGATTAGCTAATCAGAAGGCTAGTTCTGATTAGCGTCACCGCTGTCTCGGTGGAGTTTAATAAACTTGGCCGTCTGCTTCTTGCTATCTAAAATATAACCAGACACTGGTGTAAATTCTCGACTGTCTCATACTTCTGTTTAATAAGTTTTCTGTTTGACGTTTAGTCAGCTGTGTGAAAACCAAGGAGGAACCCACCCGGGGGATTAATAAAGTTTTATTTTATCTAATCTAATAACTTTAATCTCAGCCAAACCGATTTACTCACGAACAAACAAAACACTGAAAAAAGCCCAACAATAACATTTTTAGGTTATCTAAGTGACTTATATATTACGTTTAACCCGAGCAGCGAAACTCCGCGGTGATCTGAAAATGATGTGCCGGGAGTTGCGCCGTTCTCGGCCGCATCAGTAACCCTCGAGCTCCCGGCTAGCTGTCGAGCTGGTGGGTAGCAGACGCCTCTGAAAACGTCGAAGCACTTTTGCAAATATGGGATATCTTGATAAACCGAGCAGATATTTGATGTTTACACAACTACTTTCTCACCTGAAAATATGTTAAAAGTTTATTTTGTGACCCAGAAAGATTAGTATGAGTAATTTTAAAACTTAGTAGCGGCCGCCATTGCTGGAAACTGGAGTTTGGCTGGGCCGCGCTATGAATTCTGGGATATGGTAGTAATTTGGACAGCCTTCGGCGCGTCGCTGTGACGTAATCGGTCTACAAATGCGGCCTCAGGAGGATGCAGCCCATGAATTTGGACATGTCCAGAGTATAATCGCAGCCTTTGCGGTTAGAAAATTGCACTTGATCATGTCGCGATATTATCGCAAATGCGATATATCGTTCAGCCCTATTCTTATGTGTCCTACATGTTTCAGTCGCCAATTCTGAATTATAACTAACATTAAAAACATGTTTAAGGAGGAGAGAGAGCAAATAAATCTGTTTAACATCTGATCTTTGGGTTTTTGTTCAGTAATCAGCGTGACCTGTGTATAAACGCATAAAAGAGATAACGTTGGTGTTTCCGTCATGTAGTAACTGCTGGCTTTAACTGTACAAAGGTTGTTCGACACTATGAAACACATACAGACTTCATGATGTTCGGCTAATATTTTTATTGTGAATATTAATCATGCTGACCTCGCTCTGTACACCACGCAGCGAGGTCAGCATATCCACGATATCCTCAGCTCCATGAGTTAACACAAAGTTTCCCAGCTGACTATCTAACTTCCAACTATTCCAGAGACGTGAAAATATACAGCATAAAGAAAAGTGTAAGAGACTCAGCAGCAGATTAGAATAACAGTTATACATTTAATAAATCACCAAATGAATCCAAGAAATGAGCAAACCTGTTCCAACAATTTGAGTTTGTATTCCCTCAGCTGCAGACTCGCTGCTGTTTAAATGTTTGAAAAGGAAGATTAGATATAAAAAACGTCAAACATAGACTCAGTCTGCCTTCACATTTGATATGAGGCCAGCACGTATAGTGGCCTCAGCAGGCTATTACTGAAATACACGTGCTATATCATAAACTATGATATAAATAGGGAGGTCCTATTAACATGTTTAGTTTTAAAGGACACCTTCCTGCCTTTAGTCTCATTCATGAGCAGTATTAGTTTTCTTCTAACATCCAGAAGTCTGCACGATGTGTTTCATAGTTTGTAACAAGCCTTTGACAGGTAAACATAACATGACCGAAAAAGGAGGGAGAGAGAGAGAGAGAGAGAGAGAGAGAGAGAGAGAGAGAGAGAGAGAGAGAGAGAGAGAGAGAGAGAGAGAGAGAGAGAGAGAGAGAGAGAGAGAGAGAGAGAGAGAGAGAGAGAGAGAGAGAGAGAGAGAGAGAGAGAGAGAGAGAGAGAGAGAGAGAGAGAGAGAGAGAGAGAGAGAGAGAGAGAGAGAGAGAGAGAGAACATCAAACAGAAAACTGATTAAACAGAAGACTGATTAAACAGAAGTGTCAGACGGTCGAGAATTTACGCCAGTGTCCTGTTATATTTTAGATAGCAACGAGCAGACGGCCGAGTTTATTAAACTCCACCGAGACAGCGGTGACGCAAATCTGAAGGCTAGACCGTTCCGTTTCACAGCCTCACACTTCCGGCCTTCTCAGTCTTCGAAGGACCCAGCCCACGCAGTGTTGCCAACTCCTCAGTAAGGAAAATCGCTATTGGCTGTCCTAAAAGTTGCTAGAAGTCGCCAAATGATGTCATCGCCTAATTTGCATAATTGGTCATGCTAATGTAATTGTAACCTACGTTGTTGGAGAGAGAAATAACATCGTGGAAGACACATAAAGTGAGTAAAAAACATCCTAGTTAGAATTTATTTAGAACTACAAATTAAATTTCTTTTAGCAATTATTGTTTTTTAATGTCACAATTCCAACCCTGCTCCTTTATCTGGGCCTGGACCAGCAAAAGTGACCCGAAATTGGCACTCTGGTGGAGTTACTTTGTGTGTGAGTGTGTGTGTTTATAAGTAGTTTTAAACCTTGTGATCCACAAAACAGCATGACTGCGTTACAGTCAGTGCGGGAGCAGCGGCTTCGCTCATGCGCAATTCATTTGCAGTTGGGACGCACAGGTGTGAATGTCTCCTGCCCTGATAGCAGCTGGGGGAGGACTATACTCCGCCTGGGAGTGCTTTGGCACGGGCGAGGTGTCCAAGGCAGCACCGCTGCTTGTTGAGAGTAAGAGCGTGAAAAGAGCGTTTTCACGTCAAAAAGTCGTCATAAATAAGTCTCCAATAATAACAGAAAAAGTCACCAGATTTGTCGCTTTTTTAGAAAAAAAGTCGCTAAGGGGGTCTGAAAACTCGCTAAATATAGCGACAAAGTCGCTAAGTTGGCAACACTGAGCCCACGTAGACTGCGAAGGCCAGGTCCTCCGGAGGATGCAGCCGACGTTTTGGGACACAGCTTCTGTCTGTCTCTCTCATCATGGTCACCTAAATGCAGCGCACAGTAATGGCAGGTTTTGTAATAAGGCAGATCGCGCTAACATAATATGCACTGTTAGTTGATTATTTACCTGCCGAATTAACGGGAGAGGACATACAAACGTTACCGCTGCTGCTGGGTTGAGATTCATGAGTCCGGAGCAGAATTAAAAACACGACATTCATTTAAGGTCATCGCGTGTTTTGTGAGCAAATGCTTTTGCATATTCGTAGTGTTTCCTCCCTTAAATGAAATATCTACTATCTAACCGTTCTCGTAAAGTATAACCAAACTTTTGAGCGTTTGAGCCACTTAGTAAATGACACTCCGCAATGTGGTGATGTCATTCGGGGCGACTAGAATTGATAAGGGAATCGTTTGCAAAAATGGCAAACAATTCCAAGGAATTGAAACAGTGGGAACCGGTTCTCAACAAGAACCGGGTTTCGATACCCATCCCTATATACTGGTTTTCACAGGTTCATCAGGTCCACCTCAAAAGCGGTGAATATTAACATCAGTCCCTCATGATGCTTCAGTGAGACAATTGTGAGTTTAAACTTAATGGCGCACCCTGGTGGCAAGGTGGTTCACCATGAAAGATGAAGTGGCATTTCAAATTCAAATTTTATTTTATTTGTCACGTACACAGTCATACACAGTACGATATGTAGTGAAATGCTTGGACATTTGAGGGGCTTAGAAAGCTCAAGAACTCTTGAAATTTGGCCCACACCTCCAATGTGATGAAGACTTTCTTGTTATGTGATCAGCCATGTGAAGTCAGCCATTTTAAAATTAATGTGTAATTTTGGCGACATTTTCCCCTCTTTTCAGGCCTCGTACTTTGACAAACTCCTCCAAGGAATTTTAATCAGATCGAGATGATCTCCAGTGCAGGGAATCTAAAGACCTTTGTGATGTTAAATTGCGAAGCTTTTTACGTTTGGGGAAACGGGGTGGTCATGGCGGCACGTGGAGTTTCAATCACTCACCAAAAAGCAGTAATCTGCTGTCACTCAAAAACACAATATCCAATCTCTCCCAAATTTCACAGGCATGAGTCAAGAGTCAAGCTCGGAAATATTTGACAAGCAATTTATCAGTAATGGTTAGAGCGCCACCCAGTGGGATAACTATAATTATCATTGAACGAAATGAAATTTTAGCTGGTGGTTCTACGCATGAATTCCATCAATGTGACATCAGATCGGAAATGCTTGGTGTAGGTGGTGGGCATGGCTCGATGCGCTGGGGTGTGAGGGCCCTCATAACGCTGCTTGCAGCTTTAATTTCAATGTTGCTTCTATATTTTATATATTTGTTGATTATTATTATTGTTGGTGGTGGTGGTGGTGGTGGTGGTAGTAGTAGTATTAAAGTTCAATATTAAAATTCATTGTATTCCATACTCCGTGTTATCTCATTTTTGTTTGTATTAGTGAAGGCTACAAATGATCTTCTTATGGCCTCTAGAAAGAGAGACCATATTTCTCTCATACTCCCTCTCTTCGTTGGCTTTCTGTTAAATCAAGAATTGTATTTAAAATCCTTCTCTTCACATACAAGATCTTACTTCTTGTTCCTAGAGTATTTAAAAGTAGAATGGGAGGCAGAGCATTCAGGTTTCAGGCCCCTATTCTGTGGAACCAGCTTCCAGTTTGGATTCAGGAGGTAGACACTTTCTCTACTTTTAAGATTAGGCTTAAAACTTTCCTTTTTGCCAAAGCATATTACCCATGATGCACTGACATGTTTAAATAACTATTTATATTTTTTCAAAATAAATCCTGTTTACTTATCTCCAAAATATAAGGGCAGCATTTGGAGCAAGAAGTCATCACCAATATTGAGTGAAACCTCAGAGGTTTAATTATATGATTAATATTCAAAAGTATTTTAATTAGTAATTAGTAGGCTGCTAATTTTCTGTTCGTACCTGAGTGTTTCCAATTGGCATTGTCTATCCTTCAGGCCAAAAGAAAGGAGAGTCACGCCTTGGTCTCCTGGATGATTGTAGCTCAGGTCCAATTCTCTCAGATGGGAAGGGTTTGAACTCAGAGCTGAGGCCAGAGCAGCACAGCCTTGTTCTGTGACTTGACAGCCTGATAGCCTGAAATTGAGTCAGTTAATTTTTTCTGAAGTTACAAACTTCCTTACAAATTTAGGTAACAGATATTTGAAAATGACACAAATAAGAAAATGAAAAAGATAGCAGATAGTACCTTTGTATACCACTGTACTCCACAAGTAAGTCCAGTTACATTATTAATAAATCAAATCAATCAAAGAAATGAAATAAAACTACATGAAAGTTGTCCAATTTGATGATAAAAATCATAAAGTAATATGTAATGTCACTTCATCATTTATAAATGAGGAAACTGTGGAGTCCTGACCTAAGAATTTGAAGTACACAGTGATTACTCTCCAGTCCAGCAGATAAAAGTTGTACTCCTGAATCCTGCAGGTCATTGTTGCTCACATCCAGTTCTTTTAGATTTAAGGACTGTGTGCTGATAACTGTAGAAAGAGTTTCACAGCTTCTCCATGACAAGTTACAGCCAATCAGCCTGTTTATAAACAAACCATTAGACATGTTAAAATAACAATGATTTTTAAATTAGCACAAAAAGACAGACAGAATTGATGCAAATCAACATCAACTACAGATTGACACTTTTTCCCATAAGGCCAGTTAAGTCTGGATAGTTTTTTTTTTTTTTACCTTAATAAATTCAATTAGCATTTAAAAACCTGCAGATCTTTTTAGCTTTGTCTGATATAAAAATGTGTTTGATGATCTCAAATATTTAACTAATACTAAAAAACTAAACTAAAACTAAAACAATAGCCCACAAAACCAAAGAGAAATTAAGACATGTATGCAACACTGTATGTTGCAATCAAGAAGAAATTTGAATAGTAATTAAATTTACCAAGACTAAGAATAAAATATGCCGCGAAACATAGACGAGCATCAGCCAACACTAACATTCCTGACCTGAGAGTTTCCAGTTGACAATGTGGACCCTCCAGTATGGTAGAAAGCATCTTCACTCCTGAATCTTCCAGGTTGTTACTGCTCAGGTCCAGCTCTCTCAGACAAGAGGACTGGGAGCTGAGCACTGGAGACAGAATTTTTACACTTTTCTCTGACAGGTTACAAGAACTCAACCTGCAAAATTAAACAACAACAGAGAAAACCATTGAAAACATATTTTAAAATCATCATATGAGTATCAATAGTAGCTAACCAATGACTTTTAATAGATATCACAGCACTTACAAAGCTTTGTTGGAGGCTTTAACCACAGGCAGTAGCTTCAGAAGAACCTCCTCTGAAGCTGAATATTTCTTCAGGTCAAAGACATCCAGATTTTCTGATGATAATAATATGAAGACTAGAGCTGACCACTGAGATGGAAATAGATCATTCGTGTAAAGATTTCCTGAACTCAATGACTTTTGGATGTCCTCCAATAGAGAATGATCATTCACTTCATTCAAACAGTGAAACAAATTGATGCTTTTCTCAGAAGGGAGACCATCATCAAGCCTTTCCTTGATGTACTGGACTGTTTCCTGTGAGCTACTTCCTGTCTTTCTCAGTAGGCCTTGTAAGAGAATCTGATTGGTCTCCAGTGAAAGACCCAGAAGGAAACGGAGGAACAAGTCCAGGTGTCCATTTGGGCTCTGTAAGGCCTTGTCCACGGCCCTCTGGTGGAGATTAGATTTACTTTTTGAAAATCTAGAAATCCAGGATGATTGTTGGAGTTCGTCCAGCAGATTGAGTCCAGAGCTGAAAAAGGTCATATGGACATACAGAGCAGCCAGAAACTCCTGAACACTCAGGTGGATAAAAGAAAACACTTTGTCCTGGCGCAACACTCTCTCCTCTTTAAATATCTCTGTAAAAAGTCCTGCATATACTGAGGCACTTGTGACATTGATGCCACAGTCTTTCAAGTCTGATTCATAAAAGATCAGGTTGGCTTTCTGTAGCTGCTCAAAAGCCAGTTTTCCCAAAGACAGAATCATCTCCTTACTTGCTTGATTCCACTGTGGATCAGCATCAGTTCCTCCCTGATGCTTGACCTTCTTAACTTTGGCTTGAGATATCAAAAGGTGGATGTACATCTCAGTCAGGGTCTTGGGCAGCTCATCTTTATCTTTAGTTTTCAACATATCCTCCAGAACTGTAGCAGTGATGCAGCAGAAGACTGGAATGTGGCACATGATGTTTAAGCTCTGTGAAGTTTTGATATGAGAGATCATTCTGCCAATAAGCTTCTCATCTCTGAATTTCTTTCTGAAGTAGTCTAGTTTTTGAGCATCAGTGAACCCCATAACTTCTGTCACAATGTTTACATACTCAGAAGGGATCTGATTGGCTGCTGCAGGCCGTGTGGTTATCCAAAGGCGAGCAGAGGGAAGCAGATCCCCCCGGATGAGATTTGTCAGCAGCACACTGACTGAGGTGGATTCTGTAGCATCAGTCAGGATCGCAGTTTTGTGGAAGTCCAGAGGAAACCGACACTCATCCAGACCATCAAAGATGAACACAACCTTAAACCCTTCAAAGCTGCAGATTCCTGCTTCTTTGTTTTTAGTAAAAAAATGATTCACAAGTTCCACCAAACTGAACTTTTTGTCTTCCAGTACATTCACCTCTCTGAAAGTGAATAGAAATGTTAAGTGGATGTCCTGGTTGGCTTTGTCTTCAGCCCAGTCCAGAGTGAACTTCTGTGTTGAGACTGTTTTCCCAATGCCAGCCACTCCCTTTGTCAGCACTGTTCTGATTGGTTTGTCTTTAATGGGTGAAGCTTTGAAGATGTCTTCACATCGAAGTCTTGTTTCTGGTCTGTCTGGTTTCCTGTGTGCTTTTTCAATTAGTCTGATCTCATGTTCCTTGTTGACCTCTTGGCTGTTTTCTATTTTGAAGCAGACCTCTGTGTAGGTCTCATTTTGAAGCTTAGATTTACCTCCTTTTTTAAGTTTTTCAGCTGATTCCTGAAACTTTTTCATCAGGTTGGATTTGAGGTTTTTCTGGAACTCAGCAAAACCCTCTAAATAAACAGTGAAATGGTAAGAGTAGATGTGAGTAAATGTCAGTTGTGAAAAAATAGGGTACATTTATGTAATTGTGATAGTTGTCAATGGAAAATAAGCAGAATATGGTTAGGATGGCAAGGACAGGTTCTTAGCAAAAAACAGTAATTACCCAAATTTCTGTAGCGGTTTTGTTCATCAACATTAAAATATAACTGTCATGTCCATGAGTGTGGTAAGTACATTTCATATCAAAGCAATTAATAGGTCCTATTCTTTATTATTCTTTTCACCTCGCAAACCCACTATTGCCATTTCTTGCTATCGTCTCAGATCTACCATCTGTGTATTAAGGTAAAGAACAGCATCTGAAATTATCAAGTCCATTTCTATGCCATGGTTCATAACAAACTGAAAATGTAATAAGATACATTTTCTGTCTGAATTATGGTCATCACAAAGTGCACCTCATACCAGGAATCATTCTCATATGAGTGTTAATCATTCAATGACTTACCTGCTTCAGGTTCTGCATTTGGGTCAATTAAAATCTGCACAAGGTCATTCCTATCTAGCTTCCTCAAAACCTTTTTGGTGACCTCAAGCACGTTTTCACAGTATGTTTGCAGCATCTGATCCACTGTGTCTGGCCTGTCTGCCTTATCTAGTCTGCTCTTTGGGATTATTGGGAAGCGTTCCAGGACGTCAGACTTTTGCAGGTACCACTTGAACTCTTTTAACTCGTTGTCTCCCAGATCTTTCAGTGCTCTCAGGAGCAGCTCTTCACGTGTTGAATTTGACATCATGTTTCCCTGCCAAAATCAAAGAAAATCGCACGTCTGAAACAGTTCTATAATTGCTGGGGTGATTCACTGCAGCTGTAATTATTCTTTTTTATATTACTACTTTGTTCAAACTAAAGGTAAGTAGCATCAGGACTCCATAAAAATTACAAAATAAAAGTTGACTATAAACTTGTTGTCCCTTTTAAAGGGGACAAGAAAAGGAAACTCTCAGGTGTCACAAGGAAGGACCAGCAGAAATACTTCAGAAACAAATGTGTGATGCCAAACCTGCAGATATCTAAAGAAGGAGAGTGAGGGTTTAGCACAGATTCTTTCCACCATGAATCAGAAATCCTAACTTGGACTTGCTATGTTGTCAAATATTAGAAGAAACCCTCTGTCAATCCACTGGAAATTCAATCTCCCAGGAATACAGTGGAATTCCAAATCTTCTGAAGGTTTTACCCAAAAGGGAATCAGAGGAAATTCTTGGAAGTTGTAAGCCAGCAGGAAAACATTGAAAATCCAAATCTTCTTGAATCTACGATCTAACATGGCAAAAATGAGAACAGAAAAAGCCAAAAAATGGTGGTTTTTTTTTTTTTTTTTTTTTTTTTTTTTTTTTTTTTTTTTGGCAGGTTCAAGGTGATTTGCAGGTTCAAAGTTTGGGCAGCAGTTGATCCCACGGGTGATATCAGATCATCACATTAAATCACCCGATTTCCAGCTGCACCTTATCATCCTCTATCTGTCTGACTTTTCCATGTACATGGTTTAAAGAAAAGTTTCAAACGTTTCAACTTTAAATTTTCACTTCAATACATGTTCTTCTTTTCTATGTTGTACTTAACATAGAAATGTTAATAATTTCATCACAAAAGAGATTATGTTAAAATGAATGTTCATTTGAAAATGAGCTAATGATAAAGTTGATGAATGATGAAGTTAAATTGGATAAACTGAATGAAACATAGTATAGTATATTCATATGTAATTGAATTGTAATATCAGAATCAGAATTAATAAAGTATTCTGATTCTGAATATACTTCATGTTTCATTCAGTTTATCCAAATTGACGTCATTAATCAACTTTATCATTAGCTCATTTTCAAATGAACATTCATTTGAACATAATCTCTTTTTAACTCAAATACAGAGGAATACTTCTCCCTCTGTGTTTGTCAATGACATTATAGCCAAAGCAGTTTCTTTTAATAAATCGTGCATTTCATAGTCAGACATTCTTTTTAGTAGTCCAACCTAGAAGTAATAAATGCATGAACTAGTTTTTCAGTGTCACTGAGACAGGATATTTCTAATTTTAGAGATATTGCATAAATGGAAGAAAGCAGTCCTACATATTTGTTTAATATGTGCATTGAAGGACATATCCTGGTCAAAAATGACTCCAAGTTTCCTCACAGTGCTACTGGAGGCTAAGGTAATGCCATCCAGAGTAAAAATCTGGTTAGATACCATATATCTAAGATTTTCAGGGCCTAGTGCAATAACCTCGTTTTATCTTAATTTAGAAGTAGAAAGTTAGAGGCCACCCAGGTCTTTATGTCTTTAAGACACTGATGCAGTTTAACTAATTGGTGTGAGTTATCTGGCTTCATGGATAGATCAAGTTGGGTGTCATCTGCATAGCAGTGAAAATGTATGCTATGCATGTATAGTGTAAACAGAATGGATCCTAGCACTCAACCCTGTTGAACTCCATAATTAACCTTAGTGTGTGAAGAGGACTCTCCATTTACATGATCAAATTGGAGTCTATTAGATAGATATGATACAAACTACTGCAGCGTAGTACCTGTAATACCTACAGCATGCTCTACTCGCTCTAATAGCAGTCAACAGTATTTATTATATGGCCAACCATATTGAACGCTGCACTGAGGTCTACCAGGATAAGCACAGAGATTATTCCACTGTCAGAGGCCATAAAAACATCCTTTAGAATCTTCACTAAAGCAGTTTCTGTACTGTGATGGGCTCTGAAATCTGACTGAAACTATTTCAAGAATTTTTGAGATGAAAGGAAGGCTAGAGACTGGCCTTTAATTAGCTAAGACCACTGGGTCTAGAGATGGCTTTTTAAGTAATGGTTTAACTACTGCCAGCGTGGTACATAGCCGATTATTAGACATAGATTGATCATATTTAAGACTGAAGCATTAATCAATGGTAGGACTTCTTTGAGCAGTCTTATAGGAATGGGGTCTAAAAGACACGTTGATGGTTTGGAGGAAGTAATTACTGAAGTTAACTCAGAAAGATCAATTGGAGAAAAGGAATATCAGTGGTACTGAAAGTAGCTATAGATAATGTTATGTCTGTGAAATGATTATGAGTAATTTTCTTTTCACTCTGACTTTTTGTCAGGCTGGCTACAGTGCTGAAGAGAAACCTAGGCTGGATCTTATTTTCTTCAATCAGCGATGAATAGTAAGATGTTCTAGCAAAAAAGTGCTCCATAAAGGAGGAATTTTTTACCGAGCAACAAACTATTTCCTGTTAGGGGCTTTGTCTGTGACCCAGCGTTTTAAGTTTATTTTGTATTTTTTGATTCCTTTGGTTATATTGGAAATATGTTAAGTTCTTGTGTGGTTATTATTAGTTAGGATTTAGTTGAGTTTAGTCTAGTTTATGTTTCTCCTATGTTTCGGTGTTTGAGTCTTTTCCTATGTGTCATGTGTTCTCTCCTCGTCTATGTAGGTTCCTCTTGTGTCTCTCTCCTCTGTGTCCCTCTCCCTCTCTCGCTGCCTCTCTTTGTCTCTTGTCTCAAACTTCTGTGTTCCAGTTCATGTCTCTCCAGGTTTTCTGTTTTATTTTGAAAGTCTTGTTTCTATGTTTAATGTGCTTAGTTTTACTTTTCCCTTTGGTGTCATGATTATTTGTGTCAGCTGTGTCTCCGCAGGTATTTCCACTTCCCTCATTACCCTCCTGTGTATTTAGGTCCTCTGTCTCCCTGTGTTTGTTGTTGGTGCTTCTGTTTTCCTCCGTCCATGTCAGGTCAGATTCTGGGTACCTCATAATTCTGTTCAAGTTATATCAAGATTCATGTTCACAGTTTTTTTTTTTTTGTCAGAGTTACTCTTGTACTCCTGCTCAGAATCATGCTAATGTGTTGTTTTTCATAGTTTACACAGTCTAGCTTTTCCCAGTTTAGGTTTTTTGTTTTGTCCGCGTCCATTTTGCCCTTTTTTATATTCATGTTTTTCGGCCAAGTAAACAGCCCATTTTTTGTTAAGATTCCGTTTCATGTCTACAATTGGGTCCACTCCACAAACACACCGGATGCTCAGACATAATATTTCCAGACTGAAGGATGATCTTTTAAATTGTACATTTGAGAATTATACCAGGAAGTCAAGTACTTCTGATTTGAGTCATACGTAGTGAGGAGGCTAAATTATTAACAAGATAAACAGCCTCTGTTGGAGTAGCGTTCAGGTAGCTGCTCTGCTCTATATTGGTACAGGGCATAGAAGATGCTAACAGTGGGTGCATTATATTCTTAAACTTAGTTACAGCACTTTCAGAAAGACATCTACTGTGATGAAGTCTACTCTCCACTGCTGTGTAATCGATTATTGTAAATTTAAATGTTATCAGGAAATAATAAGAGGAGAGAGGATTTTCAGGAAACATTGCTAAATGTTCAGCTTCTATGCCATATGTTAAAACAAGATCTAAAGTGTGATTAGAGATGATGATGAGAGATGACACAACCGAGATGACAGACCTTGCCGACCGTACATACAATACACAAACATCACATTGGGGAGACAGGTCAGGCTAGGTAGCGAGGAAAAAAACATCAAAATGTGTAACACAAAAGGATAATACAGGAATGCACAGATATCAACACACCATAGTACAATAAACACAGAAAAGCAACATGGGAAAGTGTTCCAGTGTGTACATGTGATCTGGGACCGCTGCAATCTTCGACTGCGCCTCCAGCTGACCCGATGTCCACATCAGAAGGGAGGTAAGCGTTGGAGGTGGCGTTGGATCCGGGGTAGGGAGGGTGATGCGTCAGTGAGTGCTTATCAGTATGTATGTGTGTGCGTGTCCATAGTTCAGCTGAGACAGTGTCCTTCGCCCTGCCAGGCTAAGTAAACAGTCTTCCAGCCAACCCAGGTGGCCTTGCATGGAATGGGAAGGAACAGACTCAACACAGTCGTTATCAGGGAGTTTTTGTTCAGCTACAGCCTTGAGCCCACTGCTGGTGCCGAAGGGGTAGCCAGATTATGATGGTATTTTTCTTTTGCAACAACTCATGAAAATTTCAAAGCTGTTCTTTAACACTCCGACACTGGTCTCTCAATCTCCCATTGGAGAACCGCGAGCTTCCCCATGACGTTATCAAACTTGCGTTCCGTGGTGTTGTCATTCTTTTGCTCAGAGAACCGATTCTGAGAACTCACAACTGCAGTGAGCTGTTCCACGATGTAATCCAACTTTCGCTCAAAGGTGTTATTCTGAGCAGGCCTCTCCTTGATGTAATCCAATATACGCTCAGAGGTGTTATTCTGAGTATTCACAGCAGCTGTAAGCATCTCCAAGGTCTTAACCATGCTGCTCTCAATGAGGCCGTTCTGAGAAGTCGCGCCTCCTCCCATCGTTTCAATCCCAGCGGGCAGCCTTGGGGGGTGTATAAACAGCCGGTTCCGCTTTTTTAATTCTCCGATAAGCCAGGGCCAAGCCAGCTCCGATCAGCAAGAACCCTGTTATCATGGTTCCGAATAGGTAGATATCTTCAGCATTAGGGATGGGTATCGTTTAGGTTTTATCCGATACCGGTGCCAAATCGGTACTTTTGAAACGGTGCCGGAGCTTAAACGGTGCTCAAACTGGTGCTTAAAGAATGGAGAACACAAAATTGGTCCAAAAACCTCTCATGTTCAGCTATGTTTTTTGTAAAAAAGATAACAATGTTAGCCTTTTCTGCAGCTATAGGGCATATATGGTATCACTCTTTGCGGAAGCAGTGCTTAAAAAATGGAAAAAACACAAACTTTGTCCAAAAACCTCTCATGTTTAACTGTTTTCCACTTTTTCTTTGGTCATTTTAGCCTTTTTGGCCAGGGTGAAGGGAGTATCTGCCATCAAACAAGAAGACAGCCGCATGTAGCTATGATGATGTTTGCTAGTTCACTTACATGCATTAATGTAATAACGTGGTTAGCTTACTCAACGTAAATTACACACAAACAACATTAAGCTACTCACGCAGAGAAGAACGGCTGCTGCTGCCATCATCATCCGTCATCATTTCTGCTACACTGGCAGGGCTAGAGGCTAGGACTCTCCTCTTTGGGTTCTTGTGGGATGTTGCTAACATTTTGTGGGGCTTAATAAATTTGGCCAGATTTCTAGAAATGAGAGCTTCTCCATCCAAAGTGGAATGGATGCAGTCTCTCCTAACAAAACCACGTTTCCTCCAGAAAGTTTCCCAATTATCTATAAAGGCCACCGCACCAATTCAATATTGATTTTAGTGACCTCGGATTGACGTAACTGGTGTCATTACTGCCAATGTGAATTATAATTTTACTAAATTTACGCCTACCCTTAGCCACCAGTTTTAAATTTCCCTCAGTTTCCCACAGGCAGTACTGTGTTTTGCATTGTGTATATATATCACAAACGTCTGGATCTTGATCTTAATCCAAAAGTAATCATTTCCTTCTTTTTTTCTGCTTTTATTTGTAAAACAGTTGAAAAATCAACTTTTAGCAAAAAAAATATAATTTCCATTAAAGAGCTTGCTTGCACATACTGCTGGATTAACCATTAAAGAAATATAAATGATTTAGTAATTACCTGTACTGATCATTTAGAGCAGATGTGGCACAAACCTTATACTGGGTGGTGCTCTATTAAATTTGTTAAGCAGAGTACATACAAACATGTTTTTATAGAATACGTTGCATTATTGAATTATTGCCAGTTAAACAAAGTGTCACATTTGCTTGCCTTCCTGTAAAAGTCACAGTCCATTGCTGCAATAAACAGATGTATTCAGGGATTGTGATATCCATGAGCTAAATGAGAATTACCAGTCAAAGAATCAACACTCTAGAAATATCTAAATGTTTGAAACTGTCCCTGTTTCACAGTGTTTGATGTCATGACTGTCATTATGTATGCAAATCCATCACATCACATAAATGTCAGTGTCTATTGTCATTCAGTCTTGCACCCTTAAATTCTCACCTCTATTCTGACATACAGCATTAAGCTTACAAATGGATCCTGTTTGACTGGTTGTGATTCTGAAGAACTCAGAGCATCAACCTAACAGGTCAAACTGCATAACATCTTCCCATGAAACAAAATGAAAGATGAAAAGCAAAAACAAAAACAAAAGCGCATTACATTATTTAATCAGTGCCAAAACCCAAACCGTCTTACACAACAGCTTTATTTCCTCACTGTTGCACTGAAGAGGGGACTGCTTATGGCGTTATTTTTGTGCCACTATTCTGAGCGCACATAAAAAAAAAAAAAAATTTGCAGGTGCAAGTGTTGCATTTTGAGGAGAAATTTATTTTGAGTGAAGAAAAGCTAAATTTGAGTGAACAAAATTCATTGCTGTGTGCAAAAAATGTATTTCAGTGTTTGCTATTATCCACACATACACAATAGCAGCGCCTCTCACTCAGTTTTTGTATTTGCGCTTGCTCGCAATGTGTTGCTTGCACTCTCAACATTTCTGCCTGTGCGCGCTCAACTCTTTCTGTACACCGCTATAAGTGCTCTAACAAAATGTTAGAGCATAAGTGCTCTAACAAAATGTTAGAGCACTTAGAGAGCACTTATGCAAATATGTGATGTCTTGATAAATCGAGCAGATATTTGAAGTTTACACAGCACCGTTCTTGCATGAAAATATCTTAAAAGTTTATTTTGTGACCCAGAAAGAGTAATATTTCAAACTCCGCCACTCTGTGTTTTTCTGCCACTGCCTCGTTTGAGTTTTGGACGAAATGGATTCTGGAATATTGCATTTCGTCATTTTGAGCTGATTGGAGACCAAAACAACTGATTGGCTGGTTTTGTGGCACAAATATAACAGTGTACAGAAAGAGTTGAACGTGCACAGGCAGAAATGTTGAGAGTGCAAGCAACACATTGTATGCAAGCGCAAATACAAAAACTGAGCGAGAGGCGCTGCTATTGTGTATGTGTGGATAATAGCAAACACTGAAATACATTTTTTGCACACAGCAATGAATTTTGTTCACTCAAATTTAGTTTTTCTTCGCTCAAAATAAATTTCTCCTCAAAATGCAACACTTGCACCTGCAAATTTTTTTTAACGTGCGCTCAAATGTTTTTCACGTGCGCTCCGAATAGTGGCATAAAAATAACACCATAACTGCTTGGACCTGGTGCATACAAGCTCCTAGATCACATTTACCAAAGACCTAGTTTTACTTTGGCTGGTTTACAGTGATTATTATTATTGATTATCTATTATTTCTTAACTTTCTAATGTGATTAATAAACAGGAAGAGTCTACTAAATCTGAATAGTTTAAAATGTGAAAACAGTTACCATTAGTAGGCGGACATTTAAAAAACTCCCCCAAATCACAAAGCTGATCAACCAACCAACCATCCAACCCAATTATTTTCTGTGCATTATGATTTATGTGAAATGACCAATAAACTCTGTGTAACATTCGGATTATTTAAAATATACAAAATGTTTCAGAGAAACCAAGATTAAATTAAATTAAGTTTTTTTTTAATCAAATGACATATCTCATGTGTGATGCTGATTGTCAGTACATGTGATGGAATTTTAAATCTCATTATTCACACAATTTTTAATCCCAGCAGTTTATTTCTTTTTCTGTATCACCTGAAAACATTTTAGTGTTCAGTCTTTAACACGTTCACACACACACACACTCTCTCTCTGATGGAAGATTTCAAGTTCAGTATCTCACCCACAAACACTCAGACACTTGTGTGGGCCTCAGTAAGGTTTCAGTAACCTTTTCTTATCTTAGTCAGTTTGAGCTCTGTGTAACTTGAAATATATTCTGTTTGTATAAAAGAATAAGTCCTAACCACAGTTTTATTTTCTGTGTTTCAGTAGAAATAAATACATTTTTGTTTCACAGGCTTCAGGTTCAAGTTTCTGTGAGAGTTACACAAAAATCTGAAGCTTTTTCTCATTGCATTTCAAAGTAATTTCATTATATTTAATGGTTTAATGAGCTGGTATTAAGATTTACCACAAAGACCGAATTCTCACTCACACACACACACACACACACACACACACACACACACACAGAGGAGAGCCGTCCCTACCTTTCTGCTCATTGTCACCTGTAGAGAAAAAAACAGCGACTTCACTTCTCAGCTTCTGATTGTGTCTGATGTTCGTTCATCACTGTCAACTCTTTGAAACAAACAAAAAAAAACAACAACAATGAAAACTATTACATAAATCACCACAGATCTCAGTGGAAACAGGTTGACTTATATGAGGCAGGGCATGTGCAGAGGGCGGAGATTGTTCCTCCTGTCAGTCTTGGTGAGTGAGTCTCGGCCGCCCCATGTGCTGGGTTATTAAGGTGTTCAGGCCAATTAAATGACTCATTTTCATTGCTGTAATAGTTTTCTCTGTAGTATCAGACCATCAGCCTACCTGCGTTTAACATGCAGGTGAGGTCAGCTCCAAACCTTGTGTAGTTTGGATCAGGGCAGGCTGTAACCTGTTCAGGAATGATTTTCCTCCTGCAGTCTGAGGAGAAACTGACAGAGGTGTTTTTCAGTGGCATTTGTCCAAGCTTGAGTGTTCAGACCTCACACCTGATAGACTTACTCTGAGACACTGTTCACACACTGCGTTGTGGCTATAGTTATTTCAATGGTTACTATCAGTAACTCCAGCCTGGAGAAGCCCCCTGACTGACTGCACAGTAAGTGCAAACAGAAGGATCCAAACATGGAAGAAGAAAAATAATGGCATCAATCAAATTCAAACTTTTTTGTCTTTGCTGTTTTCCTGATTTGTTCAAACAGTTTTATGTAGCAAACGCAGCATCCAGTTCATCTGAGAGGAAAATGGTCCTAAGACTCTGAGACTGACCATAAATACCAAGAAACACATATAACCGAAGCACAAATGGGCTTGAGGGCTTCAGGGTTCTACTCTCACTGACCAATCAAAGAGCTTTAGACTGCAAGTCACTTTAAGAGCCACCCCTCAACCCAACATGCCCACTTTGGATGATATTTGGGATGCTTGCCCTCTGAATCCACGCACAGGTGAGACTCTCTCACCCTCACCTACAGACTGCTCATAAATGCCAAAAACACACATTAGTACACATGTGCATCACATACAAGCTGACTGGTGCTCAACAAGTATTTTTTAATCATTGCAAACGCACAGTCAGAAGAACAGGACAGAAATCAAAATGTCTGTGAAGGTTCTCAGTCATCATTTATATAAATAAATCCACCATCCTCATGTCACGTGCTCAGATGCAGGTTATCAGGGTACTGATCAGGAAATCATGGCTCTACATACATTGCATAACTTCTGTGGAACAAATCAGGTTAATCTCAATCTGCTACTTTGAAAACAGCCTTTGGTTTTTCAGTTTTCATTCTCACTCAGCCTTTTGCTCACAAAATCTCAGGAACCTTTTCACTTCTGGTTTTTAAATCTGTGGCTTCAGAAGCTGGCAGATCAGAGATTCCTCACGCACAAAGCCAGCTCCAGAAAAGCTGGGATGCTTCTTAAAGTGTAAAAAAACAAAAAACAAACAAACAAAATGATATACAATTTGCAAATTTCATAAACTCATGAAAAATTCATTAAATGTTTAAACTAAGCAAATAAACTAATTTTAGAAAATGAGGTTATTTTGAATTTCGTGGTAGCATCTCAAAAAAGTCGTTTCTTTTTTCTAAAATCACCTTCAAGGGCAAACACAGTGATTAGTGACAGATTCTCCTCCCCCTGTAGATACACATCATCACAAACATTTTCTACATGTTTGGTTTGTTTGTGTTTTCAGTGCAGTTCTCAGGAATCAGAGCGTCACCTGATTGCCTAGAACAAAGTTTCCACGGAAAAGGATCAGAGCAGTCAGACCTGCCAGACAGAAACCAGGGATGAGCCGAAGAATTCAGAGCAGGAAATGTTCCTCCTGACAGCATGGGAGCAGAGGGGTCAGTTCAGGCGGCGCTGCCTGACAACCCACACGTGACCTCTGCAGTCACTGAGTGTTAACCTGCTTGTCCTCAGATAAATGTTTATTAGTGAGGGTTTGGTTATCACACTGTGGTCAGAGGTCACATTGCAGTAAGAGAGCCACGGAGGCGTGTCTGCTCCTCAGAAGCTTTAAAGCTTGTTCACCCCGTGGCGTTGGATTCTCTGAAATACATCAGAGCCGCTAGGTACAGGAAGTGTATCGCTGCCTCCTCCACTTAAAAGTAACAAAGGGTTTGGACTCAGTCTGTGTTTAGACAGATTAAGCGTAGGTCAAGGGGTGGGTACTGCATAGGCAAACATACGATTCACAGCACAAGATTCTTTATGGTTTTATGGCCTTTGGCCTCCTCCACATCTCCCTCTGGACACAGGACTTTCTAACCACCCAATCACATTCAATCAAGATCCCCACAGGGATCTGTACTGAGTGTCATTTCATCACTGCCCAATTGAGAGTGTCCTGACCTACAGGGGCAGCTCTGCAGAGACAA